>NW_021703774.1:5470178-5802744 GCF_005190385.1 Monodon monoceros | reverse complement strand
GATAGATAGATAGATAGATAGATAGATAGATAGATAGATAGATAGATCAGGTTAATTTCTGAATAATAGAGCCTAAAGTAATAAGTGAAAGAGTGTTATGTTCTGAAGAAAGAATAAAGTTTCAGAGTGCAGTATCTCTCCTGGAGACATATAACTAGAATTTCATCAGAACTGGAAATGTTATGAAATAATCCTAAGACAGAATTAGAGAGGGGTAGTAAAATCTATGGCAGTAAAAATGCAGAAATTATATGTGTAAAAGACAGAAATGAACCAGTTGAGACGTTACCTTGACAGGCTAGTCCCAAGGCTAAAACTAGGTCAAGCCTAGATGTAAACGTGATACCATTACATGATGGCATTTATGGGTTGTGACGTATGGTGTGATTAGGAAGCTTACTAGAGTAAACTGTGGCAATTTAAACTTGTCTGCATCATTTGTCAAAGAAAATGAGTTTTTGTAGATGTAACTAGTGTAAAATACATTATATTGTAATGAAGTGTAAGCAGGTAGGAAATAAAATTTAAAAATTGATGCTGCGACACAACACAGAATTTCTGCGGGATGGAAAGAATTTCCCCAGGATGGTCCTGAGGTAGTGCCACAGCCCGTTACCTACATGCTGTGTCTTAAAGGGCATTAAAAGGACCTCTGACTCTAGTATATTTCACTCACTAGCCTGTCTTTATACTGAAATTCTAATATCATTCTAATATCATCTAACATCATTCTAATATCATTCTAATATTGAATGCTAGTAAGAACATCAGCCCTATTAGTAGGTATTTACTGAGGAGACTATATGTAAGTAGTATAAGGTAATCCATCAAATGAAGCTTCTTCTTTCATTGATAGGAGGATTATTTTTCACAAGGAGGGGTAAAGGGGAAGTTGACAATTTAAAATCTTGTAGATAATTTAAACCTAGAATGGCAATTAAAGGACCCATAATGTCAGGAGAATCATCCTTTTCATCTCATTCTTTTCTGGAAGGCTAGAAAATAGAAATTTCTGCCTTCTTGGAAGAATTAAACAAGTGGATTCTACCCTTCTCTGTCTCACGGGCTCTTCACCAGGAATGAGTTGTCCAATTGTCTGATTGGAGAGATTGTCGAAAGTTTGAAGGACACGTGCGTCGCCAAGTCTGAGGTCTTTTTTGTAAGGGAGAGCCCTTCCACTGCTTCAGCTTTGACTCCCTGTGTTTCGTCACTAAGGAAGGCTTCATCCCTGGGACTTTGCATTTCCAAGCTACACTTCCTGGCACCATGAGAGTCCGTGCAAACCTCATTCCCCCCTTGGTTAGATCCCAAGGTCTGGACTTGGAAAAAGCAGAGAATCCCAAATTCTGAATTCCAAGTCCAGTCTCAATCTGTGTCCCCCAATGCAGCTCTACTGGAAATAAATCTTATTTTTTTATCTCCTTCTGGTCCCGGGTCTATTTCTACTAAATCCAGAGTGCTAAGATTGAGCTAATTTGATACATTTGATTATTATCTTCAGAAACTAAATATATAAGAATTTTTTAGTACTTCCATTCATTTACATCCAAAAGTTTGGACTGTCTTGACCTCTATTACTTTGAATGCATAAACTATGTAACACTGTGTGACACACTAACTTTGTAATAATTTCTTTAAATATTTGTCTGCCTCTGGTAAACTGTAAGCTGAGTGAGGGCAGTAATCCTGTCTGTTTAGTTCACTCTCACGACCAGGGTCTAATGCTGTGTCTGGTACATTGATGGTTCTCAGAAAACACTTTAATAAGTGAATTCAGCAATTATTTATTGAATTCACATCATCCTAGCTCCCCAGAATCCTATACTAAACACTATAGATATGATTTCAGGCTTCAAAGAACTTTACTTTTTCTATCCTCTCTCTTAAAATCTCTCTCATGGTGACCCGAATGGTAGCACCTCTCACGAATAAAATGTTCACAGAATAAAAATTGAGAAGGTGCTTGTGATGTTATCAGAACCATCTAGGGGTTGAGGAAGTAAAAGCTTTGAAAATTTAACTTGCAAAATTTTTACTTTTCTTCCTTTTATCACAGCACCAATACGCTCACATACTTCCAAGTTACACTTGTTTGTTTATTCTCTATATTTATTCTACCGGGAAATGAGTTGGTAACATCCACACTTCAGCCTGGCCTTTTGGACTTCAAAGCAGAGATTTTTCATAAGACAAACTTTTTGACTAAGATGATTTCCTCCCATGAATAATTCTTTCTGTGCCCACAGTGCTCTTATTTCTAGAAATAATTCATTCCTTAGATGTAGTAATGGATGTTGTTGGGGGAAATGACTGATCGGGTGGGGTTGTGGTTTGATATATGAACTATGTCTCTGATTGGGTGATATGTGAGCAGGACTCTGGAATAAAGGGAGGGATAAAGTTATGCCAAACTACGGATGGAAAAATATTCCCAGCACAAAAACCAAACAGTATAACGGTACTGAGAATGTGGGCCTCTTTGAGGAATAACCAGGGGCCAGTGTGGGATGTGCCATACTGGCTGTTGAAATAAAATACAGCCCATCTCTCTCTGCCTTCTCTCTCTCTCTTTCTCTATGACCTTAGTTCCTCCCGGGTTTTGCCAAGACCTTCCTATAGCTTTTTCTTTTCCTCTCCTTCTTTTTTTTGATGGTTGTAATGCATTTTTAAAAATTAAAGTATAATTGACACACACTCTTCCTTTTCTTAACAAAAGCCTCAGATGCTGTTATCAGGCCATAGTAGGATTTAATCCACTTTTCAGGCTGTGATTGTTCATTGTTTTGCAGAAAACTACAGGGCAGGCTTTTATTCAATACAAAAGAAATCCTCCAACTCCGAAGGCAAGTTGATGGTCTCAAACAACTCAGATATGTTATGTCTAGTTCCCCCCCCTTTTTCTAGTCATATTCAAGAATTTACAAATTTAAATTCAAAACAGAATAAAACACATCCTGAGTCTTTATATTGAAACAAAGTAGAAAGCTTAAATCCTCTCCATCAACAGTCCAGCCAATCAGCCAATCCAAAATATTTACCTTCCTAAATATCTCCCTTATTTAGCCTCTTGGCAAATGATCCAGACACTATGGTAGCTTCTGGGGGAATTAAGACAAGAGGCCCAGACATCATCAAGAGATGCCTATGCTATTACAACCATATTCTTTTTCCCCAGCCTCATACCATTCTCTATTTTTTTTCCTGAAAACACTGATTTGATCACATTGTGATCTTGCATAAAACCTTCTTTCACCTTACCTGGTTTGGAAGATAAAGTCCCAACTCCTCAGTACAGGCTGAAAGCTCTTTAACTCTGGCCTTGACCTGTGGCCTCCAGACTTGTTATCAAGCTCATCCTCCCTAACATTGCTTATGTTTTAGCATGATGGTTCTCAACTCTCGCTACCCATTGGACTCAAAATGGGGAGCAAAAACGCCAATGTCCAGGTACCACCCCAGAAAAATTAAACCAGATTCACTGTGAATGCAGGCTGGGCGGCAATATCTATTAGAAGTTCTCTGTATGGATCTAAGACGCATGTGCTGAAAATGGTTGAAAAGTACTCCCACGGCATGTTGCTGTTTCTGTTAGCAATTTAGCCTAATTTCCAGATGTACTAATTCAAAATCCAATAAAGGGGTGATGTAAAATAACCACACTGAGCTTATTTCTCAAACATCCATAGGTTTCTATGTTCACAGATGCTTTCAGTCAACTTAGAACAATCTTACGCACCTTCTCAATCTGGCAGCCTCCTATTTATATTTCAAAAGGTAGTTTAAGCACAGATATGGAGAACAGACCTGTGCTTGCCAAGGGGGAGGGGTTTGGGAGAGGGATGGATTGGGAGTTTGGGGTTAACAGATGCAAACTAGTATATAGAAAATGGGTAAACAACAATGTCCTACTGTATAGCACAGGGAACTATATTCAATATCCTGTAATAAACCATAATGGAAAAGAATCTGAAAAGTTATATATATATATATATATATATATATGTAACTGAATCATTGTGCTGTACACCAGAAACTAACACAACATTGTAAATCAACTATACTTCAGTTTTTTTTAAATGTAGCTTGAGTACCACTCCTTGAAAATGCTCACAGCTCCACAGGACAGTTAGTAACTTCTGGTTCTAAACACCACAGTACTTTGAATTTATCTCTCTTAGGATGTTGTAGAAAGATTACTGGCTCTCCAGCTTACCTCCTGTATAATTAAATATCACAGCCTTAAGGACAAGGAACCAGACATGTTTTATGTATTTATCTGCCCTATTCCTCTTGAAAACTGTAACCAATGAGGTAGAAGGAAAATCAGGGGGATGCAGAGTCCCAAAGCCAATGGAAGACAGATTTTTGAAAAGGAAGAAATAATCAACTTGTTAAATGATGCTGATAGGTTAGAGACGACAAGGATCAATACTTGACAATTATATTTAGAATATGGAGATTACTGGTGAGTGAGAGAGGTGATAGAATGTAGATGGACCTCAGAGTTGTCTGCCTGGATTTTAATCCCACCTCCACTTCTTACCAGCTACCTCGCAGGCTGCTCTGAGGATTAGATAAACAACTAAACAGTCTTATAAAGCACTTGGAATGTAGTAAGTAGTATATTGGTGTGAGCTGTTATTAGCAATATTTTTACATAAGCAGTTTCACTAGAGCAGAGAGGATAAAACAGTACTTGGAATATGTTTAAGAGAGATTTGGAGGAGAGAAAGGAGTATGTGTATTTTTTTGAGGAATATTACCATTAAAGACAGAGGAGAAATGAGTTAATAGCTGGAGGGCAATATTAAAACAAGAGAGAGCTTTTATTTTTAAGAGAAGAGAAATAACACTATGCTTGTTTGCTAATGGGAATGGTGCAGGGCTGAAGAAAATTTAGCAGAATTACTGAAATGATATCCTTTAGGAGATGGATAAAAAAAAACCTGGGTATCGGTGCATGTGTGGGAAGATTAGACTTGGAAGTGCCAACAGTTTACCTTCAGTAAAAGAAGGCAAAGAAGAGATCATGATTCCTGAAACTTTGGGGCACAAGAATGGTAAGTGGCTAGATGTGGGGGAAGACGGTAGAAGTTCTTTTCCAGTTCTTTTGATTTTCATAGCGATGTAGAAGGTAGAATTATTAGCTGATGAGGGAGGAGTTGGTGGGGATTTGTGGAGAGTGCTGGAGATGCGAAATTCTGGCCCAGAAGAGTGGAAGAGTAATTGGATGATGGGACTATCTTAGAACTGCCAGGTGGCATTAGGATTATCCATCACACTTTTCATAACAGGCTTGACTCTAAGCTACCGGAGGGCAAAATCTGTGCTTACTACATGACACAGTACCTGGTAGGAAGTAAGCATTCAAAAAATGTTTTGGTAGGCTATGAAAATATCTATAACACAGTCAATAATCAAGCCCCTTGTGGCAGACAGAGTAATGGCCTCCAAAGATGTACAAATTCTAATCCCCAGAATTAGTGATTATGTTACCTTACGTGGCAAAAGGGACATTGCACATTTGATTAAATTTGAGATAGTGAGGTTATCCTGAATTATCTGGAAGGTTCCATACACAGATCTTCCTGGATTCATGATGGCATGATGGCATGATGTCCTGATACACCCATTGTAAGTTGCAAATATTGTAGGTCAAAAATGCAGGTAAAGGGCTTCCCTGGTGGCGCAGTGGGCCCGTGAGCCATGGCCGCTGAGCCTGCGCGTCTGCGGCTTGTGCTCGGCAACGGGAGAGGCCACAGCAGTGAGAGGCCTGCGTGCTGCAAAAAAAAAAAAAAAAAAATGCAGGTAAAACACCTAATCAATTGAACATCTCAGCTTAGCCTCGTCTACCTAAACGTGCCAAGAACACTTCCATTAACCTACAGTTGGGCAAAATCATCTAACACAAAGCCTATTTTAGAATGAAGTGTTGACTATCTCATTGAATTCATTAACTACTGTATCAAAAATGAGAAGAATTGGGAGATTAGGATTGATTCGGATTACACTAACATGTGTAGAATAGATAGCTAGTGGGAACCTGCTGTATAGCACAGGGAGCTCAGTTCGGCACTCTGTGAAGACCTAGATGGGTGGGATGGGGCGGGGGGTGGGTCCAAGAGGGAGGGGATATATGCATACGTATAGCTGATTCACTTCATTGTACAGCAGAAACTAATACAACATTGTAAAGCAACTATACTCCAATAAGAAAAAAATTTTTTAATTAAAAAAAAAAAAAACATGAAGAACAGAATGGTTGAGTGGGTACAGAATGGGCTGTTCACCCTCATGATCGTGTGGCTAATTGCTGCGGTCCAGCATCACAAGGCAGTATATTAATTCATATCCCTAGCTCAGGAAAAGATCAAAATTCATAATTCAAAGTATGGTTTCTATCGCATGCCTATTGCTTCAGCACCATTGTAAAGCTGAGAAATTCTAAGCAGAACCATCGTAAGTTGGGGAACGTCTGTAACCATGAGGGTCCTCACCAGAGGGAGGCAGAGGTGCTGGGGGATGGGAGCAGAGGTTGGATGATACACTTGACAATGGAGGATAAATGCCAGGAGTCAAGAAATGCGGGCAGCTCCCCGCAACTAGGAAAGGCAAGGGAACAGATTCTCCTCCGGAGCCTAGCAAAGGGACACACACCTTGATGTTAGCCTCTGAAGACTCTGTTTGAACCTCTGGCTTCCAGAACTATCAGGTAATAAATTTGTGCTGCTTTAAGCCAATAAGCTTGTGGTAATGTGTTGTAGCACCAGTAGGAAACTAACAGACATGGTAATTAAACTGATTATTTCCTTGGACTGTAAACGGAACACTCCCTACCTCTATAAAGGGGCTGATACAATCCCTAGTAGATATCCTAGTCCTGAGGGCTGAATTTCTATCTGACTTCCACATAAACTCTGAGATAGCTTCCCTCTGCCTTCTATTACCCCATCCTTTGACCTTCAAGATGGAGAATAAATACTATATTTAAAATGGATAACCAACAAGAACCTACTGGATAGCACAGGGAACTCTGCTCCATATTCTGTAACAACTTAATTGGGAAAAGAAATGAAAAAGAATAGACACACACAAAATAAAGAAATACATAAATTCCCTTTTCGCTCAAAAAAAAAGATGGAAAATAAATGAATTTCATTATCATGATAGATAAGTGTGACACAGTTATATCTTCATGCCGTGTGTGGTTATAATATGATAACAAAAGCCCCAGCGCTATGGGCCTATTTCATTTTAGTTGTAAATAACATTAGATGCATTTTCATTTTTATATACATTATAGCAATCCCTTATGGGATTTAGGCTCAGAAATTTTCTGGCAAATGCCGTACAGGTGGATTCAAATTTGAGAAAATATTGGCAACCAGCTAATAACTTCTTGCACAGTCAGTTGCGAAAGTGACTTACAGTGACAAAATATATTGTACACACTAAAATATTTAAGCTTTCTGGACACATCATGAACCATAAGGCAATGGTATTTTATTTTTGATGCAGCTAAATGCAACTGCAGCTTGATGGCCCTCATAAGTAATAATCTGAATTGCCTATCAGAAGAGAGTGCTGGAGTTATTTACAAAGAAAAAACCAACCCAATAACCCAAGGTGTCACCATTTTATGCAGAAATAAAGTGAATCTGGCAGCAAGAATAATGAAATGAGATAAGCCACACACTTGAAATGTTATGTTTCACATTAAAAAAGTCATGAAAACTATTTATAGACATCTATAGGTTTACTGAAATAGAATTCATAGAAAATGCATAGAAGATCAGCTAAAGAGATGACTCTGAAATTCCGTGTAATGACTCCAATCACTGCTCCCCCAAATGTCTGCACAATTCAGGTCTTCTAGGAGTCATGCCTCAGGCTGATTACCTCTGGGTTTCTCCTTTCCCTCAATTCTCCCAAGACAGCCTATTTATTCCACAGACTGTGTCCACGTCTGCCATTTCTCTGTTACTAATGGAACCACCCAGCCCAGAAGATGCTCTCCATAATAAGCTTTAATTTTATTCAGTAGATCCCAGCATTTTTGTTATAATTATTGTCATGCAGATTAAACAAAAATCTGTTTTCCTTACGTTTGGCCTATGACATCTGTTCGTTTGTAACAACCTCCTCACAAGCTAACTTTTTTCAAGTCCTTTTATTTTTTTTAATTTGTACTATGTTCACAACTGACCTTCATTTTCCCATGATTCCTAATTATCACTGTATTTTATAATTATCGGTTAAGGGGAGAGAATGAGTGTTATGGGAAGAACATATAGCCTTGGGAGACAACCTCTGCTATTACTTAGTTGTGCAGGACAAGTAAAGTTATTTATAGTTCTGAACTTCAGTATCCTCCTTTGTGAAAATTTCTGTTAGGAAGAAGAATTCAGAATGCTGAGAGGAAATAAATAAGCTGAAATACATGAAAGTCTCTAATACCAAAGTTGGCCCATTTGGTGTACGATGTGTTTTCTCTTCTTTCAGTGTTTAAAGACATTGGTATCCAAACAGGGAAAGCCCTTGCCCAAAGAGTGAGGGACGCCATATTTACCTCTGGAAACATGCCATCCAGCAGCAAGAGAAGCAGCAGAAGCTACAACCATCCATCCCAAACATCTGATTCCTTAGCCCTGCGGCTCTCAAAGTGTGGTTCGGGGACCATGGAGGTCCTTTACAGAGGATCCGTGAGGTCAAAAATATTTTCAGAATAACCCTGAGACAGTACTTGCCTTTTTCTCTCTCATTCTCTTTCAAGTGTTCATTGGAGTTTTCCAGAGGCTGTGTGATGCCTTAATTGCAACAGAGTGAAGGGAGAAGCAAACATAAGAATCTGGCTGTCTTCTGTTAAGACTTTATCCAAGAGATTTGCAAAAATGTAAAGCAAGGCTATTCTCATTACGATTTTGAAAAATGCAGTTATTTGTCATAAAATATATTATTTATGTTAAAACCTAGTGGGTGTGTTAATCTTAACTAAATTATTTAATATTCTTAAATGTCTCAGCTTTAATTTCTAATTAAATTTAATTAGATTAATTTCTAATTGAAGTAATCGAGATAATCTGCAAACACAAAAACTTCTCAGGGTTGGTCCTGAATAATTATCACTAATGTAAGGAGGCCCTGAGAGGAAGGCTTTGGAGCTGCTACTCTAGATTTTCTTCTCCTGGTGGATCATTCACTGTCACCCTCATTCCAATTGAGTCACTTTACTACCCCACTGTTTTCTACTGTAACATGTCCTGCTATAGTTCCCTGTGAGTGTTAATTCATAATACTGCCCTTTGGGCTTGAATGTGCTCAACCACAGCAGATGTATGCAAAGTCCTGTCTTACTGGAAGAGACCCAGTGCTCCAATCTACATTTGTTAATTCTGTGCAGGACAACTGCTCAGAACAGGGTCTATGGTGTCTTCTTAGTTTCACTGGATATGAAGGCACTCTTCCCTAATATCCAGTCTGAATCCTGGAACATTCACCTCCCTGCATGTCCTTGGATCCCATCTCAAAGTCTGTCCCTCCAACCAAGAGGAGCTCTAGACACTGAAGCCTGCTTTTCTGCTCAGATGTTGCATCTTCCTTCTTCCCTACAATTTTGACAAAGACTCTGTAGCATCTTACTCGAAAGATTCCTGGCACATGCTAATTCCTTCCTGTCAATTAACAAGTCCGTAGGGGAAGGCTTATTGTCTTATGCTGATGGACTGATAGAGTCTCTGCAAGAAAATTGGTTGTAAAAATCGCTGTGCCTAACCTCGTTAATGAAGCCGGAAGTGATCTAAATTTTTAGATTATCATACTCTAACAGAGGGTTTGGTTTTTGTGATTGCTCTTTGTTTGTCTGGGAAAGTGGTGTTTCTAGAGCGTATCAAGCCCCATATTCTAGAACCATGCAGTCCAGTGTGGCTGTTGAGCTCTTGAATTGAGATGTGTTGCGAAATACACACCAGGTTTTGAAGACTTAGTACAAGCGGAGACTGTCTATCCCTGTACTTCCAATCACATTGCTCTGCTCTTCCCACTTTCACACTTCTGTTCCTATAATCCATTCCCCAGGTACTAATCAGAACGAAAACAATAAGTCATTCTTCAAGACTGTCAACGTCACGAAAAACAAAGAAAGTAACAGACCAGAAGAGTCTAAAGACACCTGACCATTAGACAGAGGAGACAAAGGATCATGACAGCTAAATGCAGTGGAAAATTCGGTAAAATCCAAATAAAGTCTGGAGTTTAGTCAATAATAATGTACTGATGCTACTTAGTTTCTCCAAAGTACCATGGTAACATACGACATCGACAATGAGAGAAACTGGGTGAGAGGCACACAGGGACTTTCTGTAGCATCTTTGCAACTTTTCTGTAAATCTAAAATTATGCCCCCAAAACGGGCATCAAAATTAAATCAGACTATGTTATCCCTTTCCTTTGATTCTTCAATGTCTTCCTACTTTACATACAGTGAAACCTAAGCTCCCCGCATAGTTCACGAGACCCCTGGCCACGTCTCTTTTCCCACCTCAAATGCTACCCCCTTAAATATGTCGAGGTAATTCCTATCTAAGGTTCTTTGTATTTACTGTTCCTTCTGTCTAGAACCTTCAGGGTATTACATGGTTGGCTACTTTCATCATTCATACCTCAGTTATTTTTTTCAGAAATTTTTGTCACGATCATCCTATCTTAAGTTACCACCCCCCCTTGAGGCGCTGAGTATCGCATGAACTTATGATACACGTTACCTTTGTTTGCGTACGTATGCATGTGTGTATTATTTTATAGAACTCATCACGATATGAAACTAAAATTGTCTCGTTACTACTACGCTTTTAATTTTTCTGTTTCTCCTCACTCAAATGTGGGCAGAATTATGTTTATTTTATTTACTGTTGTATATGCAACACCCAGAAAATTACTGGTAGATAATAGGAATGTCCTGGCTATTTATTGCTGCATAACATTCCAAAAGTTAGTGACAAGCTCATAGTTTTGTAGTTCAACAATTCAAATAGAGCCTAGAAGGGATGTTTGGAGCTTCTGTTGGAACAGAGCAAACGGCTGGGCTGGAATACTCAGTATGTCTCCATCAGTCACATGGTGGTCCAGCAACATCACTTTTTCTACATGTGGTCTTATCCAAGTTCTCCTCACAGCATAGAGTGGGTTCCAAGAGAAAGCAAGCAGAGACAGCCAGTCCAGTAGACTTCTTCTACTTTATTTCATTGGTCCAAGCTCTCATGGACCAGAATCAAGGAGGTAGAAAAAAAAGGCTTCACCTCTTGATGGAGCAGTGGCAGGATCACAATGTAGAGTGGCATGTGGGATGGGAGATATCGTTGGCCACCATGATTCACATGCAAAACGTACTGACACCATACCTGATATCCTGATATTCCCAAAGTATCATCCAATCATGGCACCATGAACATCTGCCACATGCTATCTGGGGCCTCAGCTGAGATAACTCAAACAACCAGGGTTGAAGGATGAAAAATGTTTTTTTTACAGACATGTTGAGCAAGTTGATACCGATGCGAGCTCAGCTGGGTGGACGGCTGGGAACTGTGGCTCCTATCTGCTTGGGTCTTTCCAGGGTTCTCTCAAAGCTGGCTTCTTAGAGGAATGGAAAGAAGCACCCAGCCAAATAAGGCCTATGGTTGTATTTAATCAAAGCACTCATAGGGCCAACCCAAATCAAAGGAGTGGAGAAATAGTGTACAATCAAGAGATGCTGGGAAAGCAAGTATCCAGTATTTTCAGCATCAATGGACAATTTCTTCCACCCAGATATATAGGTTGTGAGATCCCCTAAATACAGAGACAAGATTCAGATTCAAAGTACAAAAAAAGAAAAAGAAAAATGCCCATGACAGAAACTTTTATGATTATTCCAAAATTCAGTAGAAAATAATAGTATAAGTTAACTATAAATTCATTGTACAGTTTTAAAATATGCACTGATTGCCCTGGTATAGTGCAGCATCTGTTTTTAAGGTCAGAGAAATGTTTTTCACTTTTCTAATTATAAATAAAATATGTCTTTAGGGATATGGTGAGGTAATACTAGAAATTCCATTTTGGTTCCGTGTGTGGGGTTGAAAATGAAAATTTCTGTCATATTATTGTTAATAGATTACAATTTATCTAAATTAGCTATAAGGTGGTAAAAATAAACTAAGAATAAGTTCTCAGCATCTTACCTTCAAAATCTGTGTATTTGTGTATGTCTCTGTTTCAAACTTTGTTGTTTAAATCAGTGGTCTAGGGCTTCCCTGGTGGCGCAGTGGTTGAGAATATGCCTGCCAAAGCAGGGGACACGGGTTCGAGCCCTGGTCTGGTAAGGTCCCACATGCCGCGGAGCAACTAGGCCCGTGAGCCACAACTACTGAGCCTGTGAGTCTGGAGCCTGTGCTCCGTGACCAGAGGCCGCAACAGTGAGAGGCCCACGCACCGTGATGAAGAGTGGACCCCGCTCGCCGCAACTAGAGAAAGCCCTCGCATAAAAACAAAGACCCAACACAGCCAAAAATAAATAAATAAATAAGTTTTCATTAAAAAAAAAAAATCAGTGGTCTATCCTGAGTTTGGACATAGACTGAAATCAAAGGGTATCTTCTAATAATATGTTCTAGTTGCTCATTGAAGTCCAATGTAAAATGCATCTTGTTTCATCTCCCATCCAGCTCATAAAACACACATGAAATTAAAAAAATAAAATGTTAAAACAGAAACTAATGTGGTGTGGATTCAAGCTTAATACAATAAAAACAACACGTTGGAAAAGGATAAAATATTCTGTTCATTATGTGCACATTTCGAATTTGAATCTCTATAAAACTGTTTTAGGAGGAAGCCTTAAGGAAAAATCTATTTCTTTCTAGTCATCTCTATTTTATTTCTTTATACAACACTGACTATATGGCATTAGTGAAATGGATCTTAAATTACGGTAAAAAAAAAATTACAAAGAGAAAGAAGATAAAATGAGCATGAATTTTAAGAAATGGTGATGAACAGTGGACACCTGACATTAAATTATGAAGCTATTTGGCTGGGGAAGAAATGTGTTCTGCCCTGCAAGTTCCTTCAGGGTCCCCTGAGGGAAGTTCATGCACAGAGAATGAAGCAAGGAAAATAACACTTTGTCATTAATGGGGACTTTAGTATCACATTCCCAGAGCTGAAATCCAGTGAGTTAATCAGCCCCCAAGTGTTTTATATATTTCTAAGCACCGTATTCATTGCTAGGGCAACAAAATAAGCAATCAACACAGTACCTGCCCTCTTGGAGCTTATAGTTTAGTGGGAAACATACAAATCAGACACATAATCTCAATTAATTGAATAATTCAGCCAGTGCCAAGTGCTGCAAACAAGGCATATGAGAGTGTCTGATAATGGTACCTAATTCATTGTGGAGAGCTGAGAAGGGCTTGCAATTAGGCTGAGATTTGGAAGGTAAAGAAGAGGTAGGAAGACGGAGAGAAGAAAAAAGAGAAGCGGCATATTTGACGTCCTGGAGGTGAAAAAAGAAAAAGCATGAGAAATTTGAATTTACAGAAATCCAGCATACCGAGTGAAAGCGGGAGGGCATAGGATAAGTCTTTAGAGGGAGGCAAGGGTGAAATCTCTCTGACCTTGTAAAGCCCTTTATGTTTTTTAACTTTGTCTAAATTTTTTAACTTTGTCTAAATTCCCTATTGCTCTAGGGAATTATATGGTATAATTTGCATTTTACAAATGGTTTTCTATGTCTAATGAGGAGAAAGGGTTGGTTGAAAAAAATGCATGGAAGAGGGGTGAGTGGTTAGGCAGCTCCTACGGTGGTTTGAGCCAAAGGCTGGATCCAGTGAAATTCCTCCTCTAAACCAGATTGGCCGGAAGCAAAGAAGCTCACATTGTCAACCTTCCCTATTTCCCTAAAGCCTAAACTCTGAGCAAGTTCACGTGGAAGCATTTAGTGGCAAGTCGTAAGAGTGTATTTGCCTGTATTGTTGAAATTGTCGGGGTTTTGTGTTCTGTGAAATATGTGTAGCCAGATGCAAGAAGGACTTTAAGTTGGCATCACCGGAAATGCAAGCAGCCCATCACAGACTGAAAACCCAACTCTAACATCTGGCTCTGATATCAGGATAGACTGGCACTAAGTCTGCCCTCTAAAATTACAGAACTTTGGGGTTTTCACAAAAACAATTAGCCTATTTTGTAAAGCTTTCCCATTTTCAACAACAATGAGGAGGACATTACTCAGTCAAATTGAATAAATTCCAAATTCTGTGATTCTGTTTCCGTTCAGATGAAATGTGCGTGCGTGTGTGTGTGTGTGTGTGTGTATCTGTGTAAATGTGTTGGAATCAAAAGGTTGGGGATAGTTGATTATCAGGCTTAGGGCCTGATAATCAACTAACAAATGCCAGATTATGAACACATTGGCTGAATTCCATGTTCTTTTTTTTTCTTTTTTCTTTTTTTGCGGTACGCGGGCCTCTCACTGCTGTGGTCTCTCCCGTTGCGGAGCACAGGCTCCGGACGCGCAGGCTCAGCGGCCATGGCTCACGGGCCCAACCGCTCCGCGGCATGTAGGATCTTCCCGCACCGGGGCACGAACCCGCGTCCCCTGCATCGGCAGGCGGACTCTCAACCACTGCGCCACCAGGGAAGTCCCCGGGAAGCCCCCGGGAAGCCCCCGTGTTCTTTTAATATCTGTATGTCTGCGTGTGTGCTACCCTGTACCTTAGCAATCACACTGAATAGTGAATAATGGAGATTAATGAGATTCACCTGAGTGGTCACACGACGAGCCGAACTAACCAAGCTTTGGTAACAAAATACCAGGACTGGAGGAGTTCTGAAACGGCCCTCCACTCAGGTGGCATCCTCTGAAACTTTGAAATCTCTGAGCAGAATTGTGGGATCGAAAACTTGCAATCCTGAGCGATCTGGCAACGTTGCTAATCACTCTGCCCTAAGAGCCATGGGCACCGACTTCCTTCTATAACCCTTAAACAGTCCCCCTTGCTTGATTTACTGAAGTGTGTCTGAGGCTGCTCGTTTCATCAGTCTGAACAAACTGTTGACAAGATAGTTGTGCACTTTCCTGCCAGAGGTCTGACTATCTGGATTCTGAAAAGCATCAGAGCCTGCTTGGGGATGCACACTTGGGGTCTCTATACCAGCGAGCACATTCAAAAGTGTGTTTTCAAACAAACAGAAGAGCCGCAGCAGGCCCTGACTGAGAGATTCAAAATGACTGAAGCCCAGTCCTTTTCCCTGGGGCCTTGAGAGAACCCTGGTCCTCTGATGTTGCAAAGGGGGATGCAGAGACCCATGCCAAGCGGAGCCTGGGGCAGAGTCAGGGGGTCCTACAGCACCAGTCACGGGCCTTTCGGACTAGACATCTGTCCAATGCAGCTGCTTAGCACCCACCCTTTAAAAGACACTTACAAGCCTCCTCCTGGGCACTGCTCTTTGCTGTATGTGCTGCCGAAGACCCCATGTCTGAGACCAGATATGATGAAGACTACATATTTTGCATTCCTTGCAAATAGGGAAGGAGCAGATTTTTGAAAATTCACTCATTTAATGATAAAAGCAACTAACCCCATCTCTCTGGAGAGAGACAGCACCTACAGGCACCTAGAAACGACCCCCAAGCGTTTGCTTGCCTGGGACAGATGCCAGAATGTCACGCGTAAGTTGGTTGGCAGGTGGAGCTAGAACGTGTGATTGACAGCTGAAGACTTGATGGGGGCCGCGTGAGAGTGTGACCCCCTGGGCTGCAGACACCGGGGGGTTCCTTCTCTTTTGTAGGCTTTTCCTCCATGTACATCGCCCGGCATCCGAGGGGAAGCTTGGGGGGGGGGGTCCTGGAAAATGTTTACCTGTTTTGCCACCTGGGGAATGCAAATAGCCGCCGCTGCCAGAACGGACGCTACACGAATCCATCTCCTCCAAGGGAAGCTTTCCTCTGTACGGAAAAGGACCACACACGTTTTCCCCTGAAGGCATGCAGGGGTAAATGCAGCTCTTGGGGTATGAGAATAGGGGAAAACCTCTATCCCTGGAGAAGGAGCAGGGAGGCGTATTAGGCTCAAAGTTATATCTACAGGGGAGGCAGGAAGCCCCGTGAAAGCCTCATCCCCAAACCTGGGTTCCCAGTGGTGCCTAAGATCGAGGCCAAATCAGAACGCCAGAGAAGATCCCATTCTCCACTCCGCCCCTGGCACTGACAGGCATGAAATAAAAATAAAAGTGGGGACAGGGGGACAGCTGCCCTAGGCAGATTTTCTTGAGGCACAGCACAAAGGGGAGGCCCAGAGACAAGCAGGGAAAAGACATTCAAGGATAAAAACACCAGCGATTAGCTTGCAACAAACACAAGGTGTCAGTAATTTGACATCTCCTGTACTGTGAGAGCCACCACAGCACAAAGCAACTATAAACTCAGTCCAGCTCCTGAAGAGATGAACACAAATCCCCACTCTAAAGCCTGTCAGAAGGAAAGGCAGACTCACCTCCAAGCAAAAAAGATATTTATCTTAGTATCAACTGTCTTATATGACATGTCATACACGCACACACGTACATATGAGGCACAGAAAAATGATTAGTGAAAGGTACCAAAGGAAAATGTAAAGACAAAGTGACTCAAAGGATGGGAAGGAGAAATTGGGAATATACTATATATTATCCAGGATCAGATAGGTATTTTCGTCAGAGAGACAGACACTGTAGAAACCCAATGGAAATTGGCGACCCGCAAGATAGATTGATAAAAGCTACGAAAAACTGAAATGAAAAGAAAGAGGGGGGTGGGTAAAACAAAACAAAATGACCAGAGCATCCAAGAGCTATGGCACAACATCAGTGGTCTCATATATAATTGGAATTCCAGATGAAGAAGACAGAGAGAAGGGGGTAGAAAAATATCTGAATAAGTAATGGTGGAGAAATAGACAAGAAACCACAGATCCAAAGCTCAGAGAACCACAAACAGTATGAATAATAAATTTTTAAAACCTTAGCATATTATTTTCAAACTGGTAAAACAAACAAAAAAAAAGAAAAGAGGATATCTTGAAGGCAAAGAAAAAAGACACGTGAACTACAGTAGGGAAAGAATAAGAATTTTAGCAGATTTGTCACAATCCATGCAAGCAAGAAGAAATGGAGTAACATCCTTAAAGTGACAAAAGAAAGAAACAAACTATCAGAATTCTATACACAGAGAAAATATTCTACAAAAGAAATGGAAAATTAAGATTTTTCTCAGTAGAACAGGAGCTGAAAGGATTTCTTGCTAGCAATCCTGCTTTATAAGAAGTATTAAAGAAAGTCTTTGGTAAGAAAGAACATGATATGGGTCAGAAATCTGGATGTACAGAAAAAATAAATTTTCAGAAATTAAATAATTGAAAGTAAAATATATTTTTATCTTTACTCTAAAAGATAACTGTTTAAATGAAAACTAGTTATAATATACTGTGTGTTTGTAGCACAGGTAGAGAAATGTACAACAAAGTGACTCAAAGGATAGGAAGGAGAAATTGGGAATATGCTATATATTATATAAAGTCCTCATGCTACTTAAGAGGTGGTTTACTATTCTATGAACATAGATTACTTAAAAGTGAATATTGCAAAGCTTATGAAACTATTGAATTAGTCAAAAAGAGACATAAATAATAAGTCAGCAGAGGAGATAAAATAGAATCATAAAGAAGACACAAACTCAGAGAAAGCAGGAAATGAGGGGAAAATAAAAGCAAAAAAAAAACAAGTGAAAAAAACGTCTAGCAGACTTAGATTAATAAAACCATATTAACAGCCACTTTCCACGTGAATGGTTTAAACACATCAGTTCAATGAGAGAGACTGTCAGATTGGGATTTAAAAGCTAGACCCAATCCTATGCTATCTAAAAGAAAAAGTGCTTTGGAAGAAGTGTTTCACTTTCGGGGTATGAATTTCCTCCTTGGCAAACAGAAGGGTTTGCACTTGTGACACCTACATTGCCCTTCAGATTAAAGACTGCGTTCTCTTTCTTGTCATCAATACTTTGCACCTATAAGCAGACAGATGGGACATGATCCTTCCTGGAATAATCTCACAATCTAAATTAAATGGTCACGGGAAATACACCCTAGGGGAGAAGATCGAAATGGGGCCATACTCCTTACAATGAACTACAGTCGATAATTAGAAATTGTGCATTATGAAGAAAAATTAACATTAGATTTATAGTGTTGGCAACGGTTTGGAATAAAACACGGTGAGATGGTTCCCAAGAAAAACGAAATTGGTTGAAATGGCCCCTCACTCCAACATAAGGAGTGGAAGGCAGGCAATCTAAACCTGGAGTCGTTTGGTTACACTCACTATTAACACCTAATATGAATAACACAAATTTTGATGGCCTTTTCTCTATTACACTTTTCATACTTACGACACATTTCCTATGGATTAGAGACTGTTATCTTTATCTTGTCAAGCCCTTAGATTCTAAAATATTTTAAAGCTTAATGATAATAGAATTTCTTCAACTTTTTTCTAGAATGTTTAACAAGTAAGTTCATAACTGGAAATATTTCTGATTTTAAATGAATTCCTCCATATAATGCATGGTAGACAGGATTTTTCTTTGTTCAAATACAAGCTTGGTTTTAAAAAGTATTAAATACTTTTTGGAGTATTAAATTCGCCTTAAAGATTACAATAAGATCTTTCTCAATAATTTACATGATGATAACCTTTCTGAATCTTAGATAACACAAAACCAGTTCTTAAAATTACAGTAAAATCACTAAAAAAAAGACAGTGTTGTATAAGTTTAATACGGTAAAATATTCATAGGCAGCTTTATATTGGAATAAACCCAGCCTTGATTAGTTTGCAATGCAACCTATTTTAAGTTTGGCCACGAGATGGTGCTATCACAAAACAATTCCAAAGAAACCAAATCATATTCCCAAGTATTTGTACTTTACTTGTGCTTATTTCCAAGGTAAGTCTTTAAATATAAAAATTCTCGTCAGTCAGTGTCTTCTCCCAACTTATTTTGTATTTCTTGATCTGTTCCATGTCTATATTTTGGGTTGTTTTTTTTTTTTTGGTGCCTCATATCTATTGCCTCAAAGGAGATCAACTAAGTCTATTGTTTTGAAATCTATATGCAATGTTAGCAATATAATATTTCAAAAATACGAAATAATATACTTCTATTTGTATTCATTATTGTTGTTTATTTGTTTCTTGTTATTTAACAGAAAAGAGATTTCCCGCTCCTGGACCAGTGTCAACGTAACGATGACAGAGCAAGCACTTGGGAAAATAATAAACTCAATAACAGGCTGAAAGAATATTTTCGTTAAGTTGGCCAGGTGGTCCCTCTTTTTCCTCACCATCTGGATCTCCATGTATTGAAAGTTTTGCCTAGCCAGCAGAGAAAACAAACAATTAAGAAACTTCTCCAAGATACACAGAAATTGAGAGCAAACCTTAACAAAGCATCATTCCCAGATGATTTGACATCCTTCACACTGCATTCAATGGTCTTGTGTCCAAAAGGTGTGGTTACTAATTATTACTGCTTCATGAGGCTCAGAAAAATTTCAGGACTGTAATGCTGCAACTTGTCTAGAACCTAAGTGTAACATTGAAGGTCCTGAAGACCCTCAGTGTATCAGAGGATAGTGATTTTAGGGTTTGTTGAAGCAGAGAATGAATTGTACTAGAAATTGCAGAAGCTAATGGTCCAAAGGTGAAAAATGAGACAGTCTATGCATGGTAGGTATAGATTTTTGGAACTTTCTTGGACCATCTCGCAGTTAGCACCACGTTGGCACTTTGTGCATGTACATATTTGGTAACTGCCCTTCATTAACTGAGTGATTTTCTCACCCCCCGATTGAATAATAGGTGTTGAAACTGATCGTCTGTATACAAGATCTCACAAACTACGCTAGATCCCCCCTTCGCTATAACCGAGTGCCTCATTTTATTGTGTTTTGCTTTCTTGTGTTTTTTACAAATTGAAAGTTTGTGGCAACCCTGTGTCAAACATTTCCAATAGCATTTGCTCACTTCGTGTCTTTGTGTCCCATTTTGGTAATTCTCCCAATATTTCAAACTTTTTCATTATTATTATATTTGTTATGGTGATATATGCTCAGTGATCTTCGATATGACTATTGCAAAGAAATTATGACTCGCCAAAGGCTCAGATGATGGTTAGCAATTTTTAGCAATAAAGTATTTTTAAAATTAAGGTCTATACATTTTTTAGACATAACCCTCTTGCACACAATAGACTACAGTACAGTGTAAACATAACTTGCACTGGGAAACTAAAAAACTCTTGTGACTTGCTTTACTGCGATATTCCCTTTACTGTAGTGGTCTGGAACTGATCCTGCAATATCTCTGTGTAAAAATCGGTCATTTCTACAAAATAACAATAATTAATATTTATTGAGTGATTATTAAATATATTAACACATGTAAATCCCATAACAACCATATGAAGTACAGAGACTTATACCCTTGTCTTACCATGACAATACCCATATTGAAGAAACTGAAACACCAAGTTAAGTAACTTGCCTGATGGTCTGTAAATACTGAATTGGGGGCCTGGAGGCTGACACAGCCTCTCTGATTTCAGAGACAACACTCTTAATCACTTTGCCATGATGCCAGCTTAGGTCCTGCTCAACAAAATCAATCTTAATACATCAAAGCAAAGTACATTCCTGGCACCTGCATAGAGTTGCAGCTCCATTGGAGCTGATTCTTGGCTACTGAGAACAATCCTGACAGAAATTACATACTTTTATCAGTGGGAGAATTGAACTTTTCCACTGGAATTAGATTTCTGTTCTTTTTCACTATGTTGCTTTGGGCAGATTGTGTAACTTCTCAAGGGCTGTTTCTTAGTTTGAAAGGCAGGTAATAAAACCTACCTCATATGATTGACCCTTAGGAATGTAAACTGATGGAACCAATGCAAAAGTGCCTGGTATAGAACTCGACATTTTATATCTGCCAAGAATGCTGTGTCACAAATTGTCTCAAAATACAGTGGCCTGAAATTAAAAGCATTTATTGTTTATTTCTGTGGGCCACCTGGGGGTCAGCTGAGCCAGGGTGAGCACGGCTGGGCTGGACTCCACGCTGCAGGTCGGTCCAAGTCTGCCTTGATGCCTCTCATCTTCCCCAGACCTGCGGGCTGATTAGGGCACATTCTTCTTATTGTAGTGATATAAGAACAAGAGAGCAAGTCCAACCCCACCAGCACATCTCAAGATTCTGCTTGCATTGTGTATGCTTACGTGCCATTGGCCAAAGTCAAGTGGGAGAACATGAAGTCAAGGGATAGAAATGCACCCTGTCTCTGGGGGAAGGAACTGCAAGTTCCCAAGGCAAAGAGTATGTAGGGAAAATAGAGCAAAAATTCAACGCTGACTCCTAAGTCTTTGCACACATCAAATCAAGCAAACCATCATCTAGAGAAGCCAAAATGATAGAAGCTCTTTTCCCAATATCCATAGTAATAAGTTAAGTGATGATTTTAAAACACTAAATAAATGATCTATAATTCCACCCATCAAAATGTCATAGTAAAATAATAATAATATGTAGTTTAGTCAGGGTGCTGTGGAGATTTAAAGCTGGCGTTACCTTGCTTGACAATATATTCTAAAGCCCTGACGTTATTCAGAAACTCTGATAGAGAATTCCTATAAACAGCCACTTTTTTCTCTGCCCAAGAACTCAACAGCTGATAGAGGTTAAGAGAACATGGCTTAGTTTTGTGGCAACATGATGCTTCTAATACTGAAGCCCAGAGTCAAAGACTTGCCCATATGATCTCAGGCTGCCCTGAAGACCCGCAGGCCCCCTGCCAGGACAGAGCCCTTATCGATAAACCTTAGGCACAAATGCTCACCAGGCTCTCTGCTGGCTTATAGGGCCCCAAATGAGGAGGGGGACAGGGGACTGGGCTCTGAATGGTCTTAGCTCTTGTTACTAACTTATCATTCCGAGAGGCTTAGAATGCTGCTCTAATGACTGTCTCCACTTTTCAGGAAACATCAAGAATAAATTAGGAAAGCATTAACGTGTCTGAAGATGAATCTTTGGCTATAATCCAAGGTACAAACATATAGAACCCATGTGTCAAATAAGAAAAAGGACCTAAATATATATATTTATTTATATAAATATTATGATGTAAATATCCATTATATAATATATCAGTCAGGAGTCGTGAAGCAGAAAAAAAGGGTGGGTTTGGAGCTGGGGACAATAGCTTAATAACCATATGAAAATGGTTACATTTGGGTGTATATAAATGATGGGACATTATACAGTCATAAAGATGTTTTCAAGAATGCTTCAAACTTTGAAAAGTCCCACAGTAGAATATTAAGTTCAAAAATCAAGATATAGGGCTTCCCTGATGGCACAGTGGTTAAGAATCCGCCTGCCAATGCAGGGGACACAGGTTCAATCCCCTGTCCGGGACGATCCCACATGCCGTGGAGCAACTAAGCCCACATGCCACAACTACTGAGCCTGTGCTCTAGAGCCCTTGAGCCACAACTACTGAGCCCACGTACCACAACTACTGAAGCCTGGGCGCCTAGAGCCCGTGCTCCGCAACAAAGAGAAGCCACCACAATGAGAAGCCCAAGCACCGCAACAAAGTGTAGCCCCTGCTTGCCACAACTAGAGAAAGCCCGCATGCAGCAACAAAGACCCAATGCAGCCAAAAATAAATAAATAAATAAAATTTTAGAAATAGAGAAAAGAATCAAAATTAAATTAAATTAAAATTTTAAAAAATCAAGATATAATACTGCAGATGCATCTAATACAATATTCGATATACGTACTATATTGAGAAAGTTATGTAGAAAGAAGAAAAACACAAATATATTAATAGAAAATATGTTTGGGAGCTGGTATTGTAAATTATAATGATTGTCTTTTTCATATCTTATGTATATTCCAAAATCTCTATAAGCATATATATAACTAATTAATAATAGCACAAATTATTTAGATACATTGTGTATATTTACCTTATTCAAGCAAAAGCATTGTTGAGATAAGCCTTAGTTATAAACATAGTGCTTTTTTTTTTAATGTCCCTTCATTGTGGATATAAATTCATTGATGTTGGGCAATTTCTCTTCACAGATTGGACTAAATTATGCATTTATAACTTTATATTCTGAAAAATCAAGTACTATAACTACACTTGTGGAAAAGCTTTTATTGATCATTCTTACTGTAGGGAATCTCAAGTTTTCATACCCTTGGTAAAAGCTACAGAGCACTTCCTTCTCAGGTTAAAGTAAATTCTTGACCATACTTAAGATCATAAAATCAAACTATGATAAACTAAGTATATTTTTCTTCCACTGGCACACAGTACATACAGTTTGCAAATCTATTCCATAAACCAAAACCACTGAAGACAGGTAGAACAGAACAATTCTTATTGGTTTAAAACTATGTACTTTTTTTTAAACATCTTTATTGGAGTATAATTGCTTTACAATGGTGTGTTAGTTTCTGCTTTATAACAAAGTGAATCAGCTATATACGTATTTATAGATATACACACATAAACATTTTCAATAATGTTCTAGGCAGTGCATTATAATACACAATAATTGTTGTCTAATCTAATGGAAAAAAGACATTAAGCAAATAATAACAACATAACTAGTATGTAACACAAATGGCAAACATTGAAAAATGATGCAGTGAATAAGTATAATGGGGGAGGGAGGCATTGTGGGTTGGGAGATTCTGAATAATAGACATTGATGCTGTGACCTGATCTATTTAAATTTGGGGAGTCATCCGTGTGAAGATTGCATATGTTCATTAGTTTATTGAAGAAGTAAATTAAATTACCTTGAGAAAGAATGTAGGTTGTGAAGAGGATTATAACTCGGTGACATGAAAACCCTCAGAACTATTTATTGATGTCCTTTGCATCTAGTAGAATCGTTACGTTTTCTTTATTTTTATATCCTATTTATCTAGAGGCTTTTTGGTTTATTTTTCCTTGAACTATTTCCCTTTGATTTTAGTCCAGCCCTGACATTAGCCTGAATGGCAACTTTGGGCAAAGTATCTCTTCTTTAAGATATTTAATACCATCTGACTTAAAATCATTTGTTATATGGATTTTCCAGGTGCAAGGCATTTTACTGCTATCTGGAGAAAATTGTCCTCAGAAATCTAAAAATCTTTAATGTGTACATTAGGAAAGTCACCCCCTTTAGATTTAGAACCATACAGGGTAGCTCCGTCTTGGTTTATTTATTTATCATAAGATTGATTTTATTGGGCCCATGGAGCTCGCCATCCACTTTCTACAATATGGTAAATAGTTTCCCTCTAATCCCGCATCCCATCCTTCATTGTTCTTTCCTTTTGCTTGTGTATATTGACAAAAAAACCTCATGAAGAAATAAAAAAGATGAATGGGAGATAGATTATCTGAGTCCTTCCATATCTCAAAAATAACTTTTTTTCTACCCTCAGAAGACACTGATAACTTTATCTGGTACAGAATCAAAATGGAAAACAATTTCCTTAAAACTTTAAAAGTGTAGCTCCATTATGTGCTAGACAAAGCATGTTAAAGAGAAATCTGTTGCAGATCTGAAATTCATTTATTTCTAGATGGCTTGTTTTATTTGTGTGTCTGTTTTTTCTTTGTTTCTCTGGGAGCTTTCGGTTGTTATTTTTATGACTCATGTCCTAAATCTCATGGTGTGTCTAGGTGTATGTGGCAGCCGTTGGTTATGCTCTAAATATTGCCAGCTCTCTCTTCTGAGCCCTTGAGGTAGGTTGGACCATGTGACCAGCTATGCACAGTAAGGGTGAGTGAAAGTGTTCTCAGTCTCTCTGTATCTCCACAGACGTGGAAAGAGACAATCTAAGGAGAGTAAGATGGTCAGGTTTAAGGGCTATATTCAAATTTCAGATCCCACTACTTAACCAGAGAATGGATGAAAGATGAACTGAAATCAGGTTATCACTTCATAATTATGAATGCAAGAAAGTAAAAAAAGAAGGGTACATATATGCAAGATAGTTTAAACAAACTACTCCTGTCATTAGTAAAAATGGACCAAACAGTGTCCTGGACTTTGGAAAAGTAGATTAGATTTTCTACTACTTGAAATGAAGTAGAAAGATGAAAAGAGTAGATTACTCACCACAGAAATCATTATTATATCCTCATTTAAGGAAATGTGGTGATTTATCAGCATTTGGTTTTCTGTTGATATACATGATATTAGTGTCTACTATGCTGCCAGCTATGTATTGTTTCTGCTCCTGCGGTCAGAATATTCTTGTTCAAAATCAAAATGAGCTGACAACATTAAAATATTTTTTGCTTGTTATACATTTTCAGCATCATTTGTATCAACTATATGAAACCAAAGGTATAACATTATTTTCAGATCCAAATTTCACTTCATTTTACCTATAATGTCAAAGGATCAAGATAAATGAGAAAAGAAAGATACATATTTACTAAATAGGGAAGATCAGCACTTTAGAGCTGGATATACTTTCTCTATTGCAATATATCAGCTCCTGAAGACACTTGAAAAAGTTACAAAACATGAGTCACGTAAAAACAGCAATTATCTGTTCTCTGCATTTCATAAAATTGCCTTTCTTAATCTGTACCATCTACTTACAAATGAGCTACTTACTTTTTCATACCTTCTGGTGCGCAAACCCAATACTCTTTTAGCTCCAATTATAATAGGAAGATAATTTGATTTTAATTTTCAAAATTTTTCTGAAAGCAGAAACTTCATCCCTTAAGGAAATCAAAGCAACAAAAACCCTCACAATGAATGCTTCTACCAGAAATCTGTTTACTATGAAAAAATAAGTTTAATGGCAATAGATGAACTTTTAAAACTAATGAGAAAAACATGTATTCATAGGCATATGAATTTTTTTAGTCAATGAAATACACAAGTGTAAAGACTAAACATCATTTTTGGTATTTGTTAATCTATTCCTAACCATATAAGAAGTCAGATGGAGACAGTATCAGGAAAACCTGGGGAAATGAAACTGTGGTACAGGGTTATCCTGTGGTTCCCGTATTTAAGCGAAGTGTTGGGAGAGACAATTCCACTGAAGATGTAAGGAAAGAAAGTAGAAAAGGTCATGATATTATTCAACAGAACTTTTAGGATACATAAGAAAACTTGACCCATAAAGTTGTAATGGGTATAAAATGGGTTACTATTTATGACTCCAGTGACCATTTTTTCATGAAAACAGACTCTGATGTGTGTGTTAGAAGAGAGATCCTGATACAAAAACTATTAGCAACAATTTCACCATCAAAGCTTTATTTCAGTGGCTTCCTATGAGAAGAATTTTGCTTATATGAAATTCTGCTAAAAGATGGTACATGCTAATGGGTGTTTATCTTCAAGTACAATACTCAGATTTTCTTCCTGGAACTGGATATGTGCTTTTAGTATCTTTGGCCTCAAAAAATCTACACTGCATCTTTCAGCATTAGCTATAAACATTTAGAAGTTGTGCACATAGGTTTAGGTTTTTAGAGTTTAGGATTCTCGATAAAATTGCCACCCAGAATATCATTCTTTAATTTATATAAACTTAAGTTTTCTTTATGTCTTTATAATAACCTTATTACTGCACATCATTTTTTTTCTACTGAAATGATTATGCTCTGGAGACTTTTTCAAACAGGTAAACTTCCTTGTTCTGAATAAAGAAGAATTGATTCTATCACAATCTGGGCTTTTGTGACCTTTTGTGTTTGCTCTATGAAATTCAAGCTATACCACAATTGTGAGATTCGAATTTGACTCCATCATAATTTGAATATCAAAAGAAAAACATACAACTAAAAATTTAAAGATGATTTGATTATCTGAAGTTATTGATTCCCTACTGATATTTATTATGTGTGTAACTTTGAGAATTAGTTGGGTGAAAATGCAGTAAATTCAAATCAAGAAGTGTTAAATGATTATAGAAAGCATAAGAGTTACTCTGTGGGAATGCAATAATGAATAATAAATGATTTGTTATGGTTTTGCACATGTACAGTTTTCTCCTACCAAAGTCGCTTCCAATTTCATCACCCAGGTACCAAGGCCGGTGGTTTACATTCCTCAGAGCCTCAGACAGAGATTACCAGGTTGGTAAGAAATATCACAGAAACAACAGCCATGTTACAATATTGGGGAGTTGATACTGGGTGACAAAGCACCTTTCCACACAGCCAAAATTTCCCACTATTGAGCTTCTGCACACCCAGCACTAAGTAGTTACCTCTGTGTTGGTGCGGTAAACCATACCAGGATGCAAGATGTGGCAATTGCAACACAGGTAAGTCCAGAGACATGATCAATATTGTATACACAAAACAAATTACTTACCCTTGATCATCACCTGTATCCTGTAGTTTATCCTGTGAAGATATTGGAAGAGTTACAAAGAAACAATTGATTTTGGACTCAGATGAAAATTGTCTTCTATCCATGATACAAAAAGACATTAAGTTACTTCACTAAGTTCACTTCACTTACTTCACTAAGTTACTTCAAGTTTACATGAATTTAGTAATTGCTTTGGTAGCTATTTTATATCAAAAGGTAGACAAAAGGAAGGTGTTGAGGAATATTGAAATATATCAGGGAAGTCTGATTCTTTTAATACAGAAAAATGGCTCTGTAAGTCCAAATAATTATGAGGCAGTACAGATCTTGTCAATATTTTAAAATAGTTTCTATTTAAGAAAACATTTACAAATATTACAGGAACTCTTGTGAAATGCTAAGCTTTTGTTCTTGCAGATTCTTTTTTTTGGCTGCACTACAGAGCATGCGGGATCTTAGTTCCTGGACCAGGGATTGAACCCGAGCCCCCTGAGGTGGAAGCGTGGAGTCTTAACCACTGGACCACCAGGGAGGACCCCTTGCAGATTCTTAATAATACACGTTTAATAGTTTATTTACAGGATGTAGTTTTGTTGATCCAAATGAAAATGTAAAATTAGGCAAGCTCAAAATTGTCAAAAAGATGAGTTTATTCAGGAATAGCAGAGGAATTGCTATTTGGGATGTGCAAACAGTAGTAAACTACAGTACAGGCAAGTCTGTTGAGGGTTTGGGGTCGGCTGTATTTATGGGCAGGAATGTAAAGAGGGGAGAGTTCAGTTAGAGTCTTTTAAAATAAAAAAAAAACGGAGACCACCTTTGAAAATTCCCCATGCAGACAAAACCAGCATTGCCATACAAACAAAGCTCAATTCAGTTTATTTTGTGAGACCAACCTGACCTGGGTCAATTTTTGTTCATCCCTCTAGAAACCATGAAAAAATTTCCTCAGGTTGATATGAGGCAACACCAGACCAACCCCCTATCATTTAAGAAATTCTAATATTATCAGTTTTCTATAAATCAGGCATTTATAGGAAGTCAGTTTCTCAGTCTTTAAGTTTTTGTCTTCCTGAAGGCACATGTGTGAGATTTTTCCATTTTATATCCCCTGATCCATTTTAAACGAAATTCTTTCACAATATCAATATTTCAGCAAAGAAGAAAAAAAATGATAACATGCCCCCAAAATGACAACAAAATAAAAATATTTTATTAAGTGATTTTTAACTTATAGGACCATCTAATAAATATCACAACCATGTTGTTAAATAGAAATTTTTCAACAGATTTTTTTAAATGTGCCCTGAATTATTTATATTCCAGAGTGATCAAGGAACCATCTTCACTCCTGCTAACACAGGTTCTTGAGTTTGTAACAGTGACTTGGAGGTAACTGATTACTCTCCATTTTGCTTCAAATTGGATTTCAATTTGTTTCCTTGTGGAAGGATACATTTTAATTTCACTCAAGTGAAAAATGAGGATTGCCCACACTAACTTGGAGGCCGTTGAGTACTTCAAAATAAATGATTTTGCTCCTTTAGTTAGAGATAATAAATCAAGCACAGCTACTTAATTATTTTTAGTAACGTTTTCCAGTGAAAATGTTAGTCATTTTATAGTCATTTCACAGCATGCTTTTTGCCATAAACATTAAAAATCAATTAGTTTTTATTAAAAGGCAATCATAAGATAGTCTCTTTTCAAAATCAAATTGTTTGCAGCTTAGTTGGCCCAAAATTGAAGTATTTTTCAAGTAGTTAGTGTTTTCTCAACATTTTTCATCTAAGTTTGAATTCTAAGATAGTAAATATTTCCATTATATTTATACTACTCCAATGATTTGAATATTTATATTATTCTAGTAATTGTGTTTACAAACATCAAGTTCAGTACTTACCTCAGGCATAGTAATAAGAGCATCTCATAGGTCCTATCTTTTGTAAGTTGAGAATATTCCAAGACCTACATAAGCTTTCTTATTCTATATAAATATTAATAACATACAGATCAGGGAAAGACAGTCTGTAAATTCAGGAATGTTTCCTTTTGGAATTGTATTTAACTTTCAAGTGCAAAGTTATCTAGCCTGGTAGCACATGAAATGAAACATATTTTGTATGTGATAGATGGAAAACATAAATCTCTGTGTAGAATTATATATTTCTTTGGAGTGTGACTAAATAATAGTGCAGTTTCTTATATTTCTGCCATGACTTATACTTAGGAAGACAGGCTATTATTTTATCTCTATTAAAACATTTTAGATATAAGCAATAGAATAAAATTCTGTTGAATATTATGATAGCACATAAGCTTCAATTATAAGCCAAGTAACTGCTTCTTTAGAACCAGTTGCTATAATCTTAGATTGATCTACCATAGTTAAAACTGACCTGTCCCTCCAAATTATATAGACTAGAGAGAAGTCCTATAAAAAATCAGGGAAGATCAAAATGAAATAGAAGTTGTCTTATGCTCCCAGGAATAAGCATTGTCTGTCTTAAAAATTTCCCAGCAGACACTATTTAATTTGTTGAATTTTCCCAACATCTGTCCTTCAGATTCCAGTCCTTGGAATTTGATATCACCATTATCTCAGATTTATTCAGATGGAGAACTCATTTATGCATCCAGTCTCAGCCAGCATTCAATCTGGAGAAATAAACTACACAGTGATTTGGACAGAGAAAGTTTAAGGTAGATAATTATAAACTGTAGCAGAGCTTTGGAGTAATGACAGATTGGTTAGTAACAAGTAGTAAGAACTTGAAAATAATATAGCAATAGCAGATACAAGGAGCATGCATTGTCTTCAGGGCTGAGATACAGCATCCCATGCAGAGACCCCAGGGCTGAAACCCAGACTCTGCTGGCACTGCTGTGGCTCAAAGAATTGCAGAAAAGTCACTGGGGTTCTCCCTTGTTGTAGATCGCCGGAGCGTCTTCATGGGGAAGGGTCTCACTGGAGGCACTTGACTACACCACCATCCGAGGGGATGCTGAGGGAAGCTCCTAGCCACTGGGTGTGTTGACCACCATATATTTTAGGAGACATTCTCTGAACAAGCCAATCACACTGCAGGATCATCAGAAGGCTGGTGCTGTGACAGTTGCATATGCTGCAAAGTCAGCCCCTTGGAAGTACAGAGCAGTTTTTCTTGGTAATTTTGTCTGTGTTCATTAGTATTTCTGTATATCCAGAGCAAGCTCCACAGAACGCAAAAAGAAAACCCAGAGAACTCACCACCATGCTGCTCCTCAAGCTCCAGTTCCCTACTCCATCTTCCTTCTCTTTACCTTTCAGTCTTCTTATGCTGGATTGATGCATAGTATCTGTTACTCAACCAAACTTGGGTCTTCTTGCCCAACGTGCAGCAAAGCCAATTTTCTGACACTTGGTTGTGGTGAAGGAAAGTACAGCATTTACTGCAGGGTGCCAAGCAAGGAGAACAGTTAGCTACTGGTCAAAAGACCCAAACTCTCCAGTGGCTTTCGAGGAAGGGATTTTAAAGGCAAGGTGAGGGAGAGGGTCCTGTGTAATCAGTTCATGTACATCCTTATGATTGGTTGGTGGTGAGGTAACAGGATGTTATTTCAGGAGTCTCAATTTTCAATTTTCTGGTTCCACCTGGTGTGGGATCTACGTGCTGGTGGGCAGCACACAGCTTCTTCCCTCTTGCAGGGGTTTCAGTATCTGTAAAACAGCTCCAGGATATGGCTCAGAATTTATAGCTCTTGAGGAACTAAGGGTCCTTGACTGTTTCATGGCTGAACTATTATTATTTTGTCTTGCTTCACTGCTTTCCTGAGACATGGTGCAGGAGGGTCTGTCCCTGGGAAGGCCCCACAAGGTCCTGCTCAGTTTCATATCTAGGGTTTTTACCTGTATTTAGGAGAAGGAATGGGGAGAAAAGTTTCTATTCCATTTTCCTTAGATCAAAAGCCTAGTTTTGCATTTAAACTTATTTTTATTTTCTCTAACCAGTGCTTTTCTGGCCTTTAAATGACTCTATTGAGACATTATCTTCCATTTTGTTAAAAAAGAAAAAATTCTCTTCTGTCACCTACATTGTTTTCGTTTTGCCTTCTTTTTCTTCCCTCTTCTTCCCTTTCCTTTTCTACTTTTCCCTCCCTCCCTTTGTTCACTTCCTCTTCTCTCTTTCCACCCTCCCTGTCCTTCCTTCCTTCCTTCCTTCCCTTTTCCTGTGACATAGTTATTCAGGAGCTATTATGTTAAGAAGTAATTCAACGAGTTTATTTATGGCTATCTTTTCCAACAAGATCACCTTCATGTTTATATTGGTTTTGAAATATTAAAGTGACAAGTGAAAATATAATTGTGACAACTCAAAATATAATTTGTCTAAATACCTCAAGTTTTGGCAAAAAACATCAAGGGTTTTCATCATCAGAAATAATTTTATTATTTATTTTAAAGCAATTCAGTGTAACTGGTAGCAAAATGGTACATAGACAATAAACAGAACCAAATCCCATAGGGTTACAAGGACTAATGTTGACTTCATTTTTTATTTTCATATGCAAGTGTAAGTATTTAAAAAGGCAACTGTTTGTTAAAAGGCTTTTATAAGTATGTTTTTATTCTTTAAATAACAGAAAAGCTAATAAACTATCATTATTATAGCAAGCTAATATGAATTGTGTCAAATATTAAATTTGGACTAATGTTCATAATCAAAAATAATTATTGTAAAATTTATGAAACAAATTTTATAGTGTTATAGGAAATATAGTCAGGTCCTAGCTTAAAATCCTAGTCTTGACAACTGTCATAATGCAAAAATACTCAACTTGAGATCTTGTGGGGAAATAGAAGATTCATAAAATCTTACATTTATTCCTAAACATAACTGTAATGGAGTAAAGAAAAGGCAACTCAAAGAAACATCATACTTAAATATCAGTGTGCAGATATAAAACAAGTTCATTAAATTTATTATTGTTCTCCATTACATGTATTTGTTCAATTCCACCTTTAGTTTGAAATTTTACATGTGAATATGTATTTGTCTGATATATTTCAGCTGTGTTTATAACATATACACATACATATGCATACAATCTTTGTTTTAAGATATGTTTCCAATTTTAAGTAACCTCTTATAAATTCTACTTCCCTGTATAGTTAAAGAAAATTAAATACAGGCTCTCCCTATTTTAGGGGAAATTCTTGATGTTCTTGTCATTCTAAAATGAGAGCAATGTAAAATACTAAACAAATAGGCATTTTATATTCTCAAAGCCAAATATACAATGGCTATATAATCTATAATTTCACATTTTATGTTTTATATTTTATATCCATAGAATTATTGGGGAAATATTAGGCTTTCTTTATTTATTTTTTTGCGGTACACGGGCCTCTCACTGTTGTGGCCTCTCCCGTTGCGGAGCACAGGCTCCGGACGCTCAGGCTCAGCGGCCATGGCTCACGGGCCCAGCCACTCCGCGGCATGTGGGATCTTCCCGGACCGGGGCACAAACCCGTGTCCCCTGCATCGGCAGGCGGACTCTCAACCACTGTGCCACCAGGGAAGCCCTCTTTATTATTTTGAATCCTTCTATTTTCCTTTCAATTTATCTGCTTCTTTGTGAAAAGAAATGATAACATGTCTCTTTCTAGTCTTATGTGTCCTATTTTCTGTTGAATTAAAATTTAATGTCAAATTCAGAAATAAAAACATACAAAATTGGAAGAAAAATATCTTTTTAAATTTGTCAATGTCTCTTTCATGGGAATGACAGTGCATTTCAACTACCTGGCAAACTGTGCTCTGTGCTTTTCAACCTGTTTCTGAAAGGGAATAATGCAATGTAGGTAAAAGCACTGGTGTTGCCAAAGGTCAGCGTTTCTTTATTTATAACTGTCAAATTATGTATGGTTTACCTTACATTTAAACAGCAAAACCTACTTATTTTTATTTTATGCTTTTTCCTCACAATGTTAAAACATAGCTCCTATAGATAACTTTCCAAAATTAGATCAAAATTTTTGATATACCAATTTTTGATGTATTATTATTTCAATACTAAAGGCATAAAGGAGGACTTTTAATGTTTTGAAATTTCTTTGTATTCTATAAAAAGTATAATTTTGTTTCTTTTAATTTTAAACTATCTTTCTAATGAAATATACTGTATAGATATATAAAAAATGTTAAAGCTCAAGAGTCTAATGAAAATCATTACTGAATATTTCAATTAATGCTTCAATTCTTAGATTAAAGTCAACAAATGTGTTTTAAGTATTCTCTATGTTAGGATTCTTTTAGGAAAACAATAAATATTTGCTTTCGCATACTGTTCTTGGCATACAACGTGTGTTAAACATAAAGTTAGGGAAAAGTTCATGTAGTTGATATTTCTTTTTGTTTGTTTTGGTTTCTTCAGAGTAATAAAACATGCTATGAACAGCTCAAATTCTAAAATGAATATATCATGTGAAAAGTCAACAAAAAGGGTAAAATGACTTAAAGATTCATATTCTAAAGCAAACTATGATTCTTACACAAAAGTCAGCCATACAAGTTTGTCTGTTAATCTGTGTAGAGAAGGCCGGACACTTGTGATGAGCTCATTTTTATAAAATGGCAAGTTTAAAGAATATAATAGGACACATTTAATTTTAAGTGGAGCAACAATCTTCTATGTCCGTTGGGACGCACCAGATGTAACTGGACTTCTAGTTTATTTTCATAAACCTTAATACTTTTTAAAAATTGGCTTCATACAGTTTGTATTATTGTCAAACAATGAAACATCAGGTTCAAATTTTTGCGTTTCAATTTAGGTGTTCAAAATCATTCCATTGATGTCTTTCAAATATTAATGGGAGGAGTACCAGCAAAGCAGTACTTTAAATTTCAAAATTATCTAAACTTCTAGGAGAATAGATTTTTTTTTAATATGAGAGAATTGGATGTACTCCAATCTAGTTTATTTCATGCCAGCAACACTCTTGTTTTTCTAAGATTTAGAGTTGTTTCAAGCAAGATCCTTGTAGGAGAAAAAAGTCTCTTATTTTCTTTTTTATCAAAGCTGAGTTTCCTCCCGAGAATCTTGGCCTGTGGTGTTGCAGATGCTGTTTTTTCGACTGGGTTCACCATTTGGTAGGTAGGCCAGTGGATCGGGTCGGATTAAGTATCTAAGAAAAGAAAACAAGGCAAATAACTGTAATCAAAAAAACTAGTTCACATTGACACTTTAGATTGTTACTTTAAATTTATTTGTTCAGTGTTTAAAGTTACTGAAACTTGTCTCTATATAACGTTGGTGGAAGGACTTGCTGTTTATTTGGCAAGGGCTTGTAATAATTCTACACCTAAGAAAATTATCAAGATGAATGTAGAATCATTATCTTTCAGTTAGGATACATTTCACCACCTCCATCTTTTCAAAAGTTTATGTTTTATTTTAGTATTTTGTTGATTTATTATTCTTTTCTTTGGCTATTTTTCTATCAAGGATACCTAAATCCTAGCCATGATTATATTAATCAACTGCTCTTAGTGTTATTTTTATCATTCATAAATAAATTTGACCTACATTATTCTATAGGCTTTTTAAGTTAAATATTCTATGATTCTATAAAATTAATGATTTCATAAATGCTCTGGAGGATATTATGCCTAGATAATATTTTAATTATTGGGAAATTTATTAACCTAAAATTCAGGTTATGCTATAGTAAGAAATTGGACAAAGAAAATAATTCTCAATTCATTCTACTAGTAAATAGGAAAATGTTCACCTGCCAAACTCACACATTTCAATAATGTTAGAATTTGTTTCAAGAGAGATGTTTTACTTCAGACCGTCAAGTGACATGAGCGTCCGTTTCTTGAGCGTGTCTGGACTACTGGGCTAGGTCCTGGGAATACAAAAAACCATACACTTCTGACCCCTGCAGAGGATTAACAGAGCGTAATTTATGAAACAGATGGAAAGATTAAAAAGAAATTCCAAACAACACAGAAAGACAAAAAGAACAACAGTGAATGAGGGAATAGTTTATTGAGGAGGTTGGATTGATGGCTTTCCAGGCTTAAGTGGAGACAAACGGAGAGGAAATGGGACACAGAAAAGGATGCTCCCAACACGTTTAGAAAATGAGTTTGACTTTAGAGGACCGGTTAGACCAGGAGATGATGGTATGTAAATTCAGGAAGAAACATAGAAAGCAGCTAATAAAGGACTTTAAGTTTCAGGGTAAGTAGTTTCTATTTCTGTTCCAAAGGCTTCCCACTGGAAGCCACTGAGGTTTTGGAAGGGAGAGAAGGAAAGTAAATATATGTAATACAGCATTCTAAAAGTCTTGTTCAGGTGCAAATACAATTAGTGTTTCATAGTTTTATAATAATGTTCTGAGTTACAAAATAAATGGAGAAATTATTTTAAAAGCGGGGACTCTAATGAAGATTTGTACTTCTCCTCTTAAAAACCAAAGGAAAAATATTTGTAAAATATGTCCCTTAAAAGAGCAATTTCAAGCACTACAGTCTATTTTCTTGGATCAAATGAAAGTTGAGATTAGCGTCCTTGGATCTATTTATTAACTAGATTTTGTTATCCAACCACCTGCTTTATAATTACTTTGAATATCAATAGCATAGTAGATCAATGAAGAAAACTAACAGTGCACATTAAGCTTTTTAACCCCATATCACCTAGTGATTTATTGTTCTTCAAATCAAAGCATTGCTGCACCTTCATTTAAAATGAACTTTTGAAAGTGATTTTTTAGAAAAACATAAAAGGTATGAGTATAATCCATTATCCCCTAAATTCATTGATGTAGCTGCAAAATTTCCTTTCCCTATTATAATCACTACTAAAAGTATGAGTCTAATAAAATAAGTTTCTTAAATGCATTTTTTGTACTGCTTGTCATGGTAGCATATTTTCTTGCTCCAGTTATACTAAAATTTAATTATCTCGATGCAAAAAAACAGATCATGGAAAAAAAGAGTTTTTTTTTTTTATAGCAGTCAAGTTGATGTTTTAGCTTAAAACTAATAAAAAATAATAGCATGCAAAAGGCAGAAAGTTCCATGCTTATTTTACCTGTATATATTGTAACATCATATATTTTATTTTTATGTTTCAGTTTTAAAAAGTTTCAGGAATTATTTTGAATTATAAAATCTATCTGATGGAAGGATTTGTATTGATACATAGACTCAAAAGGTTAACACTATCTTCCCATGCCATCAAAAATAATCATGGAAAAGAATTATATTAGGCTTAAGGAATTTACAATTTGTTATGAAATAAAAATAAGGTAATCCCAACTTTTTAAAAAAAACATATATAGTCGATAATTTGAAAAAGAGACATATGAAAGTTGGGACTACAAGGTCAGATTTTTAAAAAATTGCCTGATTTTTTGGGTTAAAGGAAGAAAGACATGTGTAAATATGGACACAAGAAAAACAGAGCAGTTTTGTTGTATTACAGTCATATGCTGAGTAAAGTCTCCAGAATGGGCAGTTGAAAGCCAGGTGCATCACAAATAAGATATTTTCCTCTAGCTTAAAGTCCTCCAAAAATTCAGCATCCCCACTGGATATAAAGTTTGACAGCCGCCTTAAGAACTCTAGCAGCTGGAATCACCATTCATCAGATTCCCCCAAGTTCCTATACTCTAACCAGTATCATCAGATGGCAAAATAAAGCATTATTAAACTTGCTAGTTGTATCTTAGGTGACTTACAAAAATCTTTTCACACTGATTTTGGGTCAAAGTTACCCCTGCTGATGTATTTTCCTAAGAAGCCTTTGATGCACATTCATCTTTTTGCCCTAAAACTGAGCAGTACTCAGCAGGCCAATATTCATTCTTCTACTTTTACTTCTTTATGTATCGCTTTTATTCAAAAAATCATTCTCTTTTTGGTTTTATTCGTCTAGAAGGTGAAAAGTAACTAGTTTCTATATAGAACTAGCTTCTTTCCAAAGATTGGTACTGTATCTCTATATGCTTTCTAGACATTTCCACTTAGCACACTGAACAAGGTACCTAAACTCCAGCTCATCATCTCTCTTTTGTCCATACCCAACGACTGCTCTTTCCTGCTTGAAAAAGTGCCTCCCTATACTGACTTGTTTCAGTGAAGCAGTAATTTCTTTTGCAATCACATAGATTTGAAATCTGAAAGCCATGTGAGAGCCCTTATTTTCCAATTCCCAGACCGATGAACAAGTCTCACTCTTTGTCTCCATAAATTTACCTCCACAGGATCTTGTCTTTACAATCCATCATCCAGATGTTATGAGCGATTCTTATCTCCATCCTGCCAATCAATTCTATTGCTTTTTACAGAGCTCTTTTTTAAAAAATTGAACCCTCCAACCCCAGCCAAAATCTCCCACGAAACTGACAGCATCTAATTGCTGGCATATTACTAGCTTTAGTTCTAAATCACTTGCATGGATCCACTTCATGCTCTGCATCACATAATGTTCTCACTCTTCTTAGTCACTGACCTTATTATTTCCAGGTTATAGATAGAAACACATCCTGTGGACCTAACACCCACCAAGACTTGAATCTTTGGCATTTGTTTTATGTCACCAATACAACCTGGAGTTAACTACCCTGTGTAAGCAGGCCTTGGTGCAGCTCAGCCTTAGGACCATGAACCTCAAGCTCAGACTCATTAGGAATTTCTCACCTAGGTTTACACCTACAACTGTCAAAATGCCTTTGCTAAAATCCTGCTACTTTCTCGCTCATATATCCAAGTGCTGTCCATTGTCTATAAGGTTGAATATCAATTCCTTATTTTGTCATCTAAGGTCCTTCCAAAGCCAGGTTTAATATGTTGTCAATATTATGTTTAACTAATTAACAACAGAGATGTTAATACAAAGCTTTTACTCTGGTCAAACTAGGCTCTGTAGTATTGCCAGCTGGCACACATTATGCGATGCCCAGGCAGTGCATTTTCTCAAGCCATCTCCCTGTTCTGGAACAAATGTTCTGCATTTGTCCCCTCCTTTCTCTCCACCTGCACAAATTCCATCTACCCTGAGTGTCTAGTTCAAGTCCGTCGTCCTTTGTAATCCCTGTAGCTCACAATAATGGCTTCTCTCCTGAATTTTGAAAACCACCATCTCACTTAATCAATGCTTAAGTCATGTGACAAACTCATATATATACTGCTATTAAAAGTTTATGCTTAAATTGTAGTTTTGTTAATTAGAATGTAAACACTTTGAAATCAGGGAAAATGCCTTATTTGTTTCTATAGAGCACATTTTTAAGGCAACACTAGTACAACTGAACATGCATAATACATAGTTTTTGATGAATCAAATTACTACCATAGATCCTTTCCTAATAAGGGTTTTGACCAATTTTACCTTGGCTTTGAGAAACTCTCAGGTATTTCAAACTAGCTAGTGTGGGATATTTTAGGTTTTCCTTTGAGCTGATCTCTTCTTGTTCCACGTATTTTCTATTATTTGTCCAAATGTATATTTGCTCACAAAATATACAAAATTCATGCTGCTTTTTCCTTTTTTTTTAGCTCTACCATCCTACAATGCTTTTATATAGTATTACACACAGCAATATACAAAATGCACTTGTTTATTGAACACAAAAATTAGACTTTGATTTCCTAAGCATTTGTATCACAAGAAAGATAAGGGGCTATTATGGTGGAAATAAAAATATAAAAGTAAATAAATCAGTGGTTTTCTGAAAATACATGCCTTATGTGAGATCAACTTACACAACATCATTCAGCTCTAGTCTGGTATCTGGAGATGGGTTTATCAGGATGTAGGAGAGGGTACTTTGATGATCGTTCATTTCATCTAGAAGATAAATAAATGCCAAGTGTGTTATACCACTTACAGAAAATTACAGGAATTATTGTAGAGTGTCTTATCTTCAAACCATAGAGCTGTCAACAATAACTTGCTACAGCTTTGTCCACAGCAGGATTGTGTATATAACTTTGGCTATTTTCAAATTACTGCCACTGGAAATATCTGACAGGTGCTCACTTTCTGTTCCAATAGATGTTAAAAATAAAGTATCTAATTCTGTTCAGAACAACCACAGTTATAATCTACCTTGTAAGCTATTACACTGAAAAAGTATTCCTGTTAATGAAATAGCTAGACAGGATGTTTACTTAATTTATTACGCTTTAATAATTATGAAAAAAAATTGTGGTTATAAATGGCCATCCCAGATAGGAACATTCATATGGGAATTCTGCAAAAAATCATCTAATGTCATCGTGTTTAAAAAACACAACAGAAATGTACCTAAAAAGCACGAAGGCCCTAAATACTTTTGACTTCCTTACATGATATATCTGATATAAGACATGGTAATGTTCTTGCCAAATGCAAAGAATCCCGTGGAACAGAATTTAATTGTAAGTTTTAAGGGAAGTGTACCACGGGATCCTTTGTTTTTTCTCTAAAACAATACATATTTTAAAAATAAAAAGCTGTGCCCTTTAAGTTTGTCAATTCACTCTGAAAACATCATCAGACTTCAAGTATGGAGAACTGAACTGGCACTGAAAATGAAAATAGCTTTAGGATTGAGATTTTTTAGCTGCTAAGGCTATGAGAAGGTGTAAATATAAAGCCACGTGGACACATACTCAATAAATATTAATCTTCCCAAGGGTAAAGTTTTTAGGCTGGGAGGGCACTGTTTCAAATCCTGCTCTAGAGCCATAGTACTCATCTAGCCACTTCAGTTGCAGACAAGCTTGGTTCCTAAAAGTAGTCCTAAATTTTGCAGTTTGATCCAAAATCTAAGCATATATTTCATACTAATAGAGATATATCAATATATATCAAGTATATATCAAGATATATACTCAAGTAACTGCCTAAAATTAAAGATCTTTTTTAGGCCAACATAGCTGATCCTGATACTTTCCTACACTGGAAAATATGTATTATTTTTATAAAATAACATCTACCACTAGGTTTGACTAGAAACCTGTCACTTGACTATGAAAGACAGTAATTTCGGTTATGATCTTTCAAGTTGATATCCAGATGTACCTTATTCTTAAGTCTATAAATGAACATCCTTGTCTTACAAGGCAGATAAACTGCAGTATAATCAAACCCACCATAAGTTTGCCAGTAAAGCTATTATAATCATAATATTATCAAATTAATACTCAAATAAAGGAATATATTCGGTTGCATATCCCAGGGGTAGACACAAGGAATTGTATCCTGTCATGGGGATTAAGGTTGCCAGGCAAAATAGAGAATGCCCTGTGAAATCTGAATTTCAAATTAAAAATTAACAATTTTTTAGTATATATATATATATATATATATATATATATATATATATATATATATACCAACATACAGGTAACACGCTTATACTAAAAATCATTTGTTGTTTATCTGAAATTTAAATTTAACTGGGAATCCTATGTTTTTACTTGCTAAATCTGCCAATCATACCTGGGGGAGGGGGTGGACGGCTAATTCAATCAGCTGGAGCTTGGAATTCCAATGAATATATAGCGATGAGCTTACTCCAAATAAGGTGCAATTTCAACTCAAAGCATATTGTACTGGCAGAAGATTACCAGAATCATCTTTCTACATAAAAAGCAATTTTGACTTGCGTATTCTTTCTGAGAAATTTCCCCCTTGTGTGAATTTCCACAATAGCTAAACAAAAGAACAGAGGTTAATGGTGCATTCTGGAGACTAAAGCAGGATGCCCTGAAATGTGACAGGTCATTAGAAAATCTCCACCTATTTGGCTATGTATAACTCAATTTCTCATGTAAACAATGGCACTGTTGAAGTCTCTTATGTAAAGCAGTGAACATTATTGAACAGTGGCACTAGAGGGAAAACAATTTTAACAGATACCTTCTCAGTTAATATTGATACTCAACCCTTCTCCTTGATTATTAACATGATGTTGTACTCATTTTTGGTTCTGGGATGAGGTCAAAATCTTATTGGTGACTTGGTATGCCTGTTACAAATGTAAAAACTGTCTAGATAACTGAGAACTTTACAGAACTAGGTATAACTATCATGTCTGTTCAAGTAGATAGTTGGATTTTATCTTTCTGAAGATTTTCGTTTTTCCATGGACTTCAGGAATTGGAGCAAACATTTTGCTGATGTGCTCAATTCAATGATCCCATAAGGTTTATATGGAAACACGGGTAACATCGCAGTCAGAACTCATCACTCCTGGTCTTTCCTCACCCACCCCTCACTGACCTCCTCAGTGTTAAATTCACAGAATTAAAATAAATTGCTGAGCTCAAAGCTGTTCTCTCTTTCCTTCTGATGCCTGCCTTGCTGTAGGGTTCACCTTGTCTGCTTGTTCTCTGCTGTGCTGCTCTGTCTGGAAGTCCTACATTTCACTCCCTTTCACTTTGTGACTTTAAGAATTAGACAGTGAGCTTTTAAAAGCCCATTGTAGTCATCTATCAAAATCACATTCAACAATCTAGTTGTATCAGCCCTAAGTCTGGTATTTTTGTCTCTACCAGTTATTCCCTACATATTTTTTAGTTATTTCTGAATTCTGGAGGGGGAAATATGGTAGGTTTCCTGTATTTTTAAGACCCTATCATAGTAATCACCATTGGTGGTGGCAAAGACATGAATGGATTAAATCTCTTGGGACTTCCCTGGCGGTCCAGTGGTTAAGACTCCACGCTTCCAAAGCAGGGGGCGCGGGTTCGATCCCTGGTCGGGGAACTAAGATCCCACATGCCGGTCAGGCAGCCAAAAAAAAAAAAAAAATTGCAGATTGACCCTCCATATCTGTGGGTTCCATATCTGCAGATTCAACCAACTGAAGATCAAAAGGCTCTTTACCACAAATATAATAACATATTTAGCGAAGAAAATAAATTTACTTAGGAAAATTTGGCTCATGAACCAGAATCGAGATTTTATCTCCTACCCAGCAAAAATATCTACTAAGGAAATCTATTGTGAGGACATTCAATGTGTTCTTAATAAGCAATCTCTGATCTTGGTAAAATAAAAAGCACTATATCATTTAAAGTGTCTTATAGAAATTATTGTTCATCATTGACATACTTATCTTAATAAAACTATTCTTCTTTGAAAAGTTGAAATAGATGAAGTAGAATACTGAAAACTTTAAAAGAAATTTGAATCAAGTTAAACAACTACTAGTAGTGTTTACCAAGAAACTTCTTTTGTTGTATTAATTAGCATATGTAATTATTCAATTGAAATCTTCATATAGAAAATACTCTGCATAGAGTGTTTCAGGTAAATAGATCATAACAGAAAGGATATAGATGTATATTCCTATTGTTCTTACATAATAATTGATTGAGTCCCATTCCACACACATGAGTTTCATATTTTTGTTTTGTTTCAGTTTTTAAAACGTCCCTTTTGAAGTATTTTAAAAGCAGTTTTAAAAGAGGAGAATAAAATTTGATAAAATAAATTTAAATCTTACATGTATTTGTGTAGGTTTTGTTAAATGAGACTGCCAAAAACACACATCCATTGTGTATTGTTATCGGAGAAGCATTTCAAAGAATACAAAGGTATCAATGAAAAGCTCTGTTAAGATCAAAGACCCTGAAACCAGAGGGCTTGCATTGAAATCCTGGTTTCCCAATTATGCCGAGACCTTAGGCACATTACTTAATTTCTTAATCTTTCTCTGTTCAGTTTCCTCACCTGTAAAATGGGGTAGCAATAGGTTTTTCTCTTAAAGCTTATTATTAGAATTAAATGATAAATGAATAAGTATAATTTAACATTAATATATCAGAATAAATATACAGTTCTTAGAATCAATTCTGATCCAGAATATCAAGTGCTGTATAAAGGTTTCCTATTATCAGAGCAGGCAAATTCAATCCATAACTTGTAAATAATAATTGTACCTATATTGTGATATGAAGGTGTTGGCATGCAAAGATAGGGGAAGAAAAGTTTACAGACAAAGAACCCCAAATGAGAAAGGCTGAAATGATTGAGTTTAAGTTGCAGAAAGCAGGTCCTTGAGAATGGACTAACCAAGGAGGAGTTAGTTGGAGACAATGACAAAAGGGCAAGCTGGGTCCAGACCCTGGAGAGCTTTAGAGACCTTGATCAGAAGTTTGAATTTTAGTCTAAAGGCACAGGGAAGCCATTGAAAAGTTGTAAGGATGGGAGGTTTGGAGGCATGATCTGATTTCGTGTTGAGTATATCACTTTGGCTGCTCTGTGGGAAATGGACTTTGTGGGGGCTCAAATTTGCCCTCAGGGATAGTAGGCGAATAGTACAGAAGCCCAGGGGAGAGACGATGGTGGCTTGGGAGCAACGGAAATGCAGGAAATTTGGGAGGAGGGAGGGAAGGATGGACGGAGAGCTTGAGAGAGCAAGAGAGCCATATAGAGAGAAGGGGGGGAGGAGAGAGCAGAGTGAAGGAGGGAGGAAGGGAGGGAAGAAGAGAAGGAGATGTTTTAGGATGGACACCACAGCATATCTGAATGCTGATGGAAAAGGCAAGTATTAAAAAGGAAGAAATTGGTCTGTACCAGCGTGAGAGCATATTTTTTCTTCAGTGACACAAGAAATACCAGAGAAAATACTCTCCATTGCACAGTGTTTATCTCCCCAACAGGGTGCAGTCCAAACAACTGGTAATAGCACAACCTAGAGATGATTTCCCTTTCCCCTCACCTGAATTTCCATCTACATTATGTGTTATCCACCTATGAAACGGGTTAGTTTTTTAGTGCTGATTTAACTGGCTCATGTATTCCAGTTTAGTATCAAACTGTGTTTATGAGTACAACTATTTTGTTCATTTTACTGAACTTACCAGTGTATTTTCAGGGAAGAAAAGGTGGCTAGAGGTACGGATAAGAGAATAAATATATTTAACCACCTCTACTTAAAATGATTTTCATTACCTTTCGATAATTTGGAACTACTTTATGATACACAAGATAAAAGCAAGAAATATACTCTCTTAACCTCCCTTCATATAAACATCCAGAAATCAAGATGAGATGAAACAATTAGCCAAACAAGAAGAATGATATAAAGCAAAGCTTCAGAAATCACTCATTTTCAACTGTCATGAGCCTCCCCATCACTTACTAGCTTCATACACAAAACTAGTTACTTTAGACTCAATTTTCTTTTAAAATGGAGTATTTGATATTTCTTAACATTTAAAAATCTATATTACTACCTTGTATAAATGGTAAAAGACCAAAACCCCCTTGCTATTTTTTAATGTGATAGAGAATTCAAAAAAAGTGAATAATGTGTCTAAAAACATACTATTTCTTCAATGGTTCAGGTTCAGTTTTGTTTTTTTAAAATGCTTTCTCCACTGCCCACCCTCCCCTAAACAAGTATTGACCTTTAGAGCTATTAGGTGTCCCTAGTGAATGGAAACTGCTCAATAAATGCTAGTTTCTTTGAAAATACTGTTACAATACTTTACATTAAGTGATGTGGGCTGAAACAGTACAGATTGTCTGCAAAGTAACAAACACAGGTACACTTTAAAAAATAGAACATTAATTACATTCGCAAATAACGGGTTCAATATATTTTCAGGTGAATATTTCTAAATTTAAAACTATGATATAGCTGATAATCTGAAAAAGTAAAATAAATACACTTCTACACAGAAAGTCCAAAAGGTTTTGGAAAGACCTTATTTATTTTCATTTTAGTAGTTGGATACACTACTTTAAACTTAAAGGTACTTCACCTGAAATAGTATCTGAGATTGAAGAAAAATGTATTGAACATATTATCTGAACAATTTAAAAATAAGTATATAGCATGTTTTTCAGTTTTGCAGCTAACCTGTAGTACCACCGTATGACTTACCAGAGGCATTTTTATGATTAGTTTATAATCATAATTTATCACATGATATTCATTATTTTATTCTCCAATTTAGTCATTTAATAATGTTAACTGGGCATGATTGTAGTCACAAATAATTCTAAATCTGGGGACAGCAATGAACAAGATAGGCAAAGTCTATAGGTTTACCTTTAACAAGTTAACTGTAAACTTCCTATATGATTTTAAGCATATAATTTATCTTTGGATAATCATCATTGTTCTGTTTATCTCATAGACTTATTGGTAAAACAAAATAAGAAATTTACTAATTCGAAATGCACATTCAATGAGTTTTGATATATGTGTAGAATAGTGCAACCTCTACCAAAATTACAACATAGAACATTTCTATAATGACAAAAAGATCCCTCTTACTTTTGCAGTCAATTCCCACCTTTCACTTCCAACCCCTAGAATCACTGATTTCTAGGAACAATAACTCTGCTAAGATCTTACAGTGTGTTTCTGTGTGGCTTTTTTTCCCCTTTGTGTAATGTTTTTGTCAGGCATCCAAGTCATTGTATGGACCTACTTTAATATTAATATAGCCACTCCAGTTTTCTATGGATTTGTGATTATATGAAATATAATTGTATGCTTTTACTTTTGATCTATTTCTTTGTTAACATTTTAAGTGGGCTTCTTTTAGGCAACACAGAGCTGGATATTGCTTCTTTTAATCCAATCTGATGCCTTCTGCCTTTTAATTGAAATGTTTAGTCCATTTATATTTAATATAAATATAGTTGAGTTTAAATCTACCATCTTGCTAGCTGTGTTTCACTTGTCCCAGATGTTCTTTGCTCCTCTTTTCTTCTTTCCCTGCCTTCTTTGGATTAAATGAGTTTTTAAAAAGCTCTTCATATGATCATTCCATTTTATTTGCACTATTAGTTATTAGTTATATCTCTTTGATTTAGTTGTGTTGTAGTTTCTCTAGATCATGGGTTGGCAAATGTTTTTTTTTCTGTAAAGAATGAAATAATAAACATTTCAGCCTTTTCAGGCCATATGAGCTCTGTTTTACTTATTAAACTTTTTAAACTGTAAAATGAAAGCAGCCATAAAAAAATACAAAAACTAGCACGAATGTTTGCTTTTCTCCAAAAACTGGTGTGCCACGGTTTGCTGTCCCCTGCTCTAGGGTCTAAAATATACAGCTTTAACTTTTCGGTATCTACTCTTAAATAATACACCACTTCACATGTAATATAACAAGCTTACTACATTATACTTCTATTTCTTCCTTATTATCTGAGTTATTACTGCCATACTTCTTTGCTTCTATATATGCTATAAACCTTACAATGTTTGTTATAAACAGTAAATTATCTTTGAACAAAATTTTAAAAATAGAAATGTATATTTTACATGTGCCCACATACTTACTTATTTTTTTTAGATCTAACTTTACACCTGGCATCATTTTCCTTCTATCTTAAGAACTTCTTTGAACATTTTTTTTAGACTGCAGAGCTGCTGTTGACAAATTTTCTCAGCTTTTTTTCCTAAAACTGTCCTTACTTGCTTTTAGTTTAGAAAGATATTTTTATAGAGTATTAGGTAGACTATTTTTTCCAGTACTCTAAAGAAGTTTCCCAACTGTGATTTGGTTTGAGAAGTTTCTGACAAGAAGTTCGCTATTGTCCTTTTATTTGTCTCTCATTCAAGAAAAAAAAAAAAAAAGACTTCTTCCGCCAGCTTCTTTTTTTGTTTGTTTTTTTTGTTTCCAAAATGCTCTTCTGCCTACATGGAAACACAATAAGAGGTAAGTATACTGTGTTGTCCAGTTTCTTTTGATGCGTTTTATCATTGGCTTTTGGCAACTTTTTATATTGTGTCTTGACATTATTTTATTTGTTATATTTATATTGCTTGAGTTTCACTGAGCTTCTTAGATCTTGAATAGAGTCCCCATCAAATGTGGAAAAAAAATGTTAGTCATTATTTCTTCAAATATCCATTCTCTTCCTCCTTCTGGTACCAATTACATGATTATCTGATACTGTCCCACAAGTAACTAACAGTATTTTTTCAAGGTTTTTTTCTTTTCTTCTCTATTTTGCATTTTGGATAGTCTATTGCTATGGACTTATGTTCATTGATATTTTCTTCTGTGGTAGCTATTCTTATGTACATCCCATCCAGTACACATTTTATTCTGAATACTGCATTACAAATTCTAAACTCTAATAAGAGTTTCATATCTTCAATTTCTCTCCTTATTCTCCTGTTTCCCTCTACCACCTTAAACATATAGATAGCATTGTAATAACTATGTAATATTTGTGTTTTTTGAGTCTGTTTCTGTTGATTGATCTTTTTCTACTGGTACAGGTCATATTTTCTAATTTGGGGTCCACTTACATGACTTCCAGCCTGTAAAAAGCTTAACTCATTTGTTAACCTTTTCTCAGGTAACAAAGTTATATGCTAATTTTTTCCAAATCTGCACACACTGATTTATATTTTTTCTAGTTATTTAACTTGAGAGCATAAACAGTCATCATAATTGGAAATTTCTTCTTACTGTTTTAATGTATTTAGAAAGCTCATTCTTTTCTCTCATTGACTATTTATACTCAACTCATAATAAAATGTTGGAAGTAAAAAGTTCACTCAACCAATTAAATTTTTTTCTCAATGACAAAAAAAATATTTTATTTTATTCAAATGGCCACATTTTTCTTACACTTATGCCAAAACACAATACTTGAATTTCCAGTTGTAAAAATAAAATATATGTATATTTAAGTGCAATTAAGTTAACCATGGTGTTAAATTATGTAAAAATGTTGATATCATTGAGAAATTAATGTTCTGGGAAGGATATGATACAACTCCATGAAACAAAACTTTATAGTTTTATTTTAGGGATATATGGAAAATTCATTGCAGAAATAATTTCATTTACCATAAATCATTATCAGCTCAGCAATTACCTCCTTTGAAAGCTTCATTACTTTATCTATTAAGAAAACCATTGTTTCTTTCTATTAACATTCTATATACAAAATGAGATTAACATAAAAACCATGGATTTATCCTTCTGTGTCTGCCTGTCACCTTGTGAGAATGGGTCAGTTCTGGAAACATTAAATCGTCCATTTTCTAGAAATCTATGCTGGCAGTATATACTGATTGTTCATGTCAACACTATTGTACTAATTTATATTGGGAGATGGAAAATTATATATTTCAAAAATCAATAAAAATCCAGTGTCAATTTCTTTTGAAATAATAAATTGTTATTGAAGTCATTACAGTGATCTCAGATACTTATATTATTCCTCCTAAATACTAAATGTTGTAAAACACGCTAGAAAAATACCTAGCTTTGATGCCTTTTCCCTCTTTGGTAACTTGTTTCAGGATAAATTTGTAAGTAATCTTTTACTAGAAAAAGGTACCTAACCTATTGTTTAGAATTTGGAGGAATTTTTTATTAAAAGCCTATATGAAAATGGTCAATGATTTATAAAAGAGTCTAAAAATAGAAGTTGATGGTTTTACTATTACTATTACTGCTACTATTACTACTACTGCCATCACCATATATATCATACATTTGGGTGGGAATAACAATCCTTTCTTGTTATTTTTGCTTGCTTCTATCCCATAAGAAAGAGGATGATTAAGAATTAAGTCACCATATTAACTATAAAAAAAGCTCTTGGTTAACCCATCCATTATTTCAGGCAAATTATGAATTTACTTAACAAAGAAACTAAGGCTTCCTGGTGGATGTAATGAAAGCCATGTCTAACTAGAAGTTACTCTTTGTCACTTAAAAGGATTTCATTTTTTTCCCCCTTGGCATTCCCTCATTTACTAACAGTATGAAACGTAAAATAAACCATGTCAAAATCAGCTAGAATCTGTAGCAGCAGTCACACCAGGAACACTTACTTGCCGATTTATAATATGAAAATATATTCTATTTTATATAATACAAAATCTTATAATATAAATATTGAATATTAAAAATATGCATCATTCTAAGTGCTAATCATTTAGAGTCTGTTAACAGTTTTTAAGAATAGTTCTTAGTGACTATGAAAGCCAAATAGATTGTTGAAGAATAATGACAGTTATTAACAGAAAGAAAATAATAACTATATATTTGCAGCACAGTTTATAGACTGAAAAATCTTTTGTCACATGCATTCTATTATTTCATATCTCACCCCTTCAGAAGACCTGATTACCCTTATTTGATGGTTGAAGAACATGAAATTCAGGGACACAGTGACTTACCCAAGGACACATGGCCAGTTAGTATATAATGCCATGATCTTTGAGGTCAATAAGTTTTTAAAGTTATATCGAAGATGTTTTCAAACAAATTTCAATGAAAAGCAGGCAGAATTTGTAGATTCTCATGTTATTTAATTTCCCAAGACAGGCAGGTCCTCAAATTCTGTCTCCCAAACCCCTGGAGCCAGATGTGTACCAGAACTGAATTTTTTAGATTTAGAAAGTAATATTGGGCACATAATGTATTTCATGTAATACACTCAGTTGGGCCTAAAGCAACAGACAATTTCATATTTCTGTAGCAAACATGAATATTCACAATAAATCTGATAAAGGATACAAAGAGTTTCAAGAAGTTTGGATAAGGTTCAGCATTTATACAAGTTTTAGTGTCAAACCTGCTTAAAAATTCAGTCTTCAGAAATTTTGGATTTTAAAATTGCAAGTGAGGGATTATATGCCTGTTATCTCATTAATGTCTTTTGGGGGATAGGTATATGTTTATCTTAGTTAATACATGCACAAGCATTTATAGTATTTCAACCTAACCTGTAGAGATAGGCATGTCAGGAAATATTAAAAATGTTATCCCCTGGTTTTTAAGAATTACCTTTCCTTTGGAATTGAATACTATAAAAAACAAGTGAGAGGTAATCCATGCCTTCAGCAAGCATGGTTAATTATCAAATATTAATTTAGTGACTTTTTAGATTTTAAGCATTTTTTTCAGTGTTTCTTTATGATTCCCTATTATTTGAGATATAATTAAGTTTTTCTTTAAATAGTATAAAAATAACTTTTCTAGTCTATCACTTATAAAGCAGCATTGTTCTACAAGTTTGATCATTTGAAGTGATTTCCATGCAAACACTTAGTTGAAAGGTAAATTCAGAAAGAGGACAGAGAAAGAGGATCCAGGAAAGGATATTGCCGTAGATAGAGCAGGGAAAATAAGAATCCTTTGTATGTGACAGTGTTCTCAGAAAAGGGGTAGAGAAGGAGAAATGTGTGGAGAGTAAATGTGAGGTAATAATGCGCAGACATGGAATGTAATTAGTAGATAAAAGAAAGAACACAAGAGAAAAGGTGAAGACTAAAGGGTGTGTGTGTGTGCACGTGTGTGTGCATGCACGTCTGTGTGCATGTGTGTTTCTGTTGGGATTACGGGAAGGAGACCTGATTTCCTTGGAAGAGGAACTAAGAGAAAGGAAAGGGAGAAACATGAAAGATTAGGAAAGAGTGGGATTAGATGACAGAATCTGGATTTGAAGGAGCCAGGAAGAAGTAGGATTAAAAGCATGGGAAAAGAATCCTTTCTTTTCATCTGAAGCAAACAAGTTAATTATAAAATTAATTCAGAAGAAGAAGCATCCAAATATAGCTAGGCAAATATTGAAAAAGAAGAGTGCAGTGCTCCTAGCCCTACCAGATATCAAAGACTCCAATTAAAACTGTAGGTGTTTTTGTCAAAAGAGGCAGACAGACCATTGTAACATGACAGAAAGTATAGAAATAGACCCAATAACAAGTACAAATTTAGGATCTGCTAAAACAGGATATAAAAATCAATAGAATGGGGTGTGCATTTTAATAAGCGGTATTGTATAACTAAATATGAAAAAATATCTTAGATAATACAAAACTGTGTTCCCTTGCTCACCATATATACCAGGATAAATTCCAAACAGATGGGATATTTAGATGCAAAATGTGAAACCAAATAAGTAATGAAAAAAAAAAACATAGAAGAATTTCTCTCTAAACTGGAAGAGAGAAACATGTTTCTATTACTTAAAATTGATCAGTAATCATGCAAATGATTTAAAAATTGGATTAAAATATAAAATAATAAAAGTAAAGGAAAAAGACTAAGCTGAGAAAGGAATATTTGCCATTAATATCCATAGTTCTAATTTACCTAATACATAAGCACCTCTAAAAATATTAAGAACAAAAAATAAATCTATAAAAATTGGCTAGATATAAATAATTCACTAAAAATGGCTCTTAACCACATGAAAGGATGTTTGACCTCATCAGAATAAGAAGGCATGCTGAGAAACCACTTAAAAAAATCTATTAGATTGGCAAAACATGCAAAAGTCTAACAACACATTCTGTTGGCAAGGTTTTGAGAAAATGGTCTTTCATACTTTTCTGGCAGAAACGCAAAATCATACATATTTAAGGAGGAAAATTTTTCCAATAGCAAAATTTTATATATATATACACATTTAATCTTTAATCCAGTAATCTCACTTTTAGATATCCATCCCAAAGACACACTGAGAAAAAACACAGAAAGATGTAGGCATATGCCTATTAATTGCAAGACTTTGTAATTAGAAAAAACAGAAAGGACTAGCTTAATAGACTAAGATACATTTATACAATGGAGCATTAGGCAGCTGTAAAAAGAAATAAAAACTATTTCTATATTCTACTAAATCAGTGATCTCCAGGATGTACTGTTAAGTGAAAGAAGTAATGTGGGAAAAAAAAGAAAGGAACATATCATGCTACCATATATATTTTTAAATTTATAATTAAAAATGGAAGGATAAACCATAAAGTTAAAAAAGGTTACTCACGGAGGAGAAGGAGATTGTGTGGCAGTGACAGGGACAGATGTTAAATTTCTTTGAATATAACTTGTATTAAATATTTCTCTTTGGACTGTGTACATAGTTTACATAACTAAAAAACAAAATTAAATTTTACAAAAAGCAATTCTTAAACACTGAAAACAGAAATGAGTCTAAATTTATATCCAATTGATAGTATAACCACATCAAGAAGAACTTTTCCAAGACTTAGAATAGTTTTACTAAACATCCCTATTGGGCTAGTCTATAAAGTAAAGAATGCATAAAAATGCATTTTTAGCAATTATAGTGTTAATATTCACATTATATTATATTCTGAGACTGTTTTATATATACTGTGAAAAAATACAATATGATTTTTTATAATTCAATCATTTCTTTTGTTATTGACAAGCAGTAATCTAGGTGTAGGAAAAAGAAAGTACAGATATAGGACAGGAAAAGTTAAATAAAATCCCTATAGCCTGCATTTTAATTGTAAGTATCCATATGAACTGGTGAAATAGTTTACCTATCTATCTATCATCTATCTATCAACTGTCTATCTAACTATCATCTATCTATCTATCTATCTATCTATCTATCTATCTATCTATCATCTACCTAATCTTTTAGCTCTTGACTGAAAAACTCAGATAAAGTGACAAACACAGTAAAAATGAACATCTCTGAAACTTGGTTATAATCTTGAAATACCATTTCCCACTAAAAGAGACAGGATCCTTGGAGGGATGGCTTATTTTAGGTGGGGAGCATTTAGTCCTACAGAGAGCAAGGGAAGTCGATCACAGACAGTTGATGTCATGACAAAAGGACCCAGGAGGCTATTTGAAGAAGCTCCCACTGGCCAAATTTAGAACAACATGATGAATAATCTAATAACATACAGATTAAAACATATAAAATACATTTAAATCTAGGAGTTCATAATAATAACAAAAAGTGGTTAAAAAAAGAAAAGACAGGGAATAGAATAGGCCAACTTAGAGTGGAAATTCAGAGTCTAGGAAACTGCAGGACAGAGAGTGAGTTTCTTCAAGAAATAGATTGCAGTAGGAAAAATACAAAATGAGGGAAATTAAAAATGAGTTAACAAACTTGTCACCCATCTCCATGCACAGACCTTCATTAATCCTAATTTAAATAAAGTCTAAAAAATTTATGACATTTGTGAGGTCACTGGAAATTTGAACAAGTGAACACTCGATGATATTAAAATTATTTTTAAGTGTGAAAATGGTAGGTGGCTATATTTTTTAAACTAGTACTTAAATGATAGATCTACTATCTATATATTTCAGTATCTACTGAAATATATGAGGTCTGAAATTTACCTGAAATTAATATGAGACATGAAGGAAATTGGTGGGCGTATACATGGAAGAAAATAGGCCATGAGTTGACAATTGTTGAAGCAGAAAAATGAGTATACGTGGGTTCGTTATACTTTTCTTTCTACATTTATTCATGCTTGAAATTTTCTATATTAAAATTTTTTTAAATCAAGAATAAGACAGAAAGGTTAGTCTCGCGCAGAAAGGACACCTTTTCCTCTGAAGCTGCAAACATTCTGGCTTATTTTTAAAACACTCACCCTTCCACTCTTGCCATCATTCTCAACAGATGATTATACCTCTTAACTATCACGTGAAATATTACTCAACTTCCTGTCAAAATACCTACCTGTTTATGCATTTTAAAACAGTCATCTTTTCCTCACTTCCAAATATCTAAACAAGGGCTCCAACTGTGATATCTTTCCTATATTTTCTTTCAACTTCTCCACTGGTGGCTTAATCTTATTTAAACATGCTCTTACCTCTCTGACCTTAAAAAAAAATAAAAGAAAAATAGTCCCTCTTCCCTCTCTACTTTCTCATCCAGATTCTTCCAGATTTCTCACCTCTCCTTCACAATGACATTTCTTAAAAAACATCCACTGAGTCAGAGAATAGTTGTCTTTCAAAAGACATTTGCCTTGTCTTCCTAAATATTAGATTCAGGCCACTGAAAATGAAACATACTTGCTTGCCAATGGGACATAGTGGAAATGGTGTACACAACTACTTGGTAATACCTTTTAATTGAGGAGACAACCCTTTCTTCTCTGGTCTCTGCCTCCTTCCTCCTGGATGGAATTTCAACATACGTCTTGTACCGTGATATGACTTTGGCAATGGAAACAATAGATCATGGAGCAATAAGACAGAAGACTAAATTTTCAATATCTTGAGGTCCCTAATATATGAAATCCACTATATCTAGATCTTAATTCATCCTAACGCTACTCAAATCTGGCTTTCACACATGTTATCCAACTGATACTATCCTCACCAAGGTCAGCAATGACATATCACTATACTTTCTGCACTATTAATCATTCCCTCCCATTTCTCTACTGCAAAATTTCAACATTTTTTTCATATCATAAAACACATAGGACATACAACTTTATATTACATTGGGGTAGCAGACAAACCTGCTTATGACTAGAAGTGACCAGCTTCTGACCAACCCAGGCCCCACCTGGCCTTTGAAAGGTATAAAGAATCAATGTAACAATAAAACATGTAACCGACTGATAGCATATTATTGTACTATGACACATCTTTTGGGTAATTCAGTTCTAGACACTTCAGCCTCTTGTTTTATAAAGAAAATAATTCTTCCCTTAACATTCCAGGAATGTATTTTCTAGAGTTCTCTTGTAGTCCTTCACCTGGGGTTATTCCATCTACTTCTATGACCTTACTCAAAATCTATAGGCTGATGACTCCCAAGTCTATATACATATCTCATTTGTTCTTCTTGAGCACCAGACAGCAGAAATCTAGCCTCTTATGGATCATTATCCATTTGAAGTCTTCCAGGCACTCAAATTAAATGTATTATCTTCACCCCAAAGTATTCCTCTTCTTCTAAGCTCAGTGAATGTCACCACCATGCACTTACTTGCTCCAGCTAGAGCCCTCAAAAGTCATCTTTTGACTCCCTTTTCTCTCCTTTCTGTCTCATATCCAATAGGTCAAAAGAAATCTATTCATTCTCTTGAATCAGGTGACACCTACTCAAGAAAAATCAGATTATGACTCGTGGTTAAATCAATCATCATGCATTGTGTATAAAGCACTTAAAAATATTTCAAATCTGTAAAGCGCTACAAAATATTGACACTAATGTAGGAAAAATAAGTGGTCCAGTGGATACACAAAAATATATGGAGTCAAAAGTCACAAGTTAAAGGACTGACTTGAGTGTATACTAGGTTGGGAGATCCAAGTAAATCGTTTATATTTGAGACCCAGTTTTCTCATCTGTAAGCACTCCATTTGTTCATGCAATCAACATGCAGCTACTGGGTTCCTATGTCTCAGGAAATGTGTAATTGGTTTAGGGATACAAAGATTAAAGAATGAGTAAGACATTTCCTTTTTCCCAAAAAAAGAAAAAAGAAAGGCAAACATGTAAAACAATAATTGTCTCATAGCATGTATTCTGCTTGAAGCCAACATTGCCCCCAAGGGTGCAAAATGTGTTTGTTTGTTTGTTTTTTGAGGTGGGCAAAAAAAAATTACTTTTTTTATGTATAAAGCACAGACAGACACACAGTACTTAGACAGATACATGGTAGATCTGTGGGATTAGCTGAATGCCAGTTCTGGGCTAAGCACATTATTATTCATTATCCCATTTGTCCTTCACAACAAAACCTACAACATAGGTATTATTATTTCTATTTCAGAAATCAGAAAATGGCCTTGAGAAGTTAAATAATACAACAAATCTACCAGCTGACACTAGAATATAAATTCCATAAATGCAGAGGTCTTGTCTGAATAGGTCATTGGTCTATTCCGAGTACCTGGAACAGTGCCTGACACTAAGAAGGCAACCTAATAATATCTGTTGAATGGATGAATTATTGTGAGTTAGGAATAAATGGAGAAGTTCAGAGGCCCATGATGCATTAGATTCCAAATCCTGTTTTCATAATCGCTATGTTATTGGAGGGTCCCAATACAGGACTTAGAACGGATTGATGGATCTATGGGTAGATAGATGGATAGAATGGATGGAGAGAGAAAGAAGGAAAGAAAAGAGAAAAAACGGTGGACAGTGTCTGTTCTTCCTTCCTGTAAGAATTAGCATGAGAATTAAATTAATAGATTTACATAAAAAAAAAGAGAATGGCTAAATGTAAGGTAACTGATAGAAGTTTTATTAGCAATAACATAATATGCTTTCCTGATGATTCTCCCATGCAGTCAGTTCACGCATCTTGTGTCTCTCAGAGTCAAACTATTATTTGCCACACTGCCTTCAGGACCAGCCTGGGGTTATAATGTTCATGAAACACAGCTGGAACTTGGATGGATAATCACGTACTAGAACTTAAAAAAAAAAAGGAAAAAAAATACCTGAATAATAACTAGAAAAAGTACATGTAATTATAGGACTAAGAAGTACAATCATACTTCATGTCATTAAATTGGCAAAGAGCTCCTAACATAATTTTTAAATTAAGATTTTTTCTTTTAATTTGCCTCAATATAAGACCTTTTGTGCTTATATTAAAATTATTCATCATGAATGAGTTTGTACTACATTTTAAGTAAGTGAAATATAATTATGAATTTCAAGTACCTATGGAATCCTGACTTCAACATATTTCAAGTTTATGTCCTCGAGCAAGATCTTTTACCTCTCAAACTTCAACTTCTTGAAGGGCAAAATGGGACACACATCTAATCAGTGTTTATAAGGAGTAATAAGAAAATATACATAAAGCACCTAACACAATTCCTGGCATAGATTAGGTACTCAGTAAATATGCTTCGTCTTCTTGTTCAAAGAAACACAGATAACTTCTTTTAAACTCCATCCAGTTCAATGATTAAAATTTCTCCCTATGTACACTGTTTCAAGTTGAGACTTTAATAATAAAGATGAGATGGGGGCAAATACGGCATTTATTCTATGTTACCCTTAAAACCTACATGATACTGACATCTTAGCTCCTGATTTACCCAAGTTATGTATATATATACATATATATGTATATATATATATATATAACAAACTAAAACACCTTATTTATTATTTGATTTTCTCATATGTTGACTAAATTTCCTTTAAATAAAATTCTTATAGTGATAAATGCCATATTTTAAAATTGTCTTTGCATTATTTATTTAAGCTGTGCTATATGCAATATATAATATTACGATCATATATCAACATAAGAGCAAAACAATCATTGGGACATATCCGCACTGTATGAGGTTAAGCACTATTTGAGCTTCAGATGAAAGCTTTTGAAGATTCTTTGTTTCTGGATCACAACAAACTGAACAAATTTTATAGAAACATTTTGGTTCATCTGTGGCTCATCCATTTAGTTACTTGCCAATGCCACAAATTTATTTTATCCCAGGCCCTAAAATAAAATGTGGTGTGTGTGTGTGTGTGTGTGTGTGTGTGTGTGTGTAAAACAGACTTCGGAGCCAGACAGAACTGGATAGAAATCTCAGTCAGGCTATTAACAAGCTAATTAGCAAGTTACTTGACTTAGTTTCCTTATCTCTAAAATGGAAGATTTTTTGTGAAAATTAAAATTAAGATAATTCTTGTAATGGGTTCAGCACAGTGTCTAGAGACCTGAGCAAATACTTAAAAATTTCAGCGCTCTCTTTTTAATATCATTGTTATAATTGTCTCTAGGAGATTAGACATGTGTTACTAGTCCCTTCAAACTGACCTGTGAAACAAAAATGTGATTCTTAAGTTACTAAATTAGAGTCAACTCTGTTACAACTAACTGCAAGAAATCACAAGTCCACATCATACAATACTTGTAAAGAGCATACCATATCCCACTGTAGAAAGACCCAAGTGTTTCATTCTATTTTTCACAAGTTCAGCAAGCTCTTGTCTTTCTGACCTCCTGTAGAGGTTCAGGCGCTGCTGGGTTATTTTCTCAGCTGTTTTACCGGAGTGTTTGGGACCTTTTCTGCTCAGTCTTCGGGCCCACTGCATGCTCTTCCTCCTTAGAAGGGGATGGTCGGACTGGTCACTGGATGTTGAGTTGCGGTGGTTACTTCGGTGGTGACCTTGCTCTTTGGCATCTTTGGTGTCTTCCCACTCTTCCACACTGATGGATATTTGAGACTTTAAAAGAAATGCATATTGGTAATTAGATACTTTAGGAATCATGTAGCCTGGAGTTATATTCTTATTTTTTGCTAATATCTTAATATAATTATATATCTCATGAGAGTTTTTACAGAAAGAGCAAAATCATAATCATTGATACTAATTTTCTGCTACTAAAAAATTAGAAAATGTTTTTTGAACTTATATTTGAACCAGATAAAATATCCTTGCATCCTCCAATATAAGTTTCTTTATAAAAATAATTTAATTTTTTATGTATCAGAGTTATCTTATCAAATGACTACTAGCATAGAGTTGTTTGAAACCACAAGCAAAAGAACTAGATATTTTATAACTTTATTCAAATAAAGTCAATGTAATGGACTTTTCTCAATTTGCTCCTAGTATTTCACATGAAATTTAAATAAGGATTATAAAAGTTGTTTTATTTTTGGAATTAATAATATTTTTTAAGGTTTTAAATTTACTGCTCTTTCTAAAGAAGGCATTGGCCTGAACTTTATAAAATGTGAAATTTTTTATTTGCTCATATGACCCAGAGGAAAACAAAAAGTACATTTTATTTAATTCATGCATTAATTATTCACCGCATAAAATGTTTTCTGATGGAAATATTACAATATATTTCAGGAACTGTTCTCAGTGTTCTAAGTGAAACTGTGTTGTAAATATTAGTATTTCACAAATGTATTCTAGAATCACAAAGAAAACTTAAATCAGGCTATTCTCCATAGGAGGGAAAAACAATGAACATATTCATAAAGTCTATTTTGATCTACTCTTTTACTACTAAATCTGATTTTAAAGTAAGAAGCCTTCCTTTGATTATAGGTCCATAGGAGCCAAAAGTTTCCTGTTTCAAAATTGTTGCTTTCCATACCAGGAAATCATATGAACTGAAACACGGTTCAAAGCAGAAAGCCTTACTTTCTAAAGCATGCACATGCAAAGGGACAGCTTCCTGCATTTTATTCTGCATAAGAGCCATGTTTAGGAATCCTGCTGTGTTCCCTGTCTGTGAATGGAAGTTTGAGCTTCAGCTTCAACATGCATGTGTCGCTGGCTTCCAAACTAATAGAATTTAAATTACCAAGTTAAGTAAGGTCAGGAGTCAGATCCAACAAGATCCTTTAAAAGTGAATATGAATTATGGAGGCGCAGTCAATGCCTTACACACAATTCTGAGTGGCAAGCTATGCAATCATCTCACACTTAAATTCAATAAAAAATGTAAATATTCATTCACATTTGTTCCAAAACAGTACTGTAGAAGAGTGATATCAAAACAATTTGTTTAACCTTCATAGCTTCATGATAAGAGACTATTTCTCTCTTGTTTAGATTGAATTATTTCTTTTTTTAAAAAAAATTAGAGTATAGTTAATTTACAATGTCATGTTATCAATAGTTTCAGGTGTACAGCACATTGATTTAGTTATATACATATATAAATAATTCAATCTAAACAAGAGAGAAATAGTCTCTTATCATGAAGCTATGAAGGTTAACAAATTATATATATTATACATATAATTTTTCAGGTTCTTTTCCCTTATAGGTTATTACAAGATATTGAATATAATTCCCTGTGCTATACAGCAGGCCCTTGTTGGTTATCTATTTTATATATAGTAGTGGGTATATGTTAATCCCATTGGGATAAGAGAACATTTCACCCAAAATATAGAAACCTCATTTTAGCTATAGAAATTTAGGTTGGAAGTATTAAAAATTTTAATACAATGGTTTTGCAGTAGTGGATACCTTTATAAGTCTTAACTTATTCTAGTTTTATCTGGTTGATAATATACTGAAAATCCTCTTCTCTGAAAGTAAAATACATAAACCCTTGAGTAATATCTACCATCAGTAAAGAATATCAATCTTTGTTCAGTAATTTCAGTTTATGTGTACTTTGTGGCAAAACTGAAAACATGTTAGTTCATTCATATTTAGATACTTGGCTTGTAGAGATTCATGAATCACAATATTAAGTTTATTTGAAGTAATCTTTCTAGTCATAAGTCCCTGTAATAGTTTGATTCCTACAAATATGTGGAAATAGTAATCTTGCCAGACCAAATACTCAAGATATGCCCATATAATGTCACTGACAATTAAGGTCATGGAACCGTAAGTTAATAAATATTTTAAGGGAGAGACTGGAGATTCGCTTCTCTTCCAGACGATACAACAATATTTGTCTTTGTGAATGCTTCCTCTTAGTTATGTGTACCAGGAATTATATTAAGTATATATTAGCTAAATAATACTGGATCCCCTATTCACCATTGTTTTGAATTCCCTAGGGAAATGATATCATGATTTATACAGAAAATCCATAGGACTCACAAGGCATTTTTATCATTATTTCAATAAAAGTAACATCTCTTTTTATATACCAGTTTAACTAAAGAGAAAGGGGATTAGAAGGATTTGGGGATCAATTTTAAGAAATCTAAACTGACAATACATAGATTGTTCTCTACATGTTTGGAATTTGTATGCCTTTCTCTCATCCTTCCAGTATGGCATAATAAAAAGTACTTTGAATTTTTCTGCATTAAGATACACAAACTTGATTGATATTTTGGATATTTCCTAGCTCTGTGCCTACAATAAACTGTGTAACCATTATGTAACATGAGAATAATGATACCCATCTTCTACCTCATAGAAATGTGCAAATTCATATAACACATTAATATATAAAGAAAACATGTCACCTGTGCCCTTCCACACATAATAATAATATTAATATATCCTGGTAAGAATGATGATCCATAATATCAGTTACTTTGGTAATAAACTGAGTTATTCTATTGCTGGGTACTGAACGTGTGTGGGCACACATGTGTGTGCCTCTGTGTTTTAAAAGAAGGTCAACTTATAAATATATTTTCCTGGTGCCATTTCATCACCTGGTTGTAACTCTACTGTGTTCCTAACATGACATCATGACCTACTGGAAATAGAGTAGTGCTAGGATACACGAACGTGCCTTCATCGTAGGACCTTTTCCTGAACATAGAGTCAGGGTTATAGAGTGGTTAAAAGCAAGTATTCTGGCATCAGGTAGAGCCGGGTTTAAATACAAGTTCTACCACTTACCAGTTCTGTATTCCTGGTTATGTAACTTAAAAGATTATCCCCAGTTCCCTATCTGAAAAATGATAATTATATTATTACTTTGCTCAAAGTGTTTTTCCAAGCAAATCTAAAAGATGACTCATGAAAAGTGCATAATATGGTGACTGTCTCAGCAAGTGCTAAGTAAATATTAGTAAATATTATGGTTCATAATCTTATATGAAAATACCATAAAAGGGAGAAAAGAAAAAGAAATAATTATGAGGGGCTATATAAAAGTGAAGCATAAGTATGACAAAGGAATGACTCATATTTTGGTGCAGTTCCTCTACCAGTGACTATATTTCATAAGAATTCAAGGTGCTATAATCAAATTCTTGGGGTGAAGTTTCCTCAGTTAAAGTTTTGTGAAATCTGAAAAACAAAATAGGTATTTAAGCCAAAGGAGATTTATTATTCTGTACTGCTTCTATGAATTATTTTTCACTATTTCTATGAATAATGGGAGAACTCTGGCTTGACTTTTTGTACTTTTATTGTCAGAAGCCTAACATAATTATTAGCCTGAAAAACCAAAGTTTAACACTAATGTTTGTGAGAATGAAAAAATATATTTGCATATTGCCATGGTCTGATCTGAATGTTTGTGTCCCCTCAAAATTCATACATTGAAATCTTAATTCCCAAGGGTATTTGTAGGTGGGGCCTTTGGGAAGTGATTAGGTCATGAGGGTGGAACCCTCATCAGTGGGATTAGTGCCCTTATAAAGGAGATCCCACACTGCTTCCTGGCCCCTTCTACCATGTGAGGATGCAAGGAGAAGTCTGTGACCAGAACAGGACCCTCACTGGGCAGTGCTGCTACCCTGATCTTAGGCTTCTAGCCTCCACAGCTGTGAGAGATAGGTTTTGGCTGTTTATAAATTACCCAGCCTGTGGTGTTTTGTTACAGCAGCCTAAATGGACCAAGAAACATATTGTACATGAAATGATTCTAGAAACATATTTATATAGTTCAGTAAGGAAATGAAAAATTCATATGGCTACTCCAACAACAATTTTCATATACATTTAAAACTTCATCTTTTTTTAAGTTATTTTATTTTCCAAATATTTATCAAACAATATGGTTGAAAAAAGCTAGAAGTGTATCTTCATAATAGTAAGAATGGAAAACTTTATAAAGAATAAAATGTATCTTATGCTTAAAACAGCTTAAGTACCTTAATTTTCAGAAAGGTAGAAAGTGTCAGATTGATAAGATATATGAGACATTCTTTTCCATACTTCACATGCACACAGACACACACACACAGCTGACTCTATTCAACTTCTCTCAATTTTTTATTGAACAGTTATTCATGTCATAGGTTATTGAGCATCTGTGGAACAAAGTGGTATTTTAAAATAAATCAATTCACCCAGCAGTTTGAAAGTGTATGTAATCTGGATTAGTGGCTCCCTTAAGAATAGTTTTACAGCCTTAATAATAGACTTAAACTGTGCTAGCTGATTTATGTCTGAAGACATTCTGGACTGTTGCTAAAGAAAACAGAGGAAAATGAAATCACTGGAGATGTGTTAGTTGAATCTTATAGGAAAGAATTCCTATAAAATGTTTTCCATTAAAATAGGTTAAATTATAATAATATTTGAAAGATCATCTAAATTTAAATCTACAAGCAACATGGCTAGTAACTCTGGGTCCCCTGGAAATTTCTTTTTATCAGTACAAATCCACAGAAAGACGTTTCTCCATTTTCAATAAAGACTCAGTTTAATAAGTTCATTTAGTCTGTGGTCTAAGAAGAGATATAAAATAACTAGTTACATTGTATTTAGATGTATTTCCAGAATCACAGAGATAATTAAAGAACAAACAATATTATGGTCTAAAAAATGCTGGATTTGGAATCAAATGCTAAGTTGTATTTTTAATCACATCAGGTAAATGCTTCATGACTTTGAGCAAATCAACTGAGCTTCTTGAAAAATAGTGATCATAATACTTATCCTGGTTTTCATAGCAAAAATAAACAAAACTTACAAGAAAATAGTAGTAAAAATCTCACCAAAATTCTAAAACCAAATAATTTCTCAAGAATTCAGGCTCAAATAATCGATTTTCTAAAGCTAATAATTTGATAGAATAATTAACATTATTCCAATCTCTTGGCTTCATCCATATCTAAAAATAAGATAATTCATCTACATGTTCTCTTAGGCACCTTTCAATTTTATCGTTATTCTATGAATATAAGGTTTACTAGTAGTAGGTAGAATCTCCATTAACTATTAACTCACCATTTCAATCCAATAACTTCAAAAGTCAATGTTTAATTTTATGTCCAAGTGAAAAAAATTTTCAGATTCTCTAAAGATAATGTTGAATAATCTACAAATTTATGTTACTTATTTTCCACTATGGTCAGACCACATCTTTTCCTCCTCCTTCCCCTCCCCCCTTTCTTTTCGTTCTCCCTCTGTCATATGTAAGACCTATCTTTCTGTTGTTATCTGTAACAGAAAATCAAACCTAGTCAGTTACTTTTCTATTTATGAGTTAAATCTCATTTTTGATTATTTGTTTGTTCTAAATGTACAATTAAGTTATATATTCACACATCTTTGGTTTTCCATGTGTGTGTGTGTGTGTGTGTGTGTGTGTGTTGTATGTGTGTTTAATTAAATCTCTGCTTTCTTTGCTGTCTGTGAAATTTGAAACTTGGCTAATTTATTATCTCGGTATTATTTCTCACATTGGTCATTAATTTTTTTCCTTTGAGCCTTCAAAACTGTCATTCAGAAACAACTAGTGTACAAGGGTTTCAATTATCTAATGCCTTTCCTAGAGCTTTAAGCCCAGAAAATCTTACTTTTTTCTTCTTTGTTTAGGATCTTGAATACTATTATAATGAACTTGCTAACTACATGGTGGATGTTTTGCCTTAAAATTTAACTAATTCATCTTGGTTCATAAGAACAAATTGAGAAATAATTTTGACCTAATTTTAGTTGGTTGTTTGTGTTCTTTTACTAGGAGTCTTGTAAAGTGTTTATAAATATGTAGGTGTTAGTTGGCACATATGTTACTCATTTTGTTTTTTATCACATGCTTAGGAAGTTACACTCCAAAAGAACTAGTTCAGTTTTTAAATTTTTACAGATCAAAGTCTGAGAAGCATATTTGGAAATGGATATTAAGGGTACGGGGTAATGGTGGAAGAAACATAAAGTTGGATCGGGCAGGATTTATTGAGCTCACTAAGCGTTTAACGTTACAACCTGGGGAGTCAGAAAGGGTTCTTAAAGTTGTAACAATTGGTACAGGAAGCAGGGTATCTAGGCCACGACTGCCAGCTACACAGTTTTATGTTGCATTTATTCAGTCCTCCCACGCTTCTGTTTGGATTTAACAAACCTAAGTTAGAAGTTTCAATTGGCATTTAAGGACAAGAGTATGGAATTGGGGCTCTCGTTAAAGTGGTCCTGTGTCATATGTCTCAGACTTATCTGAGTGTTCCATATTGAATTGTGTGCCTAGATTCCAGTAAGGAGCACGACTGACATTAAGCTCAGAGAATCATCCTTATCCTGTGACCAGCGTTTGTGTGTCTAAAAGTAGGCATCAATCCCCATTGCATAGAGCGTTCAGGGAAAATGCTGATACCTTGAGCATCCTACAGCTGGATTACGTGGTTGCTTGTGTGAAGGAAGAGTAGTTGCCATGCTGAGATCCACAATTCTGAACACAGCTCACTGGGACCCTACAAAATGCTTCTGCTGCTGCCACCTATGCTTCTGGAACAATAGAGTTGCTGATCCCCATAGCAATAAGGAGAAGTAGGAGCAGCAGACTTATACATATGAACAGGGTAGAAAAGAGCTCCCAGAGTGTCTACCAACCAAAGACAACAGCAGCAAAAAAACTGGAGGAAATAAACAACTGCAACAGAAGTCCACAATTAGTCCAACTAGAAAATTCTTAATTCACCAAAAGAGTTTATTAAGACCAAGAAAAATACAATAAAAAGGGAGCTGATTGGCTTTGTGCCTCTACAACATAGGTCCCAAATTAACTTTAACATCTCCTGAGATGTACCAATTGGCAAACCTTTAGGGCCTTCTTTTCTATTTGAGTTGGAGCTCAAATTATAGTTATGACTGAAGATCTCACTACTTTTAAACAAAGACCCTAAATATGGAGATTGCTCTAAAATTAAGGTAATCTCTATACTCTTAGCGTAGTTATCAAATATAAAATAGAGGAAAAAGAGGTATGCCTCATGTTAACTATTAGAGCTATTTATCGCCTTGCCTAAATTTCCCATGGTCATAACAACCATGGCCCCAAAACATCCCTTAGTAGACATGAACACTCTTCCAATGAGTAATAAATTAAAATTAAATGAAATAAAACCTTCGGTGCTTACAATCAGTTGGACAAAATGGGACCCTATGAACCTTCTGTCTGCCCAATATAGTTAATAAAATCTCCAAGGATAGTACAGAGCTTTCAAGGATTGAAACCCATTATACGAACTATTTATAGAGAACAGATGATAATCACCACTGCTTCTCCATTTAACAGCCAAACTGACCTGTTCTTAAACCTGTTCTTAAACCTGGAAAGAATGAATGGTGCCCCACAGTAGACGGTCCCAACCTTAGTGCCCCACTCCCACATATTAAGGCGCCGTGCCCAATATTGTTGAAATTACTGAATCTATTCAGTTGGCAACTGGTAAATACTTTGCAGTCATAAATTTGACTAATATGATTTGTTCAGTGCCAGTTTGGACAGACTCAGCCAGTTTCCCTTCACCTTCGAAGGGACACAATACTCCACTTAACTATACATGAGGCACCTCAACAGCCCTGCAATCACACACAGCCTTCGCAGGCAAGATCAACACTGCATCCAACTTTCTCTGGAATACAGGTATGTCATGACATCGATGACTTATCATTCAAGGAGAGTCATTTGACACCCTCATTCAGGACACAGAAACATTCACAAAGGAGCTCACGAACAGGGACGGGCCACTGTCTCACACAAAGTACAAGGTCCCCTCAACTTAGGAATATTTCTAGACATTATTTGCTCAGTCAAGGGGTTCTCTATCTCTGACACTGTCGAGAAATAATTATTGATCTGTAAGTACCGACAATATTAAGACAAATCTAATACTTTTAGGCCTTTGGGTTCTGGAGACAACGTATTTGTCATTTACAATTTTTTTAAAGCTCATTTATGCTGCTACTCACAAACTGGCCTACACTGAATGAGGTCCATTACAAGAAAAGACTCTAAATTCTCTCCAAATTGCAATACAACAGACAACTGCATTAGTTTCACCTTTCCCTCCTTTGCCTCTACCCCCAGATTCCTTCACTGCAGAGGCCTCCTCTAGGACCTCCTGGAGACTCTGAACCACTCACAGCAGTTAAGCTGTGCACGGCTTCCAGTGCAAGAAACTGTCCTCCTTGGTCTCATGCTCACACCATCAGAGCAGCAATTACAAGGCATGTATCCATAAACATTTACATAAAATTAAGGGTAATATGATAATTAAGGGCCAAAATTTATGACAGATGTGGTACAAAGAAAATTATATAAATTTGTGTAGATTTGAAAGGATGACTCTATGTTGAGAAGGAGATCTGTGTCTGATTTCAAGAAACATACACTGAACACTTGTGCAAGGCACTGTCCAAGGCACGTGGGATACAATAATGAAAAGATAGATGTGGTTTAGCGATAATTCCCTAATTTCAAATTTTATACCTCAATATCTTCAGTTGGAGAGTATGACATAGAAGAGAAGTGAGAAATTAAGAATATGAGAGAAGGTAGAAAAATGGATTATCTTGGAGTCCAGGAAGATGTATTTTTCATGGAATGGAAGGGGTGATGAATATTGTCAAATAGTTCCTACTGTAGCTTTTCTTCCCTCTAACACAGGGGTCCCCAATCCCCGCACTGTGGACTGGTACCGGTCTGAGGAACCGGGCCGCACAGCAGGAGGTGAGCGGCGGGTGAGCCTGAAGCTTCATCTGCCGCCCCCATCGCGCATATTACCGCCTGACCCATCTCCCCACCATGACCCATCCATGGAAAAATTGTCTTGTACGAAACTGGTCCCTGGTGCCAAAAAGGTTGGGGACCGCTGCTCTAACATACATGTCATAAATAATATCTATCATTACAGAGACATGAGGAAGAGGAAGAAAAGTTACAAAAGGTCATTACTTTATCTAGGACCATAGCATTGCCCTATGATGGAAGTTTGTTTGTTTGTTTCTTTTTATAAAGGTTAGGCATCTTCCACTCATATGAGTATGTTACAGAAATTACTGGTGATCTTGAGAAGTCAATTTTCTAAATAGCAAGTTGAAATATTTACTAGTTAATATATCTAACATAACGTTTTTTTGAGTTGTGGTGTTCAGAAATGCATTTTAAGTGTTCAGTGAAATTACCTTAATTATGTCATGTTTCTATATCATATAGCTTTATCAATGCGGCAGCACTACTTTCTTTCATTGTTTTTCTTATGAACTCAGGTGACCTTTCACTGTGTAACAGTGGAATGTTTTTATCTTTTCTGAAGCTATAGCATTTATTTTCTCCTCAAAATAATGTATTTTTAAGGTGAAGTAATAATATTATCAGCATCAAAATTATCACTACTGTACATTTTGTAACTACGTTTTTTGTAGGTCTCAAGGCATCTCTTCACTCTTCTAATGGTTATTTAATATTGACTGTTGTATTTCATGTTGATATGTGTCTGGTAGGTTAGAATCAAAGTCTGGCTCAAGTCTAGACTAATTTCATCCTCATTAACTTTCAGTTCATTAAGGAAACTAAAAAGCAGTTTTCTTTAACCAAATGATTCATTTTATATCTAGAAATAACCAAATGCGTCAACATATTTTCTTTCTACATAAAATGTCCTTTTGGGGTACATATGATTTGGTTTTTATGTATTGTACATACTTATATATGTGTGTGTAGAGAATTTTCTTATACACCCGAATAGTTTTAAACTCCAAATTTGACTTATAAACAAAAAATCAATAAATGGAAGAGTACTTATTAAGCACGCAGGTTCAACACAGCAAGAAAGGAAGGCATTCAGATAGTTTACATGATCAGAATCATAGTTTCATTGCCAGTTCTGTCATCTTCACAGTACAATTCTCACTCATCATTTTCTAGAATTTTCTAGAATTACAGGAATACATAGCCTAAAGCAATGGTTTCAACCACATGTATATGTGTGTGTGTAGACCCTACATACTATAGGGTAGGTGAAGGGGGCTATCATTCTATCACCTCCAGAATCTTACAGTACAGAAGAAAACATCTAAGCAATAAAGTTATGAAAAACTATTATAGTGATTTCAATATGAATATAGCATCAATTCCACCATACCCAAACATTTTACACACACACACACACACACACACACACAGACGCAACACACACACAGAGTCCTCTTCTCTTTTTCAGCATTTGAGAACCACCACCCTAAAGCATATAACAGTTATGAATAAATGAGACTGTGGAAAGAAAATTTCTATGATATATGTAATGTCTTAACTAAGGAAGAGATTCAATGGTATAAGACTTGGTAGATATGAATATTTATATTCTTATGTAAAGAATCTATATAAAACGGTATTATTGATCCAAGTATACTGTTGCTGAGTGATCATCACTCCCTTATTAAGACCTAGATGGCTTAGATCAACCTTATAACTTTCTATTCAGTTCTGATTTTGTAGACTCCAGCACCCATGCAACAAGAAGTTGTGACTAAAGGCTTACTTTACTTCCTGTGGCTGGGTAAAGTGAAAGAATGATGTCGTGCAGTTTAAGATATTAAGTGAACAGAAAGCCATGACTATGTAGTTAAAATAAAACAAATAGACTGGATGCATTTAAATAGCTTCTTGCTAATAAGTGTGCCAGTGAGACTGTTTTTTCTCTTTCTCCCTCCCCCAAGCCACACAGCATGCAGGATCTTAGCTCCCCAACCAGGGATGGAACCCACACCACCCCCTGCAGTGCAAGCTCAGAGTCTTAACCTCTGGACCGCCAGAGAAGTCCCGTGCCAGTGAGAGTCTTAAGTTAAGGTACGTAAATAATGCAAGTAAGAAATGCTTTCCTGACATTGAAAATAAGATAAGAATTAGTAGAGCTAGGGAATATTATAAAAAAGAATAATAAAATGGACTAAAAATATTCGAGTCAAATTTTTATAAGAGAAAAGTGAAAGAAAGTTACAGGTGAGCTGAGACCCATGGTGTGTGTGTATGTGTGTGCGCCTGTGTGTGTGTGTGTATGAATTAGAATGCACTTGAGTTTAGTGAATATATCTACTTTTGATAATATTACAAGGTATTTATCCAAATCACAGGAATACTGCCTATTATTTCATTTATAAATTTAAGTGTATTGACAGACATTTTCTGAAGCAGTGTTATCCACTCAAAAACGAAGAAGCAGTGAAAAATGATGAGATGAGATCTATGTTACTCTATGTACGTTGGCACAGAATTGTTTGCCATTAACTATGAACGATTCACTTAACACATTTCTGCCTTTTTTCTAACTGATGAAGTGATAATAATAAACCTCCCTACTTAACCTCCACTCTGCTATGTGTTGAGAATTGCCCAAGTTCACACACAGCTAGTAAAAGTAGGTTAAACATAGATTATCTGGCTCCATGTCTAGTGCTTTTACGGTCAGACAAACTAATTGAATAAATGAATCTTCCCAGGAACAGGGACAGAGGAGAATAAAGAATGGCTAGAATATAGGAACTTAAAATTCGGTCACAAGCAATTGACTTGGTATGACTGGCATCAAACATCCACGATTAGGCACTGTTAATCTGTGTGTATTACACAAGACACTGAAGGGAAGAGAATTTGGATATCGTAAATCCACCCAGAAGTAATTAAATCCAAGAATAGGCATAAAGTGTTCATGTCCACTTTCTGAGAAATCTTTCTGGTATGTTTACTGACTCATTCCAAGCACCTAGATGAGAACATCTGGACCTTGGTGGTGCTCAGTTAATATCTAATTCTGGAAGATTATAAGACAGAAAGTATCTGGCAGATAATGAGTTTGTTATTCATGTTTAGGAATTAGAACAGAGAGGGCAGAGAACAAAAATTTGCCATCCCTCAACCCCGAAGTAATCATTGAAACCACAAGATACATTGAGTGCTACAAAGCCATGTGTTGAAAAGAGGAAAAGCCTTTTCCAAATCCCCAGTTTTGGTTCAAGTGGCAATTCCCACGTTGATTCCCAAACAAAGCACTTTGGGATCTCAAAGCAGATGGTGGAAAAGAGAGAGGTGGCCAGAAATTGGTAGAAGCTCCTACAGCGAAACCTAGTGATTAAAAAAAACAGGCTCTGATGTCAGAAAGTGATAAAGTTCAAATCCAGGTCTGCTACTTCCTAAGTTTTTATTTTATCAAGTTAATGTGTCTAAGTCTCTGCTCATTTACAAGTGGGAATAATATCATCCATCGTATTAGCCTGCTGGGCAGATTAAATAAAACAAGAAAGCACTTAGCATTGTTCAGGGATCGAGATTAATGCTCTGGGAGAGATGACCTGCAGTGAACTTTAGCCCACCCTTAGGTAGATAATGAAGTACTTTCTGGAATCTAAAGATGAAGCCCCATCCCAGGGTAGGAGGCGAAGGTGATCGCTGCCTCTCCTTGGGGTCCTGTGTTCTAGAGCCAATCCAGAGACAGGAGATTAGATGAACCTTCAGATGGAAGATCACAGTAGCAGTATCTAAAATGAGCTGTTATAGGCAGAAACTGAAAAGCAAAAAAGGGGGAAAAGAAATAAACCAGTGCAAACAGGGAAAATAGGAGTAATTCATGATATGAAAACTAAGGATAAGAGAATTTTAAGATGGAAGAGATAATGAACCCTGTTAAAGGTTCTACAGTGCTTAAACAAATTACAACTAATTTAAAAGGCCAATGATTTTGGCTAAAAGAGATTTTTAATAATTGAAGAACAGTATTGATAAAGTAGTGGGGGAAAAACTGGGAGATAAGGAATAGAATGGACAGCATGTATGAAGTCTTCTGAGAGTTTAACAGCAAGAGTAAAATAAGAAAAAACAGAAAAAAAGGAGAAAAATTTCTTGAGATTTGGGGAAACCTGAACATATTTGGAGGGAGAGAGAGAAAACCAAAACAAAACAAAACTAGAGGTGGAAAGGACGGAAACTGTATAAGAAAAAACTGGAATTACAAGGATAAGCATATTTTAATATCTAAAGTACAATTAGAGCTTTTTCTTCATAAAAAGGGTTGTGAGAAGGATACTTATATTGGAAGACTCAAACTTCCCAGCAAATTAAAGGGAAGACACTTTATTTATATAGGGAATTGACTGGAGGATTTTGAGACCGCGAATAGTAACCATGAGAAAGAAAGCAATCAGAGGAAAAAAGTTATGAGTCAACTTGTAATTGGCTACGAAAAGTCAGAAATGAGCCAAACCTTTGATTTTCTGCATCTGAAATGGTAAGTTAGAGAAAAGAGGAGATAGTGAAGCTTGGCATCTGAATAAAAAGTGAAGAACAACACTTAGAATCAACATGGAAAACTACAATAGAGCCAAAACCTACATTTAAAAAATTAACTTTACTTTCAAACATGAAACTATAAAGTTTTTTCACAGATGAAAACTTTGTTCTTACTGGGACATGGTGTGACCATTAACTAGTGTTTCTACCACCATGGAGCAGATCTGGACTCACACCTTAGAAAGCCTTCAGTAGAGGCAAAGTGAAGCAACTTGGCCTGTGACATGTTCCTAAAATATTTCCTAAAATAATGTCTGCCAGTTCATTATAAATAAAATTAAATTTTATTTGTGAATCAGGTCAGGTCAAATGCTGGTATAAATTTAAAATTTTAGAAATATATGTTTGATCTCATTTGAGCTCAAAGAACTACAAAACATATTCTAATAAAGCAACTGTAAGAACCCTAAGACGAGCTCCCCAAACCTTGCATGTGCCAGAGCTGTGTTCTGCATTGAACTAGAACTTTAATTTGCACCACCTGTGGTGGTAGCTGGACACCCTGAGCAGCTTCATGCTAAACAAACGTTCCTATTTTCTATGTACCATCACGTGAAAAAGGTCAGAAAGCATCTAAAACATTTTTCTTACGTCCCAAAGTGAAGCCTCCTTAGTAAATATTTAGTAAATTCCAAAGGAATACATATATGGGAAAACAAAATTAGAATATTTAAAAATATAATAAAGCTAGAGATTATTAAACCTTAAATAATTTAGGATGCTCAAAATAATTTAATAAACAGAATTTGCATTTATTACATGGATTCAAATCTCTGATGTAGAGAAAACAACAGTCACTGTGTCAAAATGTTGGGTATTATGATAATATAGCACTTCTCTCCAAAATTCAACAAGCTCAAAAGTAGACTCGTACCTTTGGTTGGTAATTTTGGCACACAACTTTTACACTTGTGGCTGTGTTCTCCCAGTGGGCTGAATGGTTCCACTGCTTTGACATTCAAAATGCAATTTTTAAAGTTGAAAATGTTTATATTTGTAATAGTTTCTTTAACTCTATTTAATGCTTGGGAGTTTGTGTTAAGTACTAAGGCCATAATGACAATTATTTATCGTGATTTAGATGAAGAAAATGGAAAATAAAATTAAAAAATGCAAATCACATGAAGATAACATCAAGGGTTCAGGAATATAAGAAGTGTATGTAAACATACATAATGTATTATTAAGAATTTTTTTATTTTAGTAAATCAATGATTATCACAGGTTAATATTATCAAACATTAAAGTGATGGCTTCTTCATGACAATAAATTAAAGCTATTAAAGAATAAATTCAGCATTAGAAAAGTGTCCCAGAGGAATCCATCACAGGTCCTATTGTTCCCATAACCATTTCTAGGGGGTCCAGCCTACATAAGAAGCAAACTAAAGGTATGTTTTATATCAAGACCCCCATTCCCTTTCAGTACCAGCTGATTGCATTGAAGGTGGCACCTCCCTTGAGGACAGTCTACAGCCAGTAAGCGACTAGCTGGTAATGACACCACACAGTAAAATATGTGATTGGATTAATACATAAACATAATTTGAAGACAAACAGGTAAGATTTGGAATATTAGGGAAATATAAATACACTAACTTGAAAATAGAGCATTTAAAAGCATTTCACCTTACTTGTTTTCTTTTAAAATCTGAAATATTGAATTCAATCTTTAATATTCTTTTCATTTAATAACTGAATTAATACATTAGACAATTTGAGGAAAGGGAGACAAACAAAATACTTACTTGTGATGCTATTTCTCGACACTGACACAAAGCGAGGGAAAAAGAAACACACAAAATACAGTTTAAACAATGACTAGACAATACATACACAAACCAATCAGTAACAGGACAATATATGACAGATACCAGAGAACACATCATCTAATTATGTGTTTGATTATTTATCATAGCACTTTTGAATACAATTAGGTAAATAATAAGCTAATATTTTAAAAATTTGCTAGAAAGTTGTTCTTGTTAGATTTTTTTTTTCTAAAATCGTCTAAGGTTTGATAGAAAGTTAATGCGGTGCTAATAGAAAATAAAACAATTGATAAGAGCTTATGAAAGTACTATATTCATGAGAGGATATTGACATAATCATTGATATTCAATAGTCACTATTGGTATTAATAGCTGTACTATTTAAAAAACTTTAGACCTTATAATAAGATTGTTTTTTCATCTCTATGTATACATTTAAGTAACGTTATAGAAATAGATTTAGTTATCACATAGGCTATAGAGGAAAAAAATTGATCTGCCCAGTCAACACATAAACCCTAAATATTTAGGGGTTATAAAAATCATGCTATCTTTTTCTTAGGAATAATATTTTCATTCCTCAAAAGGTAGAAGTGAAATTTTCAATTATATTCTTTGGTGTAATATAACTCAAGTCTAACCCATTATCTGGCATTCTCACTATTGTTACAAATATAAAAAATGCATAATAAATATATGAATATAGGCTCCTTGAAATTATTTGTCTGCAGATTCTTAACAATTGGCCCAATGAGTGAGTGAATAAATGCAGAGAATGGGCAGCTCGAGTTTCAAAACTATTTTATCTAAATCCTTACTAAAATCATTGTATTAATGTAATTTTATAAAATGAAAACTTTGTTTTTTGGGGTTTTTTTTGCCATATGCGGACCTCTCACTGTTGTGGCCTCTCCCGTTGTGGAGCACAGGCTCCGAACGCGCAGGCTCAACGGCCATGGCTCACGGGCCCAGCCGCTCCGCGGCACGGGGGATCTTCCCGGACCGGGGCACAAACCCGTGTCCCCTGCATCGGCAGGCGGACTCTCAACCACTGCGCCACCAGGGAAGCCCGAAAACTTTAATCTTAATAATATATTTAAAATATTACTTTCCAATTTAAGGGAACCCTCCCTTACTGTTGGTGGGAATGTAAATTGGTGCAGCCACTATGGAGAACAGTATGGAGATTCCTTAAAAACTAAAAATAGAGCTACCATATGACCCAGCAATCCCACTCCTGGGGATACATCTGGAGAAAACCATAATTCGAAGATATGTGCATCCAATTTAATTGTAAAAAGTTAATGGTTGGTAGATGGTTGACTATTACCTATGCACATTTTTTAAAAATATAGGATTTATTGATGATGAAGGTGAACAACAGAGTAACATACTCCACAAATTTATTGGTTATACTGTAAAGCTGTTGGTATTTTAATATGCTTTAAAATGACCTCTTTCTAATATCTAGTAAAATCTTCACTGGTTATGGTTCACTTCAAGAAAATGTGATTTTCACTACACTGGAAAACTGAAGGCAAATACAGTTTCACATTTTCTTACCAAAAAATGAGAATAAATATTTTTATTAATTCAGAAGTTTTCAGATTTTGGGAAGTATCATATACTGAATAGTAGGTAATACCTTCAGAGGGTCTTGGGTAGCATTTTATAATAAAAACACTTCTGTAATGAAAAACATGAATATTCATTTTAAGGGGAATAAGTAAGTATTATGAAAAATCTCAGAACAGTTAAAGTGAGGTTTTGCCACCAAATCAGTTTAGTAAGCTTTCTGAATTTGAGAATTATGGAGAAAATATTGTGGACAGAAATACTGTTCTCCTTTGTCCCCAAGAGAAGCACGAGTCCTTGTTGAGTCTCTATTTACTTTTTGAACCAGAAAAGTATGGTATTTGTAAAACTTCCCTGAAATAGACATGTAGAGAGTGGTCTATTCCAGCTTGGTGTTGTACAATTAGGTGAAAAGGGGCTGACCCAGCTGTACCCTACTCTCCAAGGACTGATTTTCCAGTCCCTGTACGCACTCCCACTGTATGTTTGTATGAATCCTCCTTCCACCAATTTATAGCCCACAAGGAAAAAACTGAGTAAGTGTGCCAGGGCTTTTATAAATTTCATGATTTTAACTATGTGTATTTTTTTATCATCACGTGTCTTTGAAAAGACATCTGCAAAAGGATTTGGTGCTTCCCCTCCTCCCACAGCCAAAGCAGTGACATAATTTAACTTTTTTCTCTATACACCAAATATGGGAAGATATTGAAGTCAGATTAGGAAACGATGTGGCATGAAAACCTGCATCTGCCTTTAAAATGTATTTTTTTTCAACTCCATGAAAAAACAAGGAAGCAAGACCTAGATTTTTTATATTAGTTTATCCCTCCTACATTCTTATATGAAATGTTGGCATTAAACTTAAAATATTTCATATATTTTGAATAGAATTGAATAGAATAGAATTGGATATTTAAAAGCATAAACTGAAGAAAGGCTCAATGAGTCTGAAAATGAAAGTTTACAGCTGGAAATGTATTAGTTGTTTTTATTAGTTATACATACATAGTTTAAATAGTCAGAAAATGTTACGGTTTGTTTTGAAAAATAGCAGCTCCCACCATGATCTCTTCTATTTTCCTCTGGTAGGACCCAGCTGCTTTTACCTCTTTTAGCTAGACATGTAGGTCCTTATCTTTGTGTCTCTATATAACATGCTTGACTGTCATTTCTTAATTTTTTTTGTCAGTTTCTATTTTTATCTATTGACTTCTCACTCTGGAAGAAGAAAGAGTAACTATCTTTTCCACCCACCATTGCCATATCCCATCATTTCAAAATGGTTGAAGTATAATTTTGGTTAGATCAAAATTCAGGGCATATTATGACTACAATTTACAGGTGAAATACATGGGAAATGTGGTTACTATTCATTGCCTGCATACTTTTTTGATGTTGGTGATATTGTATTCCTAGAGTTAATTAATTAATTTTATTAATTGCTTCATTAGATTTGTACTTGGTAATCCACCCTGAACTCTTTGGCAATTGTCTAATCTTTCTTTAAGACAGTGAGATGCATCATGTATCCTACGGCTTCCATTTTCCAGAAGAAAAATTTTCTGAAGCTTTCTGACCTGCTCCAGGTTGCACTTCTTGCCTGGTGGTCCTTTCATCACCTTCTTGACTTTTGCCTTGGCCTCATACTTGTTGCCAGGTTTCCATAAAATGCCTGGTTTCTTTGCATACATGATTACTTCCTCAGTTTACTCATTCATTTTGGTGGAAGTAATTTCCTTAGAGAGCAGGCATGGGAGCATATGTTTGGAGAAAATTTTGAAATATGATTAATCTTACCCTAACACAAGTTTGGTAGTTTTGTCTGAATATGGAATTCTACTCTGGAAATAATATTCCCTCAAACTCTCGAGGGCATTGTTCCATTGTCTTTTGGCTTGTAGTGTTGCTGGTTGAGAAATCCAAAGAAATACTTTGAATGTGACCTACCCTTTGGTTTTCTCTCCCATCTCTTTTAAGATCTTCTCGTTTCCTTCAGGGTTCTGAAATTTTATGATGCTGTGCCTTAGTGTGAGCCTATTTTATTCACTGTGGTGGGCCTCTGGTGACCCTTCCCATTTGGAACATGTTCTGTTCTAGGATTATTATTAAGTTATTAAACTGATATTTCTTCAATTTGCTTTCATTTCCTCTTTAGGGAAGTCTTAAAATTCAGATCTTCGACTCTTAGACCTCCTGGACTAGTTCTCTAATTTTATCTTATCTTTACTATTTTCCATGTTTGAATTTTTGCTCTAGTTTCTTGGTGGCTTCCTCAGCTTTATGGTACAAACTTTTTCACTTCTGCTCACGTACTATCAATCCCCAAGAGTTCTTTTTTATTCTAAATGTTCCTTTAAAAATACAGCTTCCTATCCATCTTTTATCCTTATAATATCTTATCTTTCTAATAATATTAATTACAGCTTTTCAATATAGAACTTCCCTAATACATATTTGACATATCCTGTAATTCACCCACTTCAAGTGTAAAATTCAAGGATATTTTAGTAAATTTACCGAGTTGTACAACAAACACCATAAAAAGATTTTAGAATATTTCCATCACCCCAGTAAGTCCCATCATGTTCATTAACTGTTACTCTCCATTCCCTCCACCTCACCCTGTCTTAGGCAATCACTAACCTACTTTCTGTCCGCATACATTCACCTTTTTTGGAATTATACAATATGTGGAATTATACAATATGTGGTCCCTTGAGTCTATTCTCTCACTTGACATAATGTTTTTGAGGTTTATCCAAGTCACAACACATATAAGCATTTTGTTTCCTTTTATTGCTAAATGGTGCTCCATTGTACGGCTACACCACATTTTGACTATCTGTTCGCTAGCTGAAGGACTTTTAGGTTGTTTCTAATTTTTGGCTATTATGAATAATGCTGCTGAGAACATTCATGTGCAAGTCTTTGTATGGATATATTTTCATTTCTCTTGGGTAAACAGGAGTAGAAGTCTTTATTATATTTTATGTTTTATATTTTCTTTTCCCTCAGTGATCTTTCTCACAAGTTCAGTTTTTTCTTTCTGTTTGTTTATTTTGGTATCTCTATTTCATTCTATTCCCTGAAATAGGGAATTTTGAGTTGTCTTCTTATATTAAGAGTATAGGGCTAATAAATTGATTGAAAGCTCTGGGTGGGGTGTTTTTAGTGTGAGTTTCATGGCTCCCTGACTAGATCATTGACCTGGAGACTCTCCCACGTCTGTATCATTAGGCCGTTCACGTGGCTTGGTCAGATTCCCTGGGGAAGACTCTTCAATCTGCTGTTGAAGGGTAAAGTACACAGAATGTACCTTTGCACTTAGCTCTGTGAATTCACTGTGGTACTACTGCCTGCAAACGTGCCGTGTCTCCCAGTCCACAGACCATCTGTGTACCCTCTTCATAGAGTCACCTTTCAAACTGCCCCTGCAGGGTGAGGGACAGTAACACAGCTCTGTGAGCTGTTAGGGAGAATGAGGACCTGTGAACCATCTAAGAAAGAAGATGCCAGATGTTTCCATTCTAAGCTGTTGTTGTTGTTGCCGTACGTGGGCCTCTCACTGTTGTGGCCTCTCCCGTTGCGGAGCACAGGCTCCGGACGCACAGGCTCAGCGGCCATGGCTCACGGTCCCAGCTGCTCCGCGGCATGTGGGATCTTCCCGGACCGGCCCGTGTCCCCTGCATCGGCAGGCGGACTCTCAACCACTGCGCCACCAGAGAAGCCCCCAGTTCTAATTATTGAATGGAGTTTCTACCTCCTGGAATCTGGTGTCCTTTTTTTTTCTCTGAATTTTTTTCTTTTTCTTTATTTTTGGCTGCCTTGGGTCTTCGCCACTGCATGCGGGCTTTTTCTAGTTGCGGCGAGCGAGGGCTACTCTTCGTTGCAGTGCGCGGGCTTCTCATTGCGGTGGCTTCTCGTGTTGCAGAGCACAGGCTCTAGGCAGGCGGGCTTCAGTGGTCGTGGCACGCGGGCTTCAGTAGCTGTGGCGCATGGGCTTAGTTGCTCCGCGGCATGTGGGAACTTCCCGGACCAGGGCTTGAACCCATGTCCCCTGCATTGGCAGGCGGACTCTCAACCACTGTGCCACCAGGGAAGCTCTGGTGTCCTTCTTTAATTAAAGTAAGAGAAAAATTGGCATTTTGGACAACGATAAATTATTTGAATTCTAACACTTGAGTATTCTCGAACCATTTGAAATCTGAGAGAGATGGTGGAATATATGAGCCACTCTTTCACTTCATTAGATCCACTAAGCTCTTATTCTCTGTTTTTATATAATCAGGAAAAAGAGAATGTTTTCCCCTTTGCACAAAACCCAATGTCTTTACTGAGTTAATACTGAATTGATGTTCCCCTCTTTTAAAAAAAAAAAAAAAAATAGAACATCGACTTAAGGGATATTCACCTTATTGGTACTTTTGCATCTTGCAAAACTATAATTAAAGATAGATAATGTTCATCATGTTATCTATCTCTTAAATAACTCTAAATATTCAATGTCTTAAATAAGGAAGCACATAATACACTCATTCTTTTAACAGTGATCAGGAAAAACAAATCTTTCTCTAGATGAACTTACATCCTTTTGTGTATCAAACTACAATTATTATAAAACTCAGCAGTTCTATTTTTGATTATTTGCCAGGAAAATAAACGTAGAACTCCTTTTCAACTGTAGCAGTCACTTCATTTTAAATGTAAAGTAGCATTAATTTCTCTGCCCCTATTAATATATTTTGCTGTAAAAGTGCTTGAAGGTCCTATTTTTATCTTTAATTATTTAAATTGCCTTTTTTTCTATAATAGGCAGAATGTAAAATCTAAATAAAAATATGTGTTCCAGAAGATGAACTGAATTCAGTATAGGAAGACAACAGGTATTACCCTCATTTAACCCAGTATCCTTTTATTTTTCCAAGGATGTGTGTTTTTAATATAAGCTAAAGGGTTGGGGGTTTATAAACATTTTGCTGGTTTGTGATAGGAAGAAATGACCAAAATGTAACATTAAATACTCCTTGATGACAGTACAAATACTCAATTACTCTTTCCCTATCTGTACTGTAAACAGCATACAACATCCCTTAATAATACATAATGACTGAACATGGATATGAACTTGACCAAGGGCAGAAGTTACCATGTTCAAATTCACAAAGTACATATTATAAGATAAAAACAGGATAGTATTCTGCTGTGTGAAAATCTTCTTTGTTCTTATCAAGTTCAAATAAGAAATGGTTAATTGCTTAGGTGTGAAAGCACTTTTTTTCTCTTAACCTTTCATCAAATAAGAATTTTTTGGATGCAGTGTTCTTTAAATTTTAGGCGTATCTGGCTAAGCTGTCCTACACATTTAACTTTCTGGTATGTTTCTCCCATCAATCATTCCTGATTTTCTCTGATTTTGTCTTGCTCTTTGTGGTGTGAACCACGGGGACCACAGCCAATGACAAACTCAGATTCAGTAGCAGAGCTGGCAATAAAGCTTCTTTTAGCACCTCTGAAGCTGCAGTGAAACCACTAAAGAGCATCTCAGAAAAACTGAACTATTTTCTTCCGGCCTCAATATCACTTACTTAAATGTCAAACTATAAATTATATCAAGAAAATAAAAATCTACTCCATTACTCTTATGCTTCTTATAAAGCTCTTCTTTTCCACACATGGATTCACTGATTTTAATCACAAGCTGGTGTAATGATTACATGACTATTAAAATGCATGTAATTAATCTGAGCCTCGTAGTTGAGGTTCTATTTTGCATAAGACCAAAGAAAGAAATGGTTAACCAAAATTTTGAATAACTTTGAGGTACCTGAAGAAGAAAAAATCTTTCAAGAATATAAACCATAAGTTGGAACCACATAGTGTGACCAAATTAAAATGTGAATATGTTTTTGGTCACACGCAGGCATCAGAAATTCTGTTCCATTTTCATAGACTCTAGTTTGCTTTTATAATTACTGAGCTTTCCTCTGGGAGGGTCTGGCACTGATCCTAGAGTTTTTTCTTAGCTTCAAAGTAGTCCTCAACCTAGAGTTTGAAAAATGTGAGTTTCATGCTTCCTAACTCATCTTTGTTTTCCCTCTTTCCAAATGCTAATATGTGGAGTTGAAGATTATATTAGAAAACTAGTTTGCTTGCCCTGAGAACTTTTCTTATGTATCCAAAGGTTACTTAGAATTAACTTACTTCCTGAAAACCTACAAAAGACATTCAGAGCCCAAAGTCCACAAACTCTAAAACAGTCCTTTAGACAACATTATTTTATGAAATTCCTGACATAATTTACATAATTTAATGACATATTTCAGAAATAAGTTTATAGGCTTAGGAATGGCAGTATTCAATAAGATTAAACATTAAGACAGGAATATTTTGATATTTCCAAACCTCAGATGTAGTAAGTTTTTGAGATTCAGTCCTGTAGATTCCAATGGGAACATCTCCAGTAGAAGAACATAACTTCTGATACAGTCTGGCATAAGTCCTGATCCATAAGTCATCCTCGGTGATTTTCATCTACAATCAGATGAATTATTTACATATCAAATTTTTAAGAAATAACCCAATGGTAATTTTTCACTCTTTAAAGGTAGATTTTATTGATATTTTGAAATCTCAAAGTGGCATTCATAAGTGCTTATACATGTATTAAAGTTTTTTATTACATTCCATCTCAGCCTTATCCCTGGGTTCACCCAAACTTAAGAAACCAACTGCTCCATTTGTGGCAGCATGGCACTGTATTAGTCCCATATACTTGGAATATCACTGGTAATTGATTGGGAATTGTTGGAAAACCTGTAAAGACTCGTTTGAATGTTGCAATAACCTTAGTGGACAGGGTCTGCTGATGTTACAAATCTTGAAGTGCAAAGGACAGTCCAGCACAAAAACGAATTGTCCATCCAAAGTTCTACTAGTACCCATACTGAGGAAGATGTGTAAAAGTATGGAGCACAGGACTCACAGACAGGAGGCATAAGTGCTGGTCTCTCTTTGCTAAACATGAATTTGAATTTGTTAGCAAGACACTTCATTAAATACACTTAGGCACAGTATACTTATTTATAAAACAGAGAGGTTAAATGTCATGATCGCTGTTTACCTTGGCAGTGTAGCATCCTATGTCAGAAACTGTCAGTCTCAAATACCTGCCAGAATTTTGTACAGAATGGCTACCTTCAGGATCACTTTTGTTCTGAATTTTGTACAGAATGGCTATCTTCGGGATTATTAATTTAAATAATGTTTTCCCTAAACATTGTTTAAGGGATTAAAAAAAACTAGGATGCTATTCTTTGAGCACATATTAGAAAAAAATAAATAAATGACATAGAAGAGTTAGCCAAAGTACATTATAGATGGCTTTCAGAATTGCCTGTCAGAATAATCTACACCAGAGATTAGTAACTTACAGAGCAAAGAAACCCCGATCCTGGTGTAGTGTCCAATCCCAACAGAAGTCTGGTGATAGAAATCATGTAGTCCTTCACAAATGACTGCAATATAAACAAAATATGTATTTATTGTGTGTAAGAAATACACAGAATAGCTTAGAGCATGAACACCTTATCACATCTTAAGGGTTATTTCTTGCAACACATCATTAAGCCCCCATAAAAAAGGAAATAAAAATCTATCTTGCCAGTGTCCTCAATACACATGTACAGTTAAGCTGTCCTTAAAGAAATATGGGAAATGATTATTTTCTAGAATATCTGGATATGCTTAAATTTTATGGATGCTATTGGACATGATGAAAACATTTTTAGATTTTTAATAACAAAAACTATAAGCCGAAATATAATAGAGAATGTTTTAAAAAATCTAAAATGACTAAAATTTACAATGAAATATTTCAAACGGTATTTGGTTTTTCGTTAGGATTAAACTTGATGCTAGTAGAATACATTTCTATATAATATTTAAGTAAATCTAAATATTAGTGAATTAATAGGTTAGTTTTTTTTTTTTAATTAATTTATTTATTTATTTATTTTTGGCTGTGTTGGGTCTTCGTTTCTGTGCGAGGGCTTTCTCTAGTTGCGGCGAGCGGGGGCCACTCTTCATCGCGGTGCGCAGGCCTCTCACTATCGTGGCCTCTCGTTGTGGAGCACAGGCTCCAGACGCACAGGCTCAGTAGTTGTGGCTCATGGGCCCAGTTGCTCCGCGGCATGTGGGATCTTCCCAGACCAGGGCTTGAACCCATGTCCCCTGCATTGGCAGGCAGATTCTCAACCACTGCGCCACCAGGGAAGCCCAATAGGTTAGTATTAAATACCATCATGAGACTATTTTGTTTGCTAACATATATTTTGACATGTTGTTAGAACACTACTCAATAGTTAGAATATTAACTGAAAAATGCTTCTAGTTTCTTCAGTTTATTTTTTGGTCTGAGTGAGAAGATAGACTTTCAACCCATACAAGCAAATTTCACCATGATATGTAACAATTACTTCATAAATCGTATGAAATTACTGCCTTGAGTTTGATCGTCAGGTGTTAACAAGTGAAACATTTAAATAATCATCTAGGTATTTTGCACCCTTGTTGCTGCAAATGGCATTATTTTGTGGTTGTTTAATGGCTGAGTAGTATTCCATTGTATATATGTACCACATCTTCTTTATCCATTCATATAGAGATTATCATACTAAGTGAAGTAAATCAGAAAGAGAAAGACAAATACCATATGACATTGCTTATATGTGGAATCTAAAATATGGCACAAATGAACCTATCTACAAAACAGAAACAGACTCTTACACATAGAGAACAGACTTGTGGTTGCCAAGGGGGAGGGATGAGCTAGTAGATGCAAACTATTACATTTAAAATGAATAAACAACAAGGTCCTACTGTATAGCACAGGGAACTATACCCAATCTCCTGGGATAAACCATAATGGAAAAGAATATTAGAAAAAGAATGTATATATGTTTATAATTGAGTCACTTTGCTATACAGCAGACATTAGCCCAACATTGTAAATCAACTATACTTCAATAAAAAAATAATAACAATAAATCATCTAGTTATTTTGTATAGCAAAGACTTTAAAAGTTATAACACCTTTTTTTTTTTTTTTTTTTTGCGGTACGCGGGCCTCCCACCGCTGTGGCCTCTCCCGTCGCAGAGCACAGGCTCCGGACGCGCAGGCTCAGCGGCCATGGCTCACGGGCCCAGCCGCTCCGCGGCATGTGGGATCCCCCCGGACCGGAGGACGAACCCGTGTCCCCTGCATCGGCAGGCGGACTCAACCACTGCGCCACCAGGGAAGCCCTATAACACCTTTTAAATAAATCATCTAGACTACTTTGTTGATTGCTAATTTCTTTTACCAAGAGCTAGTTTCAAAAAAATAAACCCATCTAAAAAAGAACATAAGGAAACACATCTATTCCATTTTTTTCAGGCCATTTATTTAAATGGCCCTTTGGTTTTCAAGGCGTATTAACCTCCTAGTAATTAGGACATGAACGTATTGGGGCCACCAAGAGGAGCTGTGACACGCACCCCTGTTAGCATCATTCAATCTCATTTGTAGCTCAGTGTGTGCTAAAGAAAAATTTTAAACAAATTCTTGGGCACTTAAAATTATTATTTCCAAAATAAAAAACAGAAAGCACTCATGGAAGAGAAATTAAACTGAAGATTTGGCAAATGACTATTTTAAATTATTTTAGAGCCAGATGTGGTAATATAGCTAATGTTTACTGTATTCTTCATCAACACATTCTTTGTCCAGAGGTCATCTGTCCTGTAGCTTCATCAGGGCATAGACTAGAGTTAGATGTGAGCCAAAAATGTGGATAGCCCCATTTAATATCACAAAATCCATGCATTAAGTCTTATGTGATGCAATCATAGAACATTTTTCATAGAAGATCTTTTTCATATCTATTTAATTTTATTTCAGGTAATAACTTTTTTAATAATTGGCTTTCCTGATCTACACAGATGAGAATTAATAAAAATGATTAAAAATATGAAAGCGATCTGTGTTTCAAGTGGGATATAATAAAACCCAACCAAACAAGCAAACAAACTCAAGCATTATACAAATGCAGAGTCATTTACCACAGGAAAAGGGTCGGGAGTAATCTAATGAGGTATGCATGGCTTGAAGATGAGTATTCCCACTGAACACTGGACAGTTGACCTTCCTGAGCCCTTGTCTCATCCATATATTATGATTGATAATACTACTTATATTACAGTTTTCCTTGGGGAAGCAAATAAAATGAGGCCTAGAATAGAATTACATTAATAGTAAATCACTATAAAATTGTAGTCATCTATAATAGTTCTTGAATATATAAGCATTTATCTTTAAGAAGATGGGTTTAAATCATTAACCAAAACAATTAGATTGTATATTTTAAGAATAGAAGAATGCATGGTATATAATTTTAGAGAATAAAATATTTTAAATTTCTAATCTCTTTTTAACCTGTAAATAAATACTCTTTACCTGTCTGAAAAACCTACCATTAAAATATCTCATTTGACATCAGAAAGTAAATGGGCAATTACTACTTCGAAAATTATTGTTCTAGTTCATTCTTTCTGCAGCTGCTAGCTTTGGAAAAAACACAATTTCCTGTATTTCTATGTGTAACAAAAAAAGTGAAACAAAAATGAAAGGAAAGTAATAACTACTGCTCTCCAATTCTACAGAATGGTTTTCCTTCTACTTAGCTTATATATCAAAGACTTTCTCATGAGATTTCGTTTAAACATAAGGTACTGTGGCTAAAATATCTGAAAACCACTGGTGCATAATGACAGCAAGCATTTGACTGCTATGGATATAAATCCCCTCAGAGGCAACACTTCTCTTCAAACAATCCCTCCCTTGAACCCCCTCTTTGAGAGATCAGAATTACGTGTGCCTGGCAATGGGGTCTGGGGTAGAAGCCTGGCTTCCGGAGTACCCAGATAATGTGTCTGGAAACTTTCGGGAGAACAGGAGTGTTTATGGTTCTTTACTGTGTTGTTCCCGCATTCATCTGGCATAAGCAGATGGTTTGAAACACGGCCAGAGACATAGTCATAGGCATAATTAGCCCAGAGGCCAGTAGAAAAGCCTTAACTCTCTTTGGATTAGTTTATTCAGCCAAGCATGGAGGAAGAGGGTACATAAAATACACGATCAAAAAAGACAACACAATGCTTGAATGCTTAATTTGAGATTAAAGTTATCAAATAACTTAAAGCCTTATGAATATCTTTTTTCTCTTAATGGATATATTTTAAAAGTATCTGATTACTTGATTCAGAGAGTATGAAATATTGCTTTTGTTCAGTTTCTGACAGAGTTAAAAAAAGATTAAAATATTTTAGTGTAAAATAAAATCTCTATGAACTTCTTAGCTAAAGTTAAGAATGATAAAATGACAATGTAAAACTCTGGCATTCAGGAACAAACCGAATGGTTCTTAGTGGTTGTAAAATCTTCCTTACATTTTTCTGAAGTAGGCAATAATTAGCAGATGTCTAAAATGTCCTTGGTTTATCAGTTTATTGACATCATTTGCTATTACTTACTAAAAAAATATGTATTAGAAAGAAAGCTGTCTTTTTTTTAACCTAGTAATTCTTCCTTAGCTTTTATTGTCTAGTAACGTGCTTAGAGGAATATGAAAAATGTATTAAAATGTCACATTAAACATTGTAGGACACTGGTGTCATAGAATGCCTGATATCACTTCATAGGTTATTCTGAAAAATAATTTTTTCTTACAGTGTGTTTCATAGGCACATTTATGTCATTAAATACATGAAGTAAAATATTGGATTACTTCCAGAGCCAATTTTCAGTTAACAGCTCCAAGAGAAACACTAGTTGTATTATGCGTTTGATAGAATCTAAAGAAAATAGAAAATAAACATTTTAGACAGAAACAAGAAACACTGCATACCTGGTAAAGAAGCGTGTCCAACATGCTGATACTGAACACCCTCCCGGCAGCAAAAGGCAGTCGGAACATAAAGGCCAAATTAGAACCTCGCTCTCTTTCTTTCTGTTCAGAAATTTGAAAAAGAAAAATTTGTGAGCATTCTCTATTTTATGCTTTTCTACTTACTTAAATTTTCCTAACATACGTGAAGAAAGCCATTTTTATCACGTGGTTCTTAACTATGAATGTGTCATGACTTCACTTTTAATTGTATTTTTAATGTCCCTTTACTTTTCATAACCAAGTTTTCCTGGTTAAAAATACCCAATAGTAAAGAAAGCTTAATCCTTTCATACATTAAACATTTATTTACTCTTAGTACCTATTTCTGAACAGGATTTGAAGTGACATTAATAAAAGGAACACACATAATAACATTATTTCATCAAATATAAAAAAACCTAAAGCCACATAATGTATCCTAACATCTAGAACATCTGCTTTTGAATATTCTCATATGTGAGGACAAAAAACACAGGCAAGTAAGGGCGATCACAACCAGTGGTTCCTAGCTTTCTGTCATTCGAGTTTTAATTTACCCATCTGCCTTTAAAGTTGTGCCAACCATACCAATCTCCAGCTAAGCTTCTGTAAGTGACAAAAAAAGTGTGTGTGTTTGCGTGTGTATTACGGTGGATGAGGCTTTCTTTTGAAAAATTCTGTTGCTATTAGTGCCTGCTAATAAATGAAGGCCTAAGACCCGATGTTTGTGTAAGATTGGAAGGAATTTCTTAAGAATGAAACTTAACCTTGTACTTAAGTGGTAACCCCAAAAATGTTCGTTTCTTTTGCTGCCAACTTCCATTTAACAAGAAATACAAGACACAGCCAAGCCAATAAAAAAATCACCCCTCGCTCTCAGAGGCAATGGGAGGAAGCCCCTGTTTCTAATGTAGCAAATTTGGGAGATCTCAAGGGAGGGGACGTCTCTGGGTCCCCCTTTTTAAGAATGGAGGGGAGGGAGCATTGCTGAAGGAAGGGGTCTTGGAGAGGACGGGGGCCACTGCTGCTGCTTGCTGTCATGATGGTACTAGAGAGACTTGACCCCTGGGCTTCCCCTGGACAGACAGATGAGGCTGGTGCTCAGAATCAAACCTTTCAGGGAGAAACAGGAGTTATTCCACCACATCTAGGCCCATCCAGACTATAAGGACATCCTCACTTGAGATGTAGACAGAAGGAGGGATACGCAAGTGGTGCCCCCTTGGTGTCCGTGTCCATTACATCACAACGCAGTCTCTGATTTACTAGGCTTGGTGTCAAAAATGCTTCATTTGAACCGCCTCGGTGGTTAGGAGATGCCTGGAATGAGCTGTCTTCTTGCAGGGATAGACAGGCTTTCCTGTGAATTGGGGGCCACATCTGGTTCTTAAGGTGTACTGCCAAAACCATAGATCTTCAGCCCATGTTAAAGCAAGTAGCCAAAATAAAGTGCCGAGACCCTAAGAATCTGAAGTCCAACATCTGTCACGAGGTCAGGTGGGAAACAGCAAGACTGCTGGGCTCTGCACACGGCTCATTCAGGGTCTTCTTTCCCAGAACTTGGCGACGGATCTCTGTTACCTGCCTGGGATCTTCTAAGCCAAGGACCATCATCTCTGTTCATTGTTCACTCCTCTAGCTAACAAGGGGCTTGGGACACATGGCAAAGCACGATTTTATGCTTTTGCATGTTTTCTCATCCCTTAAAATTTTTAAATCAAGTTTTGTTCTTTTTTTTTTTTTTTTTTTTGATGCAGACTTAGCTGCAGTGGAACTAGACAGGGAATTAATTTGTTCATGGTTAGACTCAGAGAGTCGTGGTGGTCGGGTGGTGGCGATGGAGAGGCACAGGAGAATGTTCCCAAGGTGATCATACGTGGGGCTGGGGTGGGTGGGAGGCAGGGAGTGCGCAGTGGCTGCACAGACGGAGATCCGAGGAGCCGGACACACTGAGCACGTTCCAGCTGTAGAGGAAGATGTGGTCTCAAATACTGTTCAAAAATCAAGTCGGAGGAAGACTGAGAAAAGCCATAATTTAGTGATTAGAACATGATTCCAACTCTGGCCTCTCCTCTGCTCTCTCAGTGTGAAACCGTCTAGTTTTTGGCTTTAAATATCTCATCTTAGGACTTCTAAACCCATACATTAGCGTTCACATCTTTCCCAAAGTTCAGTTACAGCTATCAGCCTGAATAGTTTTTTTTTTTCCAATTAGACAACTTTTACTAAATGAGAAAACTACATTTAAAATGTGTTTTAAAACAAAATGGAATTAGAAAAAAAGACATATGCATTTGAAAGAAGGTTGCACTGTGCTGAAAATCAAATCTCTTGCAGTAATACAATACGCCAATTCTTAAAACGTAAGTCAACAGAATTCTCAATTTAACATTTTCAAAGACGATATTAAGGTCAAGAATTTCACATCTATGGTAGCACTTATAGAAGGGCATTTATAAATATGATGTCCATCCCTGTGAAGCTTACACATTTGACAACGCTCAATAAAAGCTTTTAGAATCACATCCAAAAGTGCTGCATTCAAAGCATCACAAATCTGTGTCCTGTAACATCTGTATGTTGACTTTTCTACTCCTGTCATTGGTTAATACTACCCTTAAAAAAAAAAAGAGAACAGGAAAAGAAATGCTGCAGTAAACCCTTGGTCATGTACAGAAATTACTGCTACTATAGTTCACTACAAAGCATGTCTATACAATACCATATGAACTTTGATCATGAATATCTTTCTGTAAACATAATCTCATGCTTTACTAAAATGAATTTCTCATCATGCTGAATAATCGCCTAACTAGTTAATCAAAGGTACTGACTAGTCAATCAGAGAATCTCTGACCACCATCTCCGCATCCCTCTCCCCAGTCCATCTATTAAATTTCCAAACTCCAGCATTTATCCTTAGAATTATTCCCCCTTTGCATCCTACTGCTACAGTACTTGCTGGGGCTTAAACCGACTATTAATTTGCCAACCTCTAGTCTTTTGTAACACCCAGTCATCCAACACGATGCTGCCAATTCATATACAAACAATTGCAATAATGTAAATTTTTGTTCATAAATCTAAAATCAGTTTACTCTAAGATTCAGACTTTCTTGCAGAATACATGACTGGAGAACTCAAAGGCAAGATTTCTGTGAAAAAGCAACATATCCTCATGAAAAGAGCTTGTCCTAAGAATTTCCTGACAAAAACTTGAGTCTATGGTAAGCTCGGTGGATCAGAGGCAGGGTGATCTTTGGCACATAGCAGTTTCTTTCACTCACATTATCCCTGCTCAATGATTTACTGACGGAGAAGATACACTTCCTAAATCCAATGGGTTGTTCTCTAATTTTAATAAAGGTTTAACCAATATGTCAAATGTTCTCTTTTATTATATACCTACATTTACATAGATGCTTCAGTTAAATTACATTACGTAGCACATTTAATTTAAAAAAATTTTGGTTCAGTTACATTTTCATACACTGTATTTTCCAAATACAGAAATATTCTTTTACCTTCAGGGCTTACACTGAAGGAAAGGTACTCTCTTCCTTTTTCTACACATCTGAATCCTATTGATAAGTATCATTTTATAAGTCATTCATTATTAAAGGTTCCAATCAAACATTAACTCATTCATTTATTTACTAAATTAGTCAGTTAACAAATACGTGTTGACAAGTCTACTTTACATAGGGCATTATCCTTAGTGCTAGGCATACAGAATTCCTGTATAGAACTCATAAATTCTGTTAATATAGAATTATTATGCATTGAATATGGACCAGGCACTAGTAAACAAATATGGATACTTTCCTTGCCTACAAGAACTCACAAACTGTAAGTGATACCAAAAACAAATAGGGAAGACACCGGGGTGAGAATATGCAACAAAACAGGGGTAGATGCTTGGGTAGCACGTAGGAAGGGCGTCTACCGTAGTCTTCTGGTGGAAAAGTCGAGAGACTGAATTAGAAGTGATGTCTAAGTGGAGACGCAAATATGAGTAGAAATTAGCCAGTAAATTTGGGAAGGGCAGGTGTTAAGCAGAAAGTTATAAACAAAAGGTTCAGCATATGCTAGAAGCTGGATAGGAATAAAGCTTAAAAGACTTGAGGAGCTATAAGCAATTCTGTTTGAATACAGCATTGAGTGTGAGTGTACGGGCTGGAAGAACAGGTCAGAAGTGAGACTGGAACAGAAGTCAGGAATTAGATGTTAAAGTTCCAGGACACTTGAGAAGAAAAAGGATGTTATCAAGAATTACACTGAAAAACAAGGGTGAAAATTGGGACAGCTCCAGGAAAAACAGGACATACAATGAACCCATTTTGAAATCATGTTAACAATTTTGAATTGTATCTTAAGTGTAATGAGAAAAAACTTACATATTTTTTAAGAGGAGGAGTGATATGGCCACATTTCTAGAATGGTCATTCTGGTGACAATATGGAAAATGGACTGGAAATGGGGAGGTGGCACGGGGATACCAAGCAAGTTAAACGAGGGTGTTAAGGCAGCAATTCTAGTGAGAAATGAAGGTTTACAGAAACAGATCTTCTTCAAATATATTTAGACATCAGACATTAAATTTGAGGGGATTTTTGACTGAATGGGGTAGTAGAGAGAAGATGAGGATGATATCCCACTTTCTGGATAACTGGGTGGATAAGTGTGCCCTTCTGTAAAAAAAGGAGAGGTGGAAGAAGAGAAGACTATAAGTTAATTTGGACTTGAGTTTCAAGGTTAGTAGAGAAGTCCAATTGCTAAAAATATGGATCCAACAGACAGTATAACACACAGTGGTTTGGAGCTTGGATTCTACAGACAGACAAGGTGACCAGTCAAGTATTGCCACTTCTGGTCGGACGATCTCGTACAAGTTACTTAAGTTCCTTCTTCCTCTGTTTCATCACCTGTGAAATGGGGTTCATATTGGTGATGACATTGCATTGTCATTCTAATAAATAAACAAGATAAAACATCTAAAAGTATTATGTATAGTAAGCACTTACTGTCTTCTATTACTAGTAATTCTTCAAACACATCAAATGATGCATCACCTTGTGGACTTGATATTGCTTGCTTTCTTCCTGTACTGATACTTCCAAGTTTTGACTGGGCTGGTCTGGTGTTATCATTATAGCTCAAATATCACCTTCCCAAAGAGACCTTACTTTATCACCTTATTTAAAGTAGGCGTTCCCCAGTTACTTCTGAATATAACCCTGTTATGACTTTCAGAGATCTTCTGAAATCTCTAATTCCTTGTTTATTTTTTTATTAGTTAACTGTTGGTCTGAGGTAGCTCAGTCAGTCCCAGAACAATGCCTAACACAATGCCTGGCACACAGTCAATGACATTTTATTGAACAAATGAATAAATCCTTTCCACTTATAGTAGTTGCCTACATCTAGCGAAAATTTGTTGCATAAAGTTTAAAACATTTATATTAAGAGGGAGGAAGGAAACCCTTTGAGGTTTACTCAATACCCCTTCTTCTCACTTTGGTTCTTTAGGTTTGAAGATGGAAAAACTACAATGCTTGTGTTATATAAATTTCTCTGACTTTAGTATTTCTTTTGACTATTGTGTTTTATAAAATACAATAGTAAATATTTCTATGATTGCTTCTCGTATAAATATATAATACCTTTTTATCAGACATATCGTATTTGCTTCCTTAGTAGAATTCTAGATTCAACTGAAGCTTCCATGATGATTTTGTGTTTTCCTAACAACCACTTATCTAAAAATACCTAAAAGAAATCTGAGAAATCCAAATCAATATTAAAAGATCCCAGACACTTTAATACCCTTGGTCTTACCTATTTCTTTCATTTGGTTTGTTATAATGAACATATGCTTTTGTTGGAAGAAGGGATGTGTTTCTGGCAGAAACTGTGTTTTTTTTTAAACTGTGTCCATCCCGTACCATATGGAATAGATGATAAAATTGTTGGACTTAGCAGAACGGTGTGGGAGGTGAAAAAAAGTCAAGAATTTTATTGGCATAAATTAATGGTTTCTATCCGTATTTTCTCAGCGATTGGCTTTTCTCACCATTCATCCTACTTGACCTTCTTTACACTGTTTGACATAACGTCTTCTTTTTTTCCCCTCTTTTCCTCCCTCTTTCTCCCTGTCCCTACCCTAGTTCACCAACAACCCTCAAATCCTATTTCCAAATTCTCAGGTCCTGGGCAAACTAACTCTGCCTTTCCTCTCACAAAACTGCTTGCTCAGGGAGTGGCCTTTTGAATGCAAATACAGAAAATCCTTATATTAAAATACCAAAGCCTTCAATGAGTTGCTAGGGTTTTATGTATCCTGTTTACAGAGCCTTCCCCAGAAAGAGACTCATCTCTACAGAAGGTACCCCATCACAGGGGCTCTGCATAGCAGCTCTGAGATGCGCTGGCTCTTCCAGAACAGGTTTCCTATCAGAGCCTCTCACTGAAGTGTGTGCTTGGGAACTGAGGAGAGGACCCTGGGCCATCGGTGGCTTTATATCTTTCTTTCATTTCTCCTCTCTTTATATTGCAAACAGAAAGAGGAGGCGATTCTAGTAATAAAGAGCATTTCTCTCTGAATGTCCACTTTTCTTCTTACTGGAAAGAGTAGGTTCCCACTACACCCATGCACACACACACGTACACAAACACACACACGCACACGCACATCTGTTCCAGTCTAAGTGGCAGCTTAGAGGGGGTGCATTTGATGGACACTCAGGGAGTCCACCTTGTTTATGAGGACTCAAGGCTAACTCAGACTCACGTCCCAAAAAACCCTTGAGTCAACCCAAGGCAAGTTCATGCTGAAGGAGTTTGGGGTGTGCGGGACCCTCTTCCTTATCTTAGAGAGGAATGCAGGGTCTTCTAAGCAATGTTATTATCCTCCTACACTAAAATACAAGTGGTCCTTGCCTTATAAATAGGGTGATTATGTAGTTAACCATCCAAATCAGGACATCTTGACAGGAGCTCCTAGTAATTATACTGAGACAATAGCCATACACTAGGAGTGATGGGCAAAACTGGACTTCAACCACGCCACTTATATGTTAGAAATATGTGTTTTACAAACAATACACACAAATGGCTTCCTGCACCCTGTTCTCCCGCGAAGGCCCTGATGCTCCTGAGAATTGAGAAATTTGGAAAAGTGGAAGCTTCTGAAAGACATGTAGGTTCAGAAATAAAGAAAGAAAGGATGTTGAAGGATTAAACATGTGAATTTTGGTGTGTGGGGGGGGCATGAACATTCAGCCTGTGACAACTTTGAAACTATTGTGTGAAATCGTAATACTATGCACACTCTTTTTTTCTTTTTTTTGGCTGTGCTGCACAGCTTGCAGGATCTTACTTCCTGGACCGGGTATTGAACCCAGGCCCCATCAGTGAAAGCGCCGAGTGCTAACCACTGGACTTCACTACGCACATTCTTAATAGATACATTTGTACATTAAAATAGTTATCCATATATAAATTACATATCATCACTCCTCTGGAGTAGATCAGGCAGTGCTTTGCTACATTTAAAAGCAATAGAAACTAATTAGCATTCTCAAATTCTTCCTGGACCAATATGGGGGAAGGTAAATATTTTCTTAAAAATTGGATAAGAAATTTTCCTAATGAATTCGGAAGATAGCACCAAACTCTCCCTCAGTCATTATAGCACTTAGATTATGAATAAAAAGTAGTCCAAGTTGTTTGGACAGAAAAAAAAAAGAATACGGCAATGTGTTTTTGTTTGTTCCGATATATCTGTCTCCCGTCAAATTACAAATTCTATGTGTTTTATTCAAATTCATAACTTCTAGCATTGAGGAAGGCATATGGCTCATAGTAGGTGCTCAGAGAATATTTAGTGGCTTGAATTTAAATTGAGAATATGTAAAATTTTGCCTTCTGGCTTTAAGACGGCGAATATGTTAAAAAGTAAATGATATTCTTGCCTATTTCTCCCAGAATATATCTCCAATGTGTATTATTTTGCTCTACCACTGACTACATAGCAATATATGATTTATAGACATGACTGTTTCTATTCTGACACTCATTCTCTAACACCAACAGGGTGTCCTACAATTCAATCCTGACGCTCACTACTCAGAGTTGGCTCAGACCCCCAAGACTGCTCTCATTTCAGCCACCATCTCCAAGTCCTTGGTGTCTCCAAACCAACAGCACTTCTTCTCCATCCAGCTACAAATCTGGGGCTTCCCATAACAGCCTCAGTTTCAATAATTTTCCAGAATGCTCACAGAACGTGTGAAAGTGCTATACTTAATGATTATCATCTTAATATAAAGAATGCAAATGAACAACAGATGAAAAGGCACACAGGGCAAGTCTGGGAGGGTCCTGAGCACAGAAGCTTCTGTCTCCATGGAGTCTGAGGGCACCACCCTCCTGGTACATCAATATGTTCACCAATCAGGAAGCCCTCAAGCCTCATTCTTCAGAGTTTTATCAAAGTTTCATGATGTAGGCATGATTAATTAACTCATTAACCACATGATTAAACCCAATCTCCAGCCCCTTTCCCCTCCCTGGAAGCAGGGAGGTGAGGAGGTACTGAAAGTTTCAATCTTCAAGGCCCCTCCATGAGTTGCCTTGTTAACATAAAATCAGGCATGGTTGAAAGGTATGAATAACAGAAGACACTCCTATCACTTAGGAAATTCCAAGAGTTTTTGAAGTGCTGTGTCAGGAACTACAGACAGAGACCAATTATTATTTTTTATTATACTGTATTATTCATCTCACTTTTTCATTACCTTTCTTCTTACATCAATGTGTAATTACCATATGATTGCTAAAGTGTAATTATGATCATCACAGGAGAAGGTTCAAAAGCAATTTTTAAAAAGCAGTCTTGAAGCAAATTGCACCATAAGCATGAATAAAATTCATTTTTATGAAATGCATCAAAATAAGAGAAATGAAATAAGTCTTTAGAGGGAGATGAGACAAAAAATTTCTCTTTTTTTTCTATTGTTGTTTTCCTCTCTTCGGGTTCCTTGTTACCCGTCACATTTCCCATCTTTGCTTAGCTCTCACACTGTGTTTCTGCTGCCCACTACATCAGATTTTTAGGAGAAGTGTCAATGACCCAATGACCAATGACTGAACATGGGAAGTACAGTTGGTCCTCTGTATCTGCAGGTTCCACACCTGCCAATTCCACCAACCACAGACTGAAAATACTGGAGAAAAAAAATTCCAGAAAGTTCCTAAAAGCAAAACCTGAATTTGCCACCTACTGGCAACTATTTACATAGAACTTACATTGTGTTAGGTATTATAAGTAATCTAGAGATGATTGAAAGTACACAGGAGGATGTGCGTAAGTGATACGCAGACACTACACCACCATTTTATATAAGGGACTTGAGCATCCTCAGATTTTGGTCCCTGCTGGGGTGGGGTGGGGTGAGAAGGGAGGGGTCCTGAAACCAATCCCCCATGGATACCGAGGGACGACTCTACTTTTGAGTAAACAGTAGCAGTAAGGTAATGTCAATATCCAAGACAAGAAAGATAATGTAATAGAAAATAAAACAACTCAGCAACGATGAAAGAATAATCAGATGAAAAAAATACAAACTAAAGCATGATGGTCTGGTCCATTAGGAAGTTATTATTGTGGATATTCTTCAGTGAGTTGTTGCTTCCAGAGAAACCTTGAAGAGTATTCCTTCATTAGCAATGGCAACGACATATCTACGAGAATGCAAGGTCTACCACGAACACATCAGCTACCAGGCTGAATGCAGGCTAACCTTCCATACTCATTCCTGCAAATCCTATCACTTCTTCAATTTGAATGACAACCACTTCATGACAAAAAAAAGTGTCTTAAGCAGCCAAGCTGGTGTCTGTTTTAAATTCAAAACCTTGATTGTGTTTCTAAAGGTGAAGGCCCCATCCGTGAAGGTGCAGGTGCATCTAATTATAGGTAGAATAAAACGATATTCATAATTGCGTTCAGGAGAATAAAAATCCACCACTTCCTCAGCCAACAGTAACTCTAGAAAATATTATTGGGAATGTATTTGAATACTGGAAACAAAGATCAGTTTCCTAATACTAAAACTACCTCCCTGTGCTTAGAATACAAATATAGGAAGATAATTACTTTACACAGTAAACTAACTGTATACGTATAAGTGATAAGTAGCACTGATTAGAAGTGAACAGTTACCATTATCACTGATGCCATGTGTGTGAGATTGCCAGGGCTGCCATAAGGAAGTATCATAAACTGAGTGGCTTAAACAACAGAAATTTATTGCCTCTCAGTTCTGCATGCTCAAAGTCTGAAATCAAGGTGTTGGCACTTTTTGGTTCCTTCTGAGGACTGTAAGTGAAGGTTCTCTTCCAGGTCTCTCTCCTTGGCTTGTGGATGGCTGTCTTCCCTTTAAATGTGTCTGTCTCTGTGTCCAACTTTACCCTTTTTACAAGGATGCCAGTCATTTTGGATTAGGGTCCACCCCAATGGCCTTCTTCAACTTGCTTATCTCTGTAAAAACCCTACCTTCAAATAATGTCACCTTCTGAGGTAGTGGAGGTTAGGACACCAACACATCTTTTTTGGTGGGTGGAGGGACATAATTCAACCCACAATAGCACAACAGTCTAAAACATTTCTATGTGACGATCCTATTTCAATGGATAAAAATGATAATAAGTGAATTAAAAAAGGATTTTCCATGGTTTTATAGCATTCAAACCATTGGTTTCAATTCCACTTCTCCTAACTCCTCTGTTCCTAATAATTAGGTAATGTATTGATTTTTTGTATTCTTCTTGGGAAATATCTAGAAGATGCAAGGGTAAACATAAATCTAAAAAAAATGAATTTCCCCGATGCCAAAAAAGAAAGAAAACTCCCCTCTCCCACTTCTTTTTCCTAGTGAGTTTCCTTAAAAATAACTTGGAATTGTAAATCCTTTCCATGTCTCTTTGAGATGGATACAAAGTCTGAATAACTACTAGCTAGCTTTGTATCCTGGGAATGCTCTCGAGGTGGGTGGGGGTGGGGTGGGGGTGGGGGGGCCTTGGAACTATCTTTTTGAAATGTGAATGTAATGTATCCTGTCTCTCTCTTTGGGAGCTTAGCCTAGGTGCCTGGCTCCAAGTTGTAACTTTTTGCTTGCTACAAAGTTAGAAGACATTTTATTTTTCCTTTGGATCAAGACAGTTAACATGTATGTAAATGACTGTATCTGCCTGGCTATATAAAAGGATAAGATGTATTTCTTTCTTTGCAATGTCTTTAGTGGATTGCTGAGATGCATATCACAGTCTGGTTTAATGCTTATTCAAACAAAACTTTTCTACATTTCTGAAGAGGACTTCTAGGTTGGATGAAGATTTTATTTTTAATTAATTCCCCAAAAGAGATCAAAATCTCATTTTGTTCTTCTTTTTCCCTCATGCAGTAGATACACAATAATATAGACACACACATTTACCAATATGAAAATCTCTTCCACAATTATGACCTTACATCAACTGATCTGGAATAAAACTGAATACACACAATAGAATATTTATTAGTGATGATGTTGACAATAGTAATTTATAATTATGAGTTTAGGGCTATCTATTTGAGTACTGATTATATGCCAAAACTGGGCTAAATATTGTGACTAGATTGTGTGGTGTGATCTTGGCAATGACCCTATCATTTGGCTATTACCACTATTTTCCAGAGACAAATCCCAAGGCTACAAACGTGTCATAGATTTATCCAGGTTCCAATCCTACAAAGTAGTAGAGCCTGTCTTCTTCATCATGGGGTGAGCCTCCCTCTCTTGTCATGGAGGAGACTGTACCACACCAGGCCAGCATGGGTTCCACTGGATTCCCATCCGTGGGTTTGCCTTTGGGTTCTCAGCCATTCAGCTGTGATTCCCACCCTTTCCATGCTGTTAAAGCAGTTTGACATAAGGGATGCTTTCTAAACATGAATGGCTTTAAGTTTCTCTTACTGCACTTACTCAATGAAACTAAGCAGGATACTGCCTTTTGTTTTTCAGTCTCCTAGACCTTCCCTGAGTTCCAAAGGGCAGATTCACTTACTAATTAGGGGAGTGAGGGAATGCAGAAAGAAGCAATTGTGCTCCATTTATAGCTATTATAAAATACCGGCTATATTCCCCCTGTTATCCATATATCTTTATAGCTTATTTTATACCTATAGTTTCTCTTAATCACCTAACCCTATATAGCCCCTCCCTCCTTCCCTCTCCCCACTGGCAACCACTAGCTTGTTCTCTATATCTGTGAGTCTGCTTCTTTTTTTGTTATATTCACTAGTTTGTATAACCTTTAAAAATTGTGAATCACTGTATTGTATATCAAGTATACTTCAATAAAGAAAGGAAAAGAAAAGAAAAAAGGCAAGGAAAGAAAAGAAAAGAGTAGTACAGCAATGGGGCCTGGTAGTGGTTCCTCCTTGGGGAATGTACAAAGCATTTACATACATATCTCTGAGCTCTGTGGGAACTAAGGCTCCCACCCTGGTGGAGGATGGTAACTTCAGGCAGAGCATAAGCTCGTGAACCCAGACTGGCTGGAATGAGAAGGTTGATGATTGAGATTCCTGGAATACCACCTCCAACCAATCAGAGGAGAGTAACACACCCTGCAGCCCCCTCCCCAAATTTTGCCTATAAAATGTCTTCCCCAAAAACCATCAGAGAGTTCAGGTCTTTAGAGCACTTGTTGCCCCGTTCTCCTTGCTTGGCCCTTCAATAAACCTTTCTCTGCTCCAAACTCTGACCTTTCAGTGTATTTGGCCTCACTGTGTGTTGGGCACAACAGTTATTTAATCTGTCTTAAACTCTGTTTCCTCATCTGGAAGCAGTGTCTAGCAACAAGGTAACTATGCCTATAAAGGGGCAGTGGCAAGGCTCCACCAACACAATGTATGTGACCAGCGTTGAAGATGGAAACCATAAGACAAGAGTACCTCACTCTGTGAGTACCTCACAGACAAGAAGTGACCTCACTCAACAGTACGTCACCCAGGAATCAGGACAGTGCCCGACATAACAGGTAATCAAGATAAAATGAAGTGAAAGAAAAAAACTAACCAAAAAAGAATGTAAGCCATCCTTATCTCTATTTTATAAATATTATTACAAACAATAAAGATGGCATAGATTTAACACATTTTCACATGTATAAGATTGGATCTTATTTTTTTCTCTTACATCGAATTCTCCCAGTACACTAGTATCAAGTACACCTGGAATGCAAAATCCATTTATCCCCACACTCAGCCTGGATACTGAGAAGAAAACCACACCTTTCTGTGCCCATAACATGACTTTGCAACAACGCTACTGTCTTCCTTAGCGTTATTCTCATCTCTTCCCAATCCTAGTAAGTCCCCACTTGAAAAGAGCCTCATTAAATACAATTCCCAACTCTTGATAAACTTTGACCTTCCTTTCCCCACTCCAAGACATTGACAAAGCTCTCCTGAGTCTTAATTAGCTCCATCTGATTGCAGGCATTTTTTAGATTTGTGGGGAGAAAATTCATCTTTGGCTATTATAAAACCACTCTTATTTCTTAGGTGGACTTGAGTCTTTGACATGTCCAGACCAACTTTTTTTGGATCCCAGGTATATGTTTTTATTCATGGATGGCTCATTTGGGGTACAAATTTTGGAGACCTTTTATATAAAGCTGTGAAGAGAGGTGTTGGCTAGGAAGGCAAGGAACAAGGAGTTTTAAGCAAAGGCAGATGTTCTGTTATCCTAAAGATTCCAAGGGCATTTATGACAGCAGTCATGCATCTAAACAGGTGACAGGCAGGTGGATGGATGCTCATGGGATAGAAGAGCAAACAACTTTCAATTTTAATAAATATTTATAAACCGAAAAATAAAACCAAAAAAGCTCTCTTGAGGTGACAGCCTCCCTTACGTAAGCAATAAACTTGGCTTTGTCTCAGATTGTGAGCTTGTGTCTCATATTATCTCCTTTGGGAACTGACTTTCAACAAAGCCTACAAGTTTCCTAGGACTTTAAGGATTTATGAAAACTGCAAATTCCTACGTAAATATAGATGTCTTGACATAGTACTCGTGGTATTATCAATAATGGACATTATAAGTGAGTATATATACTCCTGTTGAGTTTAACTCTTTCATATATCATGCTTTCAATTTATTATTAATGATGATGGAACGAGATACCTCTATCATGTTCACTTGTGATATAAATGGTTCAAATCCATCAATCAATACTTTTAAAAAATTATAAATTAAGATTTTAGCCCCCATATAGGAATTCAAAACAGCATTTTTATTTTTACTATTTCATGGCATTCCTCTCTACATGTAGAAATTTTAGAGTTAGTCTTTCAACCCAAAAGGTTAAATGCAACTTACTTCATGATGTGAATTCTTACCTTTTCCAGCTTGGAAAGAGCAAGGGAGTAACAGTCTTTGGCTCTGAATTGCATGAATCTCATGTTGGCTGGGTGGGTGAGCTCTGTGATAATACTGAGACTGGAAAACAACCTGCATTTCAAAGAAACATTTGCATTACGCTAACAATCCAATATGGTATTTTTTATAACAACATATTTATGAGTGAGTGATACCTAGCTGTAGGCATAAAACTACACGCAATTATAAGAGCAGGCCATACCACATCACCTGTTCTGTGCAGTGCAAGAAAAATGAAACCCTCTTTTCCAAAGAATATTTTAACCAACATTTTAGCACCATAAGAAAAATAAATTCAGTAATTTGGCTTTTATTAGGCATTTTCTTGCCACACATTCATAAAGCTGATTGAAGAAGTTACCTCATGGATAATATTGAAATAGAAATTTGTAAGATGAATATCCAGATTGGCAAAAATTTCCTATGATGAGCTTATTGTTCATAATTGAGTTCTTTGATCTTCTATGGTTCCCTGTCCTCATAGTATGTGCTTTTAAATGCCAAATCCTGCTACAATGAACTTCTGAGAAGAGCAACTATTTTAACTGAAATAACAACTCATTGTAATGAACTGAGGTCATGGCTCAATTGATGGCATTGTTCTAGAAGGATCCTGAGACTTTCCACTTGCCCAGAGTTTTGCATTAGCGTTCTTTCCATTTACCTCCTCTCCCTCAAAAACACACACGTGTGCAAGCGCACACATACCCATGCACACGCATGATTTCTCCCCCCCCCGAAAAACCGGGCAAAATAAAACCACAGCAAACACCTTCTTATTGTCGCTGTGCTTGATGATCTGATCTCTAGCTGATGTCCGTGATCACTGGTAGCTGTCCTGGCTCAAATATTTTGAGATTCTCTGTGGTGGCCACATCATGTGATAATCAGCTTTGCTCTCCATACAATATGTCTTCAAACCCAGTTATGGCCACTTCAAATTCCTACCAGTAGCTGAACCCATGCCTTGAACTCAGGCACTAGAACTGACTGAAATATGCTGGCCAGAAACATCTGACTCGTGGCTCAGAAACAAATCAGCATCTCCAGCTGATCTCACATTATCTGCGGGGTCCAGGAGTGAGGGCACTGTTACTCCATCTGCCTGAGCGCTTGGCTTGGTGTCTTAGAGAGGAAGCTGGGAGCCCTGACTCTGAACTCCAGAATGACGGATGCGATTACCCCTTTCCTCGGCTCTAACTCCCTAAAGCTGATGGATGGTTTGCTAGACCCTCTCCCTCCTCTCAGGGAGTGAGGGTCTGTCTGCAGGCTTGCTGGGCCTTCCCTGAGGGGCCCTCAGGTCAATTTCCAGGGGGCTTAGTCACCCTATCAGTTAAGACCTAAAAAATGCTTAAAAATGCTATATTTCAGAGTTATCTGTGAAAACTACACGTGCCCTCTTGGTTACATTGCTGGACCGGTATCGAGACTTACCTAATCAAAGCCTTTGCAAACTACGGTATCATCAGGTGTTTCATGAGATCCACTCTTCGGAGGAACAAATATAGCCACACGGCCTCATCTCCATTTTGAGAGCAAATATTATTGTACTTTAAGTACAACAGGTAACTTGTAATAAGTTGGATTGAAATAATATCAGCAAAAGAACAATCAGAACATAATTTATTTTGTTGACTTTTAATGTTAAAAGTATAATTTTATTGGGCTTTCCTGGTGGCGCAGTGGTTGAGAGTCCGCCTGCCGATGCAGGGGACACGGGTTCGTGCCCCAGTCCGGGAAGATCCCACATGCCGCGGAGCGGCTGGGCCTGTGAGCCATGGCCGCTGAGCCTGCGCGTCCGGAGCCTGTGCTCCGCAACGGGAGAGGCCACAACAGTGAGAGGCCCGCGTACCGCAAAGTATAATTTTATTTGTGCAGTTCATCACGGTTTACAATAGTTCTGTTACCTTGAGTTGATTGAGGAAACACTAAACCTCAGATTCTGTACAGGAGAGGTGGTATGAAACTTAGAGATACAGTTTGTGAAAGACTTAGCACAGTGTCTGATACATAACAGGTCCTGTTCCTTAGTTGTGGTGGTATTACTATTTTCTTAACTTTTTTCTTTTTTCTCCTGTTGCTATTTCTGCTTGAAATGTAGTTTCCTCCTTCCTTACTTTCCTCCTCCACCCCTATATTTGGAATCTCAACAATTACTTAAAGTTCTTATCAAATCTCATTGAGATGAAGCTGTACCATTGCTTAAAGTCAGAATCCACAGTGGCTCCTGGTATTTGGTTTATTTGTAATACTGCTTATTACATTGCATTTTGCACTAAACTCTGGTTGGTTTCATCCACACCTCAGCCCTCCTACTAAAGCACAGCAGCCAGGAAGGCAAACTTTCCCTCCTAGTGTCCTAGTAGTTCACATTATATTCCTCTAATTGATAATTCTTTGTTACAATAAACACATCTCGCAGTTCTGATTTGTGTATTTTTGGTTTAGTGTATTAAATCTTGGTGAAGAAGGGGTGTGATTTAACTAGATTAGTTTATGGAGAAACACCATATAATCTGTATTCCTCAGGACTTTCTTTTAGAAGCTCTATTCTCACTCAGAAGTCCCCAATGGTAGCACATTTGATTAAAAGTTCATTTTCTCAGAAACTTTTGAAAAATTAGAAGACTGGCCTGATAGAAAAAAATATCAATTGACTTTTGGGCTGGTGGGACTCCATCTGGTAAGCCTAAGAAATGACAAATCTCGTACCATCTGGAAGTTTCAAAAGTATTCACTTAAGAAATATCTTAAAAGAACAATGTCTCTAAAGATATTTACCATGATATGGTGTGTCAATCGGCTGTCAAAACAGAAACTAAAATGAATAAATAAGAGCAACATGGACGAATGAAGATAAAGCATGTAGTCTCATTTAGAGAATAAATGCCATATTCATGATCTGAGCTTCTAAAAAGGAAAATTAACTGACCTGAGGTTTTTCTCTTTGTCTTTTCACTTTTTTTTAATCTTTTGGAAGGTTAAAGAAAGGTCCAAAACCCGATAATATCTAAAATTTACAGAGCATGATTCTTAGAGCTTTCCATGTATTGATTCATGTAATCTTCAGAACATCAGGTTAAGGACCTCCTTCTTTTGGGCTTCCATCTGCACCCCCTGTTCCCTGGGAGGAGTTGGGGACATATGGCTCACTCCTGACTCTGCCTTTTCAGTATCTCTGGGTGTGTGCCGGTCTGAGCCAGGCCATGAAGTGAGCCCAGCCCTACAGGGAAGACCCAGTGGTTGTCTAGCAGGGCTCCTGATCAGGGTTCTCCACTACTGCCAGGCACCAACGCTACACAGTTCTGCCTAGCATGGGATCCCCAACTGCCTGACTTCTTTGGGTCTCGATAGTTTCCAACTTGTTTAGGAAATCGAGAGAGTCACTTACTGTTTCTTCAAATTCCAAAAACTACTCTATGATTTACTTACAATTATTAGTTTACAGTCGAAGAAACTGAGGCCCAGAAAAACCAAACAAAACGTTCAAGGTAACATTCTAGTAGGTAGCAGAGCCTGGGTCACACACAAACAGTCAGGGTCTAGAACACGAACCTGCCCCCCTCCCTATTTTAATAAATAGGTAGGTAGGAAAGGAAACTCAAATGACCCAAATAAAATAGTAAGTTATTAAGAATATCTAGTAACATGTTGGAGTTTCAGATATTACAAGTCAACTCTATTTTAAACTTTTGTAATCTCTACTTCTGTATCTATCCGGAAATAGGAGCTGTTAGATCATAACTTCATTATTGTTGTTTCAATTTACTGAGGACAATATTTAGTATCTAATTTAGCAAATAAATATCAAGTGTTTGCTGTTGGAGAGCTCTGGTCTCCAGGAGATAAAAAAGAAGTGGAACATGAAATTCCTGCCTTTATATTAGACTCTTATGATCTAATAGAGGAAACGGCAACAAATTCATAAATTATAAGGATGTACATATTTTTCTAAGGATGGTAAATGTGGATGACTAAAATCTGTGGTTCACAAATTAAATAGCTTTAAGATGCTAGTGAATGGATAGCTTGTGAGGAACATCTTGGAAGGTACTGAGATATATGGCCAGAAAAGGAATTTCTGAGGAAACAAAGAGTAAACAAATGAAAAATACATCTCAACTTTTGGAAATTTTTATTTTCTTTGAGAAATATGGCTTTTATCTTTCACACATATTATTTTTCTAACTTTAGACAAATTTGTGACCACTTGAAATCTTTTGTTTATAATCCTTTTCTAACACATTACATCAAACAGAAATATATATATATATATATATGTAGCCAGATGTATTTGAGGTCTTAGTAAGAGTCAGTAATAAAATGATTGAGTGATCTAGTCATTGTATTTAAGTGACTTCTAGAGTTGAAATTAGATAGGACAACAAAATTTATGTGATGTGCCATTTCTGTTCTATATAATTGAACCTACACCATTTATGTTAGTTTAAACTGAGAAACTGCACTAAGTCTGCCACCTAGTGAAAATCTAGAACTAAATAATACTTAAATAATGAAATATTTTATTGTAGTGCCCTTCGTATCTATAAAATATTACTTGTATTCATTTATAATACTTTATATTTGCAAATTTGGTTGTCTAATAGATTTAATTATATATCTTTAAAATACTAATACTGTACATCCATTTCTGAGCCTTAATATGACCTAAATACATTTTGAATATATAACATTTTAGAATTAAATGACCTCATAAGTCTCTTTTCCCTAGGTACTAGGATTATCATAAAGCAATATAGTAATTGAAAATAATGTAGTTTGTTCTATTTTAAATTGTTCTACAATTACTTCTCTAGTTTAAGTTTTAAATGACTTGTTTAATACTTTCCTTGTACATTGGAGCAAAACTTGCTATCCCAAAATGTCTTTGGCAGTTGAAATGGTTGTTTTTTATTCAAGACACATTTTGATGGGCCAATTTACTCGGTGACGTAAGTATAATTGTGTAAAATATCTATGGAATTGTCATCTGCTTGAATTAATTCATTTAATAAATAATTTTGACATGCCCAGGTATGTTAACCAACACAAAGATGAAAACCATACCATATACTTCATTTAAGAGAATGGGAGAACTCTGAGACTAGCTGCCTGTATATATTAAAGCAAAACAAACAAACATCAGAACGTACAAATCTGAAAATTATTTACAATATTTTAATAAAAATATTACTTAGTGAGCTAGTGTGTTACACTATAAATTTTGATCTGTGGTGGCTGGGAATGATGTTTCTGAATAACAAAGGGTGTATATTATTATGAAAGGTATAGAAGCACACTTAGATGCATGAGCCCCCAGTTTTAGACTATGATTGAATATTGGCACTAAAACAAACATGAACATATTTTTTCACAAATGTTTTTAAAACACTTTAGATCTGAGTCTGGGGTAGTAGTAATAAATGACAGTATAATAAATATCAGATATCTCCTGCATTTAAAAGTTTAATCCATGTAAACCGAACAAAATATTAAAATTTTTGCACTGTATAAAAAATCACTCTTGCATTGATATGTATTCGGTATCAATGTTTTGAATTACATCGTTTCCCAAGTGCCTATGTGTGTTATTTCTTCAGTAAGACTATGGCTATTTTGCCAAGCTAGAGACGATATTCCTTTTTTATTTTTAACTTGACATTTATGCTCATCTTATAGTCCTTGCAATTCAAAAGTCTTCTAACTGGTCGGTTTTCACCCACTCTCACTTTTCCCCAAACCATTCTTCACACTGTAGCTAAAATAATATTTTAAACTTTCCTATCTTTCAATGATTTCCTGTTATTCTTAAAATAAAGGGCAACTTACTAAAGTGTTCTTCAAAGCCATGAATAGTCTGGCTTCTGGTTCCCATCTCAGCCTCTGGCGTACCTTCCTCTGGCTCTGCTCCAAGTCCTTGGATGTTTAGTACCTAGCGCCTTGGTATTTGCTGCCCCCCTGTGGAATGCTCTGTTCATCTTTTAAGCCCACTTCTGCCTTTATCTTTTTAGTAAAAGACCAGTTCCTCAGGGAGAGGCATTCCTTCACCCACTGGACTAGATCACATATATTCTTCTATTTTCTTTCAGTAGTTGCCAAATTTATAATCCTCTAGCTAAGTCCTTACATGACTTGCTTAATACTTCCCTTGGATAGTACAGCAAAACTTCCTACCCCAAAATGTCTTGGGCATTTGAAGTGGTTGCTTTTCATTCAAGGCACATTTTGATGTGCCTATTTAAATTTAATTTAGATACTAATACTCGTTCATAAAAATGTGAAAACGTTCAATATTTTCAGAATGTATCGAGCGCCCTGTTAGGTAAAACTTTAGCAAGAGAAACTTAAATTTGAAAGTAAGGACCTGCTTTTCTTATTTTTTTTAATTTTTATTTTTTTGTGGTACGCGGGCCTCTCACTGTTGTGGCCTCTCCCATTGCAGAGCACAGGCTCCGGACGCGCAGGCTCAGCGGCCATGGCTCACGGGCCCAGCCGCTCCACGGCATGTGGGATCTTCCCGGACCGGGGCACGAACCCGTGTCCCCTGCATCAGCAGGCGGACTCTCAACCACTGCGCCACCAGGGAAGCCCCCTGCTTTTCTTTTAATTTGGAAATCAGACAGGGGATCTTTGTGCTAGGGAGACTCACTTGAGTGTTTCTCTTAGAAATGTAAGGAAAGGTGCTTAGACAGGTAGGAGAGAAAGTTTAACAGGCTCTAACCTGACAAAGACCTTATCTGCCAATGTCTTCTGTTCTCTGAAATGCTCTCTGGGGGAGGTGGTGGGCCAGCTACGAAGGATTCAGTCTCTTCTGAGCAAAGTAGTGGAGCCATTCCCTTCCTCAGGGCATCTGGAACCTCTGGGCTAGAGGTCATCCCAGAGGAAGTTTGCTGCTTTATGGGGCTACTAAGAACCCATAAAGGAAAACTCACCTTGCGAGAAAGAACACATCTGGGTAAGGATCCACTCAGGTCCTTCTGGAGAGGCAGCTCATGCTGGCACAAAGCACGGCTGGAGGTTCCTCTTGGTCCAGCCATCCTAGCACACACTTTAGAGTGCTCACTAAATGAGCGTTAAAACTCTGGACACCATGCTCTAGGCTTTGGATGTTAAAGATGAATCACTTCCTGGGTAGGTTCTCTGGGGCCAAACCAGCAAATAGGTAATTGCCACACAAGGTGGATGAAGACACATTAACTGTGTTGTCCAGCTTTCAATCACAAAACTATGTCACAGATGCAATTGCAGACGGAAAGGAACTCTCCCCATGCCCCCAAGGCTCCCCTAACTTCTCCTCCCCTTTCCACCTCCCATGCACATAAACACTGCCAGTGAATTAAGGAGCTTCTGTTTGCCTTTGGGGACTAACTTTGAAGGTCCTTGAACAATCCGGGGAGAAGAGAGTCCTGTTGAGTAAAGCTGTGAGTCCTAGTAAGCTGGGCAGGTAGGGGCTCAAGCGATCAATCTGAGCTTCTGAATAACAAATTTAACCTTATTTCAGACTGGTCATACCAGTTACATCAATAGGTTGTGAACTAGAGCACTCTTACTTTCATTTCATACTTGAATTCCATCTCATTCTTGTCTCCTGGGCTCTAATATAAGCACAGATTGAAGCCTTTTCTAACACATTCCTTCACAGTTTTAGAAGCAAAAAATGTAAAAGTCAAAAAACCCCACATCCAAACAGAATGTCAAAATAATCAAGTTAAAATGGCATGGCCCAAACAGCTAAACAGTCAGAAATGCTAGCATAAAATGTAGCATCACCCCATATAAAGTAACAGTATACAGTACTCTTTATTTGCCTAGTACCATCCAGATACTACGGAGATCACAAGATTTGATTGTCTCCTAGAAATAAATAAGCCAAAGAAAATATCACATCTAAATTCTTGCCCCAATTTTCTAACTAATAAAGTGACCATGATGTCTGCTTCCACATTTTCGTGACCACGATATTTTAGAAACTGCAACTTGAGGACACTGTCAATTATTATCTGCCTATTACGTGCCTGGCACTGCTGAGTGCTTTTCAGAAATCATCTCACTTAGTCCTTTCAGCAACCTTGCTTGGCAGGATGATGCAATAGTGTGGGAACATTCAGGCTGCCTAGATTAAAATGAACTTGATGTTAGACTTTGGGACTCTTCTGATTTAAATCCTAAGCGCCATCAATAGCAGCTGCATGACTCTTAAGATAGACAGTTCTCACTTTACGTTAAAATGCTTCAGCATAAACAGTGTGATAGGTTCAAGGTTTGGTTTAAGAGAAACTCCAGGTGCAGCTAAGCATTCTATTTCATCACTCAGGGAGGCACAATTTGGTTTTGTAATCAGAGTACACATCCCAGAATTGAAATGGCTTCTGTTAGCCATACTTCTATCAACACCCCAGCCTTACTAGTTAACCAGTAAGAAATCGGCTCTCGTTTGAGGAAATGAATGATGGTCATAAAGATGCAAGGATTGGCTGAGATCTTTTAGACCTACTATTGTTGAAATAATTTCTAGGCCCAAGATGGAGTGGCTCCTGCCCTGGGTGCCACGTCAGCAAACCAAAACCTAAACTTCCCTGTTCCTGTAAATGTCCCACTTGACCAGATATAGATTATAGTCAGTCAGCCAACCCCCAAATGCCAAGCCAACTCTGGGCTCTGTACTTATATCCTTGTTCCTTATTCATTTTCTATTTTTTTTCTCTTCCTTGTTTCTTATTCTTTAAGCTATAAAAACTTTCTGCCTCTCACCCCAGTTTGGAGTTCTCTGGACCCTTGGGAATGCAGACTGTCCACTTCATGAAGTGTTAAAGTTTGTTTGTATTACCTAAGTTGTGTTCTTTAATCATGTTTATCACTATTTACTCTTGCATACTTGATGTGTAAGAATCTAGTTCCCTTGGAGATGGGGCCCTAGGCTTTTCTCCTAAATAAATAGTCTGCTATCCACCCACTGTGACTGGACTTCTGGGTGCCTGACGCTTACTTATAAGAGTAACTGGATCCTCTCTCTGGAGTGCTGTCATCTGCCTCTAGGAAATTTCATGCAAGCTGGTGGGTAGAAAATCTGAAAGGACAGAAAACTGGGAGTAGGAGGAAGACAGAAAAAGGAAACAGAGTTGAGATCTGTGTTAGCCCATAGTAGATAATCAGTAATTGGCTGTTTAGGGTTTCAGCACAGGACTGTTTGTCATGACTGATCTTGGAGTTTAATCCAGGTAAAGAGGGAAGAGAGCCCTCAGGTGACTAAGGACAGTAGAATCAGTGGACAGTAGATTCCAGCAGAAAAGGACTGTTCGGAGTGGGGGATATGGGAAGCAATGAGGTAGAAAATAAGTAGTAGTGCTCAGAGAGTTGAATGAAATTCAGAATATGGCGGGGAGGAATTATTGGTACTCTAATGACCACGAGAATAGGTGGCTAAGGTCAGACATCGAAAGGACCATCTGGGTAGGATTTTTGAAAACATCAAGAATTATGGTAGAAGCAGGGTTGGCAAGAGTCACAGTGAATCAAGAAATGAAACCTTCAAGGAATGTGGCAGAGTGACCTCAAGGGTGATATCTGACTGACTGCACCGATAAAATGAAACTACCAACTCTGTACGATTTGGGTCATTTATCTACATAAATGGTATTCCATATACCATAGGGACCCACTTGTACCTGACTCTTTTATTATGTAAGACTAGCCTAGTTTAGCATGCCTAGATTAACAGCTGATGAATTACTCCATAAAAAAGTTTCATAGATTTTTTAAAGTTTATTTTAAATATTACCATATTTTTTAAAATAGAAGTATAGTTGATTCACAATGTTGTGTTAGTTTCAGGTGTACAGCAAGTGATTCAGTTACACATACCTATATATATATATATATATATTCTTTTTCAGACTCTTTTCCCTTATAGGTTATTATAAAATATTGAGTAGAGTTCCCTGTGCTATACAGTAAGTCCTTGTTGGTTATCTATTTTATATATAGTCATGTGTATATGTTAATCCCAATCTCATAGTTTATCCCTCCCCTCCTTTTCCCCTTTGGTAACCATAAGTTTGTTTTCTATGTCTGTGGGTCTATCATAATTTTTTTTCTCCTGAAAAATATTGTTATATACTTAGAAAAATGATAATGCCTTTACAGACACAGGAAAAGAGAGAACAAAATTTGGGTATTTCATAGTTCTTCTCAAATTTCTGCTTGAAACTATTCAGTCTAGATGTTTTTATGAGCCATACAAATTGCATAATTTCTAAAATGTTCTGCTGAAGATAGGTAACCTTAATAGTGAAAAGATCCAAAATCACTCATTCACTCATCCAGTCATTCTTTCAATATGTGATGCCTCCTCCACCAGGTACTCAGGGAAGGCGGCCTTCCCACCACCAGCAACCACATGTGCAGCTGCCCTTAGTTATTCTGGTCAGCTAGTTCATTGAAAAAAATTAATTAGAGCCTTTGCACCTCTCAGTAAGATGGAGGTTTATTATTCTCTTGAAATAAAAATAATTCATTCAGACAATATGTCAAATCAATAGAACTGTCACCATAAGAGAAATAAACTCACAATAAGCTGAAAATTAAAATGGCACGTTTAATCAAAAAGACCAGGATCCTCTCCTGTTAAAACTGTAATTAGCTTTTGCCAAGCATGGAATCAAAAAGTATGATTTTACTTTATTCATTGGCTATAAATCTCATCCATCTGAATTCATTTTCCACCCTGTGGTTTCCTTTTTCATTCTCTAGAGAAAAAAGGATGCTTATATATATGTCATATTTTCAACATGTGCTATGCTACCTTTAAATGTACTATTTACATAGCTCAATGACTAGTTAGCTATATTCTAAATGAACTGCCCATTACAGTTAACTTTAGAGGGTGTATTACTCCTTCTGGAACAGGAGGAGATTCTAATGCAAGTTAGGGTAGATTTTTCCAATTGCTGTGACAGATTCTTTACATACCTGATTTCCTGTCCTCACACTGACACTGTAAGAAGGGTTAATTATTCTCCACATGCATTTTATAGATGAGGGAAACTGAATTTCAATGAGCTTAAGAAACATACTCAAAGTCACAGTAATTATCTGCGGGAACCTCTGGGATAGAGATCATGTCAGATGAAGTTTGTTGCTATATTGTTCCAAGGTCTGTAGCTTTTCCACTCTGCCCCACGTAAGTGATAAGTCTATGGCTAATAATTATAGTAGCTAACATTTATTGAGAAATTGAAAACAACCAGGCAGGTACTAAGGCATTATATGTTTTTAAATCTCCAACAACCTTGTGACTAAGACATCAAGGTTTAGAGAAGGAAAGTAATTTGCCTAAGATCATAGAATAAATAGTCAACTTAAGTGAGACACACAACTTGGCTCTCTCTCCTGAATTCTGACTTCAAACTATAAACAGATAACTATCCTCAATATATGGTTTGCTACAATACAAAGGTATGAAGTGAGGGGAGATAAAGATAGAGTTCAGATTGCTTTATTCACTTTCATAATTTGGTAGCTCAGATATTTCCTTTAGACTTCTGCAAAATTCATAAAACTGAAATAATGATCTTTTAGTTATTTAAATTTTAAGATGATTTTAGGAAGAATCACTCCAAATGACACCGATGTCTTGATTTATTGGCAATTTTGACTTTGCTCACAGCATGAACTTTTCTCTGGTCAGTATTGCTCATTCTTACGCAAAGATGACCCTAACGGGAATTCCTACCAGGATGGGTTTAATTATTGAAAGACAGAAAGTGTCTTTCATGAGTAAGTGAGGATAACATTGTGACTTGGCTCCTAACATGGGTATATTAGCCTTGCGATCTTTTCTTCCTGGTTATTCAGTATGTAAATGCATACCTTTGGCTACTGCTGGGCATAAAACCAAAATTAAACATGCGTGGTTTGGCAAAAATCATGACTGCTACTGCACACAGCTTTTTAGAATTTCTTAAACTATACGAAAAAACAAATGCATTATTCTTTTTATTTTTAAAAGAACTGCTGACCTGATGTTAAAAATTAAACTTCACACAGTACCAGCCATACATTAGGTCCTAAATAAGTATTTGTTTTATGATGAAAGGAATAAACATAACTGCAGTATAAATGTCTCATGTTCATTCTTTATACACAGAGTCACAGAGTCATATATCTCACAGATGCTTAAGGGCTGGGTTATCCAGATATTTACCTGAAAAGGGTCTGCACGTTTACAATCGTTTTGGCATCTGCCATGTAGTCTTCCTCGGCACTCATGGTGCTTTCTTTGTCCACAACCACCATGTTGGCAGCGAAAGTCACTCCACACCTGAGTAAATCGTCTAGACTTTGATAAAAACCAACAGAGAAAAATGAACTTTCAATAAATCTCAGTACTAGGATGGTGCTAAAACTTGTTTACACCCCTGCGCTTATAGGCGTATAGGTTGCCCTCATACGTGGCTTTCACAGAGTGGACACTGGTAGATGTTATGGGAACTAATATAAGACAATATTCTCTACTGATATGAAGTAAATTGTATTTGGGGTTTCTTTATGTTTCATTAGATCTCAACCATTTCAAAGCATGCGTTAAGGATCTTTATTTAATAATACTTATTAATTTTATAAATAAAACATGGAAACACCCATTTTACAACCAAATAGAATTAGAACATGTTAGAACCTTGTTTTTACAATTAGCACATTATTTCAAAGACACGACATTCACATTTTTTATCCCTGAGGCACTTTTGGTAAGAATAGAAATGAACACATATTAATTTAGATGGTCAAGCCTAATAAAGAAATATATTTATTAAAAATACTTATTTTTAAATGTCTATTATTTATTTGTGTAAAGCTATGTGTTATAGATTGGTTCTACACAGCCAAGAGCATGTAAAATATATAAATATTGGTTGCATTCAAGCCTACCTTCTAGCCACTTTTGAGCAAGTGATTGAATGAAGTAATTTTGTTGGTTGCAGGAAATAATTGCTAAACTAGGACACAAGTTCCTATGAGTTACCACAGAGTCAGTCTTCTCCCCTATCACTGATAAAAATTTTACCTAGCACTGAATTTAAAAATAATGTTACCATAAAAGCTGAATTAAGAAAACCATTATCTCATTGCCTTTGCTTCATACAAACTACAAAAATAGGACTGAACTGGATAAGGGAGATTGTATCAAAACTTGAATGAGTGCAAGAGTATTCTAGGTTCAGAACAGATTGAAGATAGATAAGAAGAATTGGGCTAATTGATTTCTACATCTTTTGATTTAAAATGAGAAGTGTAAAACTTAAAGAACAGTAGCTCTTTTTAGCTTCTTAAATGGAAGAGTCAGTTCCCCAAGGATCTTCTCCAAGTGCATGATCACTTGAATTAGTCATCTCACTAATTCACTAGAAGGAATTTTCCTTTTATGGGAAGGCAAGAGGCAGGATTTCTTACTCTTTTATATGGTGAGAGAGTATTACCAAAGCTTTGAGTCCAAGATCCCCAGGAGTAGTCCAGAAAAAAATATTTCGCTTGAATCAGGCACAGTGTTCTGTGGCAGGGATTTTATGGCTAAAACTGTGGAAACAGAATGTTATTCCAAATAAATTTCCTATGGTGAGAGGGGCCAGGACCATAACATCCAATCAATATGATGACCAAGTTTAAATCTCTAGGAACACTTTACTAGGGTGTTCCTTTTAGCTAGGAAATTCATAATTGTTCTTACATCTATTAAAATACATTTTTTAAAAAGAAAAATGTAGGTGGAAAATGAATGTGATATGGTCCCTTATGTACCATAAAAATGATGCCTAAATCTTATGTCTTCACCAACCTTATTTTAGTGGTAATCCACTTTCTCATATTTCATTTCTTACAATCTTTACTTCCCTGATTAAAAAATTATAATTTTCTATATAGGAAAAGGGAAAGATAAGGTGGTAGAAGGTAAGCCTGACTGAAAAAAGATACACAAATAGAAGTGATAATAAAATATGAATATTTCATCAGCAATAAACCAATGAAGTTGAGACTTAACAAAAAACTTAACTATGAGAATTCCTGTACTGAATAGTCACTAACTACCTAAACCTGTATATATCAGTTAATTCCATACTCAAAATATTGGCCGTTGTAGTTGACACATAACTTTGGCAAATGATTTTAGTAATTATTATTAAATATGAGTTTAAATCCAAAGAAATCTATAGAATCTATAGAAAATATATAAAATTGGAATGGCATTTCTGAACCACGTAGAAACTTTTTTGTTCTTCATGTTTTAACTTTAAATTATTTATATTCATTTAATATTGTATTGTATTCTTTCTTTCCTTTTTTTATTTGGCTACCGATTTATTCTTATAATTCTGTGTCTATCATAATTTCTCCCCACTATCTTATCTACAAAGCCACTGCCCATTTTTTCTTTAGCACTACTGCTTTACGCAGTTTGGTCACCAGATGGTGGCCCAAGAAAAAAGTCAACATGGATGAAAAACAGTTACAGATAATCTAACTGACATTGCCCCTCTTTCTACCTTTCTCTGACTTCCTTTTCGAAGAGAACTAGAATGTAAAGGAATGAATATAGGTGAATGTTTGTGAGTGTGTTCTAATTCATTCATAGTTTTCTTCGCTTATTTATGTTTAAGGAAAATTTCAAACATAAGCAGAAGAGAGTACTATATACTGAACCTCCTGTACCAATCACCCAGCTTCAATAATTAGCAACTTGTAGCCAATCCTGTTTCATCTCTAATCCTAGGGATTTGATCCTTTCCATTCTTCTCTTCCTCCCCGTAAATACTTTTATAGATGGAGAATTCATTATATAGTTTACATCAAAAAAGACAGATGAGAGGTTTATTTTATATCTTTTAAATATAATGTTCTAATGAATTTTAATAGAACACTCTCACAACAAAGAAACATTACTATTGATAAAATATGGATTGATTTCATTTTCATGGATTTAAATAATAATTTTAGTACATCTACATTTTAGTTAGTTGGTTAGTATTATGCAACTGATAACATAAATTATATTAATGTAGAATGGAAGCTAAATATATGTTAATCTGTTTGGCCTTTAATGTGTCCACAGCCAATAAACACTGTCAAAGTTACGAAGCTTTGTTTTTCAGCATCTACAAGATGAAATGTAAGCATGAAAGTTCTCAATGGATAACTTTTAGCATTTTATTTGGAATGTTTTGGGCTGATGTTTTTTAGAATGGAAAATTAACACATTTTATAAGCATACTAGTTTTCGGATCTTTTAGTTTTTATATTTGTTATAATGTCATCTTTATGCATATAACAATTTGTATTTTAAAACGGAAGCATTGCACACATTTGACCTTTAATTAACAAATTTTTGGAAGACTCTGATATGTTACCAGAATAGACTGTCAAGGAAATGCTCCAGTTAATAAATCTGATTTAAAATGAGCATTTCCAAATTATTTTGAAGGTTTCCAGAAGTTATGATAATGATACCAATGCATCACAATGTTGAAATTCTAGGTTTTCTCTACAAAGATGTTAACAGTAATAAAGTTACTGCTATAGATGACACAAAACTGGAATAGCTTTAGAAAGGGAACAAAATTGACATGCAACAAGATTTGTTTTAATTCAACAACAGATTACTGCTTAGGAAGTTTGAATGCAAGATGTATAACACGAGAACATAAGCTCCACATGCAATAAACATATTTTCAACACTGAAATGGCAAATTACACTCATCATGCAACACAGGGGTGCAGCACATGACAAACCACAGGACACCACACTAGTTAGTGTGCCAAAGATTTTGTCACCTACTTGTCAATAGAGCCCACCATGTAGTAAACCATTGGAAACCAACAGATTGCATCCAGAAAATGCATATCTGGCCTAAGTAGCAGATGGGTTACAAAATGAAACACAATGTCACAACAGTGGCAGCACTTCTAGGGAAAGGAAGTAAGTTGACTTAGTTTTCATTTCCAAAACTAAACACTGTTGACAAGATTAATTTTAAGTGCCTTTTCTCTTAACATTAATTTTAAAATGTCATTTGCACTTGTTATGAATAATACAATGCGCTCAACAATGATAAAAACAAGTTGTATTTCTGCTTTCTAAATCAGAAACATTATGGCATTATTCTACAAAAACACTAAATTGATACTCTTAATTTATAACTAAAAAGTCTTGTCAGTGAGTTTAAATTATTCATGATGAGAGAGTCTTGTAAAATGGGGAACTGATGATTTTATTTTGATGATGTAAAACATAAGGAACTAAATTATCATGCCTATTAAGAGCAATTTTCTCTAAGGGATATACAGAATCACAACATGTCCCTTAATATATCAACATATCAATAAATAAATAAGTATATGTACCCATCAATATATACATATATTATATAAAATTAAAATTAAAGTAATTCACCTTTTACATTACTGATTTCCTCAATATATATTGTTGAGCAAATGTGTACTGCAACTGAAATCTTTACTCTTTATGCATATTTGGGGAAAGAATCATGAACCTGGAAGCTTCCTTAGAAATTACCTAATCTACTTATTCATTTTGTAATTCTTTGAATTTGTATTCATTTTGAATTATTAATTCTTTCATGCGTCTATTCCCTCAGCATATATGTATCCAAAAAGTTTTATCTAACAGACATTTTGGTATACGCAGGTGTATGCAAAAAGAATATGTTGTTAACTTGTACTGTAAGAAATAGAGCTTTTGGAACACATAAGTAAAAGCACAAAATTACAACACATTGCAATCTGAAAAAATAAGGAATAGGTTGCATTCAGGAGACAGAGTTCAGGATCATTTCACAGAGGATATATTTAATTTGGATGTTGAAGAACGAGTAGGATTTGACTCAGTAAAGGAGAAGCAAAGGGAACCTCTAGGCAAAGGGAAGTACAGCCCCTGCAATATCCCAGGTGCTTTTCCCAGCCTGAAGAAGTCTTGTCCTCCCTGATTTATTTTCTTCCTGTTGATCATACTCATCTTTTTCCACTCTAAAGAAAAATAATGCTCAGTGCAGTGAAGCATTAAAAGAAAACTTCCAAAGACTATCCCTGTTGATCACATTCCTACCATCAATAAATTACTTCCTAGCCATTTTAAGTGGCCCCATATTACTACATATTATAAATGTACCACAATTCATTTTAAAAATCCTCAATTATTTCATTTATGTTATTTTCACTTTTGTGCTATTAATTACTGGAGTTCCAAGCTATTTCCAATATCCTGCTATTATAAATGTTACTCGTCTGGACATTTTTGGATGACTCTTTTTCTAGCATTTGTTTTTATCATTTACCCCAAAACATTCATAAAACTTTTCACATTAGTAAATCACAGGTTACAAATATTTTTAAAGCTCATGCTGTAGGTTGTTTTCAACAAACATAATCATATACAGTCCCAGTAGTGGTCATGGCTAGTGCCTGCCAGTTCTTCTCTTTCTGGGCATTGCTCAGAGGGGGTATTCTCACTGCTGACTCAAGACCCTCCATGTCTCTTACCCACCTTGTGATTATAGAATAATACATCAGGATACAAGTGGCACAAGACAGGGACAGCACTGAGATTCTGCAGTGCTTTGAAAGATCCTTTTGACTGTGTCATTTGGGGGGTTATTATTTTGTTTTATCTCTCTTTGCTCCAACATAGTTCCAGTCAGATAAAGTGAGTAGCTCAATAACTTGTGTAGCAGAGTTGGGTTCATAATTCCTCATTATTAATTGCAGAGCTATACCCTGTCTGGAATAACCTCCTCATTTTTTTAAAACTCAGATTATTTCAATTATTTACACTATCTTCGTGACCATCTGTCCACTGTAACATATCTGTCTTCCAAAGTCTTGCAACAGTAGTTAATGTTATTGAATAATTCAACTTAATAAAGATATCAAAAATTTTCCATGTGATAAGAAGTACCGGGGTCACTAGTCCTTATGCTATGCCAACTCTTCTGTTAGAGCTAAAACTGAAGATGTGGCCTTTGTATTCTTTTGTTTTGTCCAGTAGAAATCATTCAAAGTACGTAGACATCAAAATTATTGCCTTATATATTCCTAAAACTCATGAATCTTACTGACATGCAATTCTGCCACAAACATGTATTTACAATGCACAAACAATCTTTCAAATCCTTAGAAATTAACATCTGTATCGTGGTAGCACGATTCATCCTTACATGAATCCAGCTATGTTACAAGGCAAGGCAAGTCACCTGAAACCTGGTAGACATATAATCCTGATGAAGCATATCTAATGTAGGGAGTTTAGTATGCCATGCCCTGCAAAATTTAACTTGTAGAACAAACAGATCCGTCCACTACTTTTACTGATAAAGGTGGTTTAAAAGGAAACCTGAAATATAAAGAATATATCAACTATACGTTCATATGGATTACGTTGGCTCATTTAAGTAAATCGGCAAAGGTTTTGATGGCACTAAACTGCTTAGGAAAAGAAAATGAGCACATCATTCATCAGAGTCCTAACTGTAATTCTATTAAGAAACATGGCTATTTATGAGTCTAAATATCTTCATTATATTTAAAATATCTTCATTATTATATAAAAATTTTCATTATATGAAAATATGAATTAGCTAGCTATTGATAGGAAGTTTAAAGTTTTGGGAAATTGCATGGATTTGCAAGTTGAAGATCATTTTTTCCCATTTAACTAATAACTATAATGAACTTAATTTTTTTTTATTTCAAATTCAAGAAAAGAATGCAGTGAGAGTTTATTTTGCTAGCATTTCATAATTCCACTTTTAAGAAGTTTATCTCTCCCTTAAAAATACAGTAGTAGCTTAATTTCAACAACTTGAAATAAATTTCCCATTCTTTGTTAATTGGGTTTTCACAGAAATTCTCCCATCAGTTTAAATAGTGACAATGTCCTTCTCTTGATTGGTAGAAGGGGGGAAACTGACATTTCCTCACTGCCTTTTATGAGTCAGATATGGTACTCGTCCTTCATAGACATTATTTTATAGACTTGCAAAATAACTTAAGATAAATGTTCTACTCATTGTATAAATGAGAAAATCGAGGCTTACAGCAATTCCGTAATACGCAACAGGCCTATCAAGAGGGTAAACTTAGATCTTATTTCAGATCCGTATGAGTCTAAGGTCTGAATGTCTTTAATAAGGACCCTGACATATCAGACAGTTTATCATTATTCTTGAAATAAGCTGAACTGGAGCTTACTTGTAGCTCTATGTGGAAAGAAGATTTAGTAAAGGGATAGTTTAAACAAGATGTTGTAAAAATAAAGGAGATAAGCCTGGATCTTGGACTTTAACCTTGTGTAGCTTTGGGTAATGTATTCCAAAGTGTTTGACTCTCTTTTCCATGTCTCATATGAAATGGTATCAGGAGATGACTAGACGATCTTTAAGGGTGAGATGGTAATCAAAGTATTTAAAATCAGTGTGGCCCAACAACAGGCCAAAGAGAACAGATGGCCAATCAATCAGAACTGAGACCAGCTCCAATGAACAAGTATCAAGTGTAAGACGTTTTCCAGTGTACACGGTTTTATGTAATTACCATATGAAATGGAGAAGGTTTTCTATTTGGAAACATTGTGAAGACTTATTTTGACATATTATGTATGTGAATATCATAAATTTAATTTACATTTTTAAATCCCATATTTGTGGCATCTGTTATTTGTTTCTGGTATATTGAATAAATTGGTCTTCAACTAAATTTCCTAAGTAGCCATGTATTGATATTATTTTCAGCAATGCTCATGTGCATTTAAAGTAAAGTCAAACCCCACTAAGCTAATAATTGTAGAAGTGTGTACAATTATTAGTGTGCAAATTCTTATAACCCAGAAATATTTTAAAGAAAACATCATATTTCTTTGTAATACTATAGGATAGACTGAAAAATACTAGCCACAGCAGAGGAACAAGTATCTCATTGTTTAAAAAAAAAGAGGAGGATTGCATAAAATTTCCTGGAACGTTATTTACTGGTGTTTAGTTTTTGCTTCCTCATTCTCAATCAAAGGAATAGAGAACAACAAATAAAAATGTTAGATACTGCTTTCGGGAAATGCACAGGAAGCTGATAAATTTTACAGCCCGAGCTTTCATCTCAACGCTTTGAAAAAAAGTCAAACCCCATTAAAATCATTTAACAAACAACATCATGTGAATAGCTAGATTCCAAACTGTGTGAATAGCTAGATTCCAAACTGTAAGTCCTTAGGAAAGCAAGGAAAAAATATAATGCAAAATATTCTAAAGTTAAAATATTCTTGTTTCTAAAAACAATTGACAAACAATGTATTTTTGCATATATCAAAAACCTGTAAGTAAAGTAAGGTCACATAGTTGAAAGATCAATGAACTATGAATTGCAGAGAAGGTTCTAATTCTAGAATTGACCTTGGAAAAAATCATTTAACTTCTTTGGCCTTCTTTTTCCTTTCTATGAAATAAGAGGCAGTGGTGTAATCAAGTCACACAGGCCGAATTCTTTAAATGTTATCATTGTAATTTGTAAGCTTTGAGATCTTAAGCTGCTTGGTACATCTTTCTGAGGATAAATCATCACTATATGGCATGGATATATTTTTTATGGAAATACGATGTGAAATAAAGGTTAGGTATCTACTATGATGATTGCCATGTAGTAAATGCTCAACAGTTATTACTATAATAAGCAGAGGGTGGTGGCAAAGAATATTAATTTTATTAAATAGTCACTATGGTATTATTCAGATAAAATATTCTCTGATAAAACCTACATCTATATTTATATTGAAATACTGACCAGTTTGCCAGTAACTAAGAGAAACAGAGTCTTCAGATTTTTCTGTGATTGATCAGATTCAGGAATTAAGACTCTAGAAATAACCACTTGATTTTTATAATTCTAATATACAAACCAATCAATCAATCATTCAGTAACTGGGCAGTTAGGTAACCTGTGAATTCAAAACCAAACAGAAAGAGGCTGATTTAGTTATGGCAATTCCAAAGTCTACACCAGGTACACAGGTTAAGAAATCCTAGCTCCTGCCACCTGTTCATTGGAATAATAAGGGGGAGAAAGGGGGATTAGTGACTCTGAGATAAGATTACTTAGCAAGATTGGATATGGAAAAGGGGTGGAGCCCATCTCCACTTCATGGAGTAAACTCCACTCCCAAATTTGGCAAGATTGATTCTTTTATTGTGTTTTATAAGGAATGTATATTTGGTATTCACATTCAGATTTCTCACATATATTTGGTCTTCACCACATTTTCTAGCTCACAGCTCCCAAAACCCTTGGAATTTCCTGAGTGATAACAGCAATGGGAGCATCTTTTGTCGTAATATTTGGTCTCTAATCCTCAGTTCCTGAAATCACTTCAGAGCCAAAAAAGGTGAAATGGGTGTCTTGTTCTTCATAACAAGCCCCTTTCCAGGACCACTGGGTTTAAATTAATGAGGTGCCTTTTGGAAAGTACCTAAGGATGAGGCTGTTTGCCAGGGAAACTGAAGTTCCAACCTGAATAGAAGGTTGGAACTTCAGTCCCACCCCGTGATTTCTGAGGAAGGGGGAGGGGCAGGAGATTGAGTTCAATCACCAATGGCCAATGATTTAATCAATCGTGCCTATGTAATGAAGCCTCTATTAAAAACCCAAAAGGATGGAGTCTGGAGAACTTCTGTGCTGGTGAACAGGTAGAGATTTGGTGATAGTGGTGGCCACATAGAGGGCATGGAAGCTCCATGCCCTTTCCCCATACCTTGCCCTGTGCATCTCTTCCATCCAGTTGTTCCCAAGTTATATGCTTTTATAATAAGGTGGCAATCTGGTAAGTAAAATGTTTCTCTGAATTCTGTGAGCTGCTCTAGCAAATAACTTGACCTTGAGTAGGTGGTTGTAGGAACCCCCGATCTACAGCCATTCAGTCAGAAGTACAGGTAACAATCTAGACATGCAACTGGCATCTGAAGTCCAAGGAGGGGGTCACTGAAATTTCCAATCTACAGCTGATCAGTTATGGGGTGATAACCTGGCTTGTGATTGGCTTCTGAAGTGGGAGTGGGACAGTTTTGTAAGACTGCACTTTCAACCTGTGGAATCCAATGCTATTTCTGGGTAGACGGTGTCAGAAGTGAGTTGAATTCCCCCAGAACTGAGCTGGTGTCCTGCGCATTGCTTGCTGGAGGTGTGGAGAAACCCTCTGACACACACACACACATTGAAATCGGGTCCAAGAACCCAGTTAGGAGATTTACACATCAGGACAAGAAATTATACCTTGAAATAATATAAATAAGGTGAAAGGATAGTTTTTCCCCTTTGCTTTATCACAGGGCTGCTGTAGGCACAGTGCCACTTCTTTCTTTCTAAGCCTCTTCCTATCTGCTTCTCTGTATTCTGGGGCCTGAGTTGATCCACTTTGATCCAAGCCATCCGAGATGGGAATGCTCTAAGTCAATCAACTTGTAAATACCCCTGTCTTAAAGTCATCTTTAAGGCAGTGGACACATTACACCATAAGCAAAAAGAGCCAAAATTGGACACTTCTGAATTCACATAGCTGATGAGCATCTCTTATGTGCCAGATCTTCGCCAGTTTCTTAGAGCCTCCTACCAGAAAAGTTCCAGAATAAGGGATATATCCCAAGGCCTTGGAGGTGCTTTGCCACCATACTCTATCACCCTAGCCATCCAGTAATTCAACTTTTATTCTCCTAAGATTTGTTTTATTAAGCTTTTATTTCTTCTGACATTGGGTCCAAGTTTTTGTTCCCCTACACCTGCCCTAAATTTATCTCACCTTTCCTTGGATGCTAAAGTGGTATCAAAGAAGTCATTGAGTCATCAGACCTGAAAATTCTTCAACTGAAACCTCTGGAGGTGTGCTCAAGTTTTAGAGTTGATTACCATTGAGATACTGACTCTAAAACAAGATGCATCAATCAGTATCTTGATATTCACATATTCAGAATAAATAATGTCACGAAGTTACAATATATTGGGGAGATACCTCTGTTTTGAAAAAATTCTTTTGATAAATTTTAAAAGCAGAGACAAGGCAGCAGATTTTGGCCTCATTTGGTTTACCCTGAAATTTGCATCACTTTAGAGTTTAAGAGGAGAGTTGGAGGATTCTAAAACATGGTATTGATTTAAGGACCATCTGCTACTAATCTGAGTCAGAGAGAGGAATATTGCAATTTTAGTATACAATGGATTTGACCACAGCATTTAGTGATGTATATTTACATTCATATAAGGATTTTGAAATGTTTAAGTAGTCTTATTTCACAAGAGTATATCAAACATTTTCAAAAGAAATGAACATTGTAAAGCACAAACTACTTATGTTACGTTACAGAATATATGTTCTAACAGTGGAAGAATCGTAAGAACTTATGATGATGTGTAATGGTATGATATAAAATGGATCATTGATATGCTCCTCTGATAATTAATGGTTCTCCACAAAGACAATGAAATTGTCCAGTTTTGGCAGAGATTTTCCAGGCTAGTTGATTAATTTAATGAAAATAACTATAATTATTTCAGTGGCATGTTTCCCACTGGTAGAGAGCAATGACCACTTGCAAAAATAGTTTTAAATAAAAGGCTCAGTGTACTCCAGTGATGTTTTAAGTTGTATTTGTGAAACACAATCATATACAATGGTTGTTTTCTACCACAGCACAGAATATATCTCTCAATGAATCATGTGCCATAATGTATCTGATTTAAAATACTCTAAGTAAATTAAATTATTTTTGATAAAATATTAACAAATTTTTGTCTTGTTTGTGCATTTAAAAATATACTTACGGGTTATCCAATAGCAGTATTACGGGATTAAGTTCTTTCTTTGGTCTATAATATGCCCTGAGAGGAACAATAAAATTATACAATCCATTTCCAGCTGTTTCAGCTGCAACTATAATTAGCTTATTTTTGAATCCATAGGCTTTTGCGTCCTCATAGTAGTTATGCTGGCAACTCTAGAGAAGAAAAATTATACAAAGAAAGGCCATTTTTATACTCCACTAATATTGGGTAAAAATATTTAGAAGATCTGGAAATGTGAAATTAATCTAACCTAGTAAATCCTTTGTTTTCTAACAAATTTGAAAATAGTTACATTTTTCTATGCCAAGTTCTCCAGCCTGAAGGTGTGCATGGACAAGACAAATGAATTGCAGGTATGCAGCTTGATTTGGGGAAGGAAAAGGCAGCAACACAGTGTACACATGTTCCACTGCAAACTGAAACTTGCTGCCAGATGACATCTGGGTATCAATATTAAGGAATCGTCACAAGGTATATGTATATCAAAGCATCATGTTATAGACCTCAAATATACACAATTTGTATTTTTCAATCATACCTCAATAAAGCTGGAAAAAAATAAATAATCTGCCTCTGACTTTATTTCCAGAAATAGAGTAATATTAAAATTAAATAACCTTGGAACATTCCAAGTATGGAATACCAAAAGGATGGATATCGATATCGAAAGGGATTATTTTTTTGGTTAAAAAACAAAAATTAAAAGAAAAAAACCCTAATTGTCTAAATGTATACCTGAGCTGGCAAGATAACGATGCAAATACTGAAATGTAAAATACTAATGTTAACAATAATAACAACAAATTACCAAAATGTGTTTCCTGAGGATATTTTGCTACTTCCTAGGGAGCTAGAATTTACTGGACTTAGCATTATTAAATCAAGATCCTTTTAAAATTATCTGCCTGGATAATTGCTTTAGTGTTCTGTTTTTTTAATCTTTATATGTCTTTATGAGGGTTTCTTTTTATTTGGGTTGAGATTTGTTGATTCTCTGTGGATTCATCATCAACTCTGGAATGTTCTCTGCCTTTATTCTTTAATAAAAAGTTACAGAACATTGCTGGGAACAAGGTACTTTGAGTCAGCAGAAACAATAAACACCAGAATTAGAATCACAAAGATTACAGACTTCACTGTTATAAGATTCAGAATAGAAAATGAGCATGTTTACTATGTTTAGAGAAATAAAAGAGAACATTCAAAGCATGAGCAAAGAACAAGAGGGTATTTAAAATATTCACTTAGATGTTTAAAAAATTGCATATACTCTATTCTGGAACTAAAAATATAACAATTAAAAACAGAAGCTCAAAAGATGATTTAAATTGCCCATTTGATGCATCTGAAGGGATCAACTGCATGACTGAGTTGAAGAGTAATTACTCAGAATACAGAAAGAAAAGAGAAAGTGGTATGGAAAAATTAAGATACTTCGAAGATAATGTGAGAATGTCTAATACGCATTTAAAAAGAATACCTGAAAAAGAGATGCAAGAATCAGCAAGAAGCACTATTCACATAAATATTGACTGAGGATTTTCTAGAATTAATGAAATATCCAAATCCTCAGGCTCTGGAAACCCAATGAATCCTTATCCAAATAAATAAAGAGAAAGCCAGTGTCATACACATTGTCATAGTGCAGAACAGCCAAGACAAGAAGAAGATCTTAAAAGCAGCCAGAGAGAAAAGAGAGCTTTAACTACCAGAAACACAAATTAGAACGATGGCCGACCTCTCATCAGCAGTGTGGAGCACAGAAGGTAGTAAATAGAATCCTAACAGGCTAAAAGAAAAAGAAAATTCAGAGCCTGGAATTGGACACCCAGCAAAACTATTCTTCAAGGAGGAGGACAAAATAAGGACATATCTAGGGAAAGTGAAATTGAAAGAATTTACCACTAATAGGATCTCATTAGTAGAATTTCTAAAAGCTGTAATCATGGAAGTAGGAAGATCAATCCAGCAGGAAGGATTAAGGCATAAGAAAGAATGGAGAAATGGGGAGTGGTAAAGGAGAAGGACAGGCAGACTTCACTGGAAGTATGATTGGAGAATTACTACTATAAACAGGATCTGAAGCCACATGAAATTAGGTCACTTACAAAGAGAATGTGGAAGGAGAAGGAAGACAGGCTGAGGCTGAAATTATTAAGAACTTCATTTTTATGAGATCAAATGAGGTAAAAGAACTAATTTAGAAGATTTAGAAGTAGCTCAACTAGTAAGAAAAAAAAAGAAATAGAACAAGGACAAAACAGGGAATTTAGTATTGATAAACCTTGACCAAAAGGAGCCTGCTGATACTAATGCAAAACGAACTGGGCAACAAAATACCTGCTCACAGACTTCATGGACACAGTAGGATTGGCTGCATAACCCCATCTGCTAATCGCAAAATGGGCACTCATTTACAGAGCAGACCACCACCTCCAGCCAGACTAACACCACCTAAAGAATGGATAACCCCAGATGTTATCGGCCAATCAACGATACTCGGATACATCGCTTTTTACTTTGGTAAAGAGACAACTTGTCTTTTGGCTTTAAAAGACTGTTTCTCCTCCAGCAAGCCTCATCTCTGAAAGCTTAACTTTTCCTGTATCAGGTTCCCTTCTTGGGAATCAGTGGAATCATTTCGACTCTTTGGTTTCCCAACATTACTTTCATCTTTGTGTGTTAAAAAGTAAAATGCCACCAGGTGTGAACCCAAGCTTTATGGGACCTAAAGCTTATATTATTTTGGAAAACCTCTTTAAGGAAAAAAACACAAAAGTCATACATAAAAAATTAGTCACAGGTTCTTGGAAGGGGCCAATACAGGAGAAGGGCTCTGAAGATTAAGATGCATCAAGGTTACCAAAGATGCAGAGCGAGCCAGCGCTAGAAATGCTGTGAAGCAGGAAAGCAAAACTAGGACTGACAAAAAATAAGGCATCGAGAGACGGAAATGTCCACCTTAATGGACCCAGATGAACATCTGGGAGCAGGGGTAAGGGTTCACAAAAAAACTTTAGGAAGATAGAGGCAGAAATTTTCTAATGATCTGCTAATCTTCCTCAAGAGTGACAGCTACAGCCAAGATTCATAATGTTTATCACATGGAAAAAATAATAGTAGTAAAAATATTAACAAAATGTATTAAGTGCCTATACATTTATTACATTCCTGGCACTGTGAAAAGCTTTCTCCATGCACAAATTTATATCATCTTCACAAGAACCCCATAAGGTTCATATTAAAATTACAAGCATTTTGGAGATATGGAAGCTGAAGTTTAATGATAATGTTATTTGCCCAAATGGCTGAGCCTGGAAGTGGAGAGGTGGGATTTTAACTCCAGCTAACTCCAAAATATAGAATAAAGGAAGAAATTCCTGGTTAGAATTAGTGGCACATTTTAATTTCTGGGAGATGGGGGGTTTGAGAGTCTTCTTTTTATCTGCTCTCTGACTCATCATGAAAACAAATTCTTACCCAGGTCATGTCCAATGGCCATACTGTGAAAGAGAAAGATTCCTGCTTTCTTGGAATCTTTCTGTTTTGGATGGTTTCTCCTGAATATCAAGGCAGGAACCAAGAACTACTGTAAAATCTTTAGGAAAGGGGACATGAAGCAAGACACTTCCAGTCTAATAATTCAATAATGAATTATGACTAGCTAATTTCACCATGTCAAGCGATTCCACTTTGAGATTTGAGGCAAAAATGTCTAGTAAGATAAATAGAGCGCATCTGGCCAAAATGATCTGGGGAGACTCTGGTTTGAGGCTCTGGCATCTTTGTTTTTCTCTTTGAAACAATGACTGACCAACTTGTTGGCTACATTAGTAGAGGGTAAAGCACTTGGGTAACCTTTAGTGAAGTTAAGAAAGTAAAATTCACCACTTTATGTATTACATTTACATTTGAAAGATAATATTCTTTTAACATATTTCAGTCAAAAGACTATACAAAATTATTTAAATACATGTAATTACACAATGCCATCATTTTAGTTTTACAGAAAATAACAGCAGTAAGTGCTTACCTTGTCTAGTCTTAAGCAGCAAAATGGCACTTTTTCATGAAGGAGATGACAAAAAGTGGGTGAACTGCCTATATATGGAGAGTAAGGTGGGTAGCCTTTAGCATATCTGTAAAACAATAGGAAATATTGAATTGCCTTGAATTAATGCAGGCAAAGTCAGACAATCAAGTTATGGCCATGTTCCTCTACTTTGATAAAGTTAGATGCAGTAATTCTTTATTTTGATATGGACATAGTTTAGAACAGGGCCCATGGACCTAATCTGGCTCATCACATGGTTTTCTGAACTAAAGTAGTTTTAATATTTTTAAATGGTTGGAAAAACAAGTCAAAAGAAGAATAATATTTCAGCTCGAGAAATTATATGAAATTTCAATTTCAGTGTCCAGAAGTGAGTTTTGTCAGAACACTGTCATGCTCACTCATTTTATGTATTGTCTTGGGGTGCTTTCACACTTCAGAAACAGAGTTGAGTAGTTGGGGCAAAGACCACATGGTCCATAAAGTTGGAAATATTTACTAGCTGGTTCTTTCCAGAAAAAGTTTGCCAATCCTCAGTTTAAAAGATTTAGACACATTTTAGAAAATAGTAATGTTAATCTTTACAAAATACATGAAAGCAAAATGCATTATTATGATTCACTCTATCACTATTCATTAGCATGGATGCATAACCAAAAAAGAGTAAATCATTTTAGATTGAGTAAATTATTCCATTAGACCCACACAAAAGCCAGAGTTTTTGCTGGAATCACGCTTAAATATTATCAAAGATGCTCAGTTTATTTGCTGACTTTATAAATATAGTCACATTATGGTTGTAAAATTTTCAAAATGAAACTATCAAAAAGTAGCAGCACAAATGAAAATTAAGAAATAAAAGAAAATTTAGTAGAGGCAAAGTTATTTTATCCAATATGAAAGCTCTTTTTTGATAAAGAAAATTTATCTTTCAAACCAAGAAATTTCAAATCTAGTTATTCCAGACATCATTAGCTAGGATGGTAAAATGGAGAACATTTTGCAAATTTAGAAGTTGATAGTCTCCCACTATTACTTCAACATCTTTTTCATTTTTCTAGATATAAAAAAAATTCCACCTCAGTTTTTTCAGTACATGTAAAGAAAGAATTTGTATCACACCACACAACACCATTTCTAGAAATATACTGGTGGTCAAACCTCTTCTTATTCCTGTCAAATATTTCATAAATCTATTTGAGTATTATTAATTTCTTGGAGAGTGGACTTGTCTTCTGTGGGTATGTGTAAGTTTCTTGTAATAAATATTTAAAAGTGTGAAGGATTAACAGAAGGATTTTTCTAAGTTTCAATTATATTTCAGTTCATTTTAGTTCAGTTCAACATTGATTGAACTTCTATTATATGAAAAATATTAGAAGTGTTTGAATGATGTTACCTTTGCCACTACGACCAATACTACACCAAATAGTATTTAACACTCATTGAATGCTTACTCTGCACAAACCATTGTCCTAAGCACATTACTCTATTACCTCAATTAATCTTCATATGAACACTATTTACAGATAAAGCATCGTGGGTCAGAAGATTTAATCAAAGTCACTGGCACACAACCAGTATAAGGTAGAACTGCCATGGGACACAAATTCCTTCAGACTCCACTGTCAAGACTGTTGAACACTGTGCTTTCCTCATGAAATGCCAGCAGGGCTTCACTGGTGGCGCAGTTGTTGAGAGTCCACCTGCCGATGCAGGGGACATGGGTTCGTGCCCCCGTCCGGGAAGATCCCACATGCCGCGGAGCGGCTGGGCCCGTGAGCCATGGCCGCTGATCCTGCGCGTCCGGAGCCTGTGCTCCGCAACGGGGGAGGCCACAACAGTGAGAGGCCCGGGTACCGCAAAAAAAAAAAAAGAAATGCCAACATAATATACAAGTAAACAAACTCTACTGTAGGCTAAAATGTGATTAATAGCTTAAACATTGATACTATCTGTTATGGAATCTTAGTAAAGAGAACTAGTACTTCCTTTATTCATTCATTCAAAATATTATTGATGTATCCTGAATAAAAATGATTGCTGAATGCTGAAATAAGAGAAGCTTAATGGAAGAAGCTGCATTACATGTCATTGAATAATTGATTGAACTTCAATATGGAAGTGAAAAAATAAATTAGAGGTAGAAGGTACATTATAATTCAACAAAATCATATAATTATGAAAATACAAACTGTATCCTTAAAGAAAAATATGTAAAATATGATATAGGTTATATCATGGAAATGCTGATTTACCTATTTTTTTCTTTAAGGATAAAGGATAATATAGAGAAAAATGAGGCTGTCAATAGCTGTTGAAGCCAGAAATTTGAGGACTTAGGTTACTTTATCATCAAGAGAGATACTGGCTAATAGGAAGGGTGTTTTGGTAGAAGCATGTAGGATTGATTCTAGGATGTCCAGAAGGGAAGGATATTAGTTTTTCATGGCAAGCACAAATCCCAGTAAATCTTACAAACATACTCCACATTTGAGGACATTTCTTCATCTGGTGTAGTTTCATCTTCTGATTGATCACTTAGAAGATCGCATGTTTGAAGTGATGACGTATCTGCAACCTCTAAAACGGGAGCAATGCTGGGTCTTCTGACTTCTTTGTTTCCTTCTGAAGGAAGAGACAGGGTAGGGCCACTTGCTGACCTACAGCTTGTGTCTTGCAAGTCTATGGCCACAGTACCTGGAACAATGAGACATGAAAATCCATCAAAGCATTTGCCACCTAACCTATAGGACCTGTCAATCATTTAATGATCAAAGTAAGATGAAATACAGCCAGTATAACCAGGAAATATACGATATACTGTTTATCCTTTAATCTCAAAGGTTATTTATTTCTTTTTAATATGGGTCTTTTTGCCCGCATGGATAAAAAAATTTCTATATTTGTGCAAAAGTGTATTTGCTGCAACCAGCTCTATAGTATGAAACATAAGATTTGTGAAATCCTGAAATACTTAGAAATTTCAGTTAAAAAAATACCTTGTTTCCATTTATATTTATTTAAAATTAATGAAAAAAATTTAGGCCATTTGCATTTTGTGGGTTTCTCATTATATCTTTTTCCCCCATCTTGTTATCTTTCTCTTACTGATTTATAAACGCTTTTTTACATTAGAACCATTAATGTTTATGTTTATTCAACAAATATTTATTAAGTACTCTGTGTGGCAAGCACTAGTCTAGGCACTTGAGATATGCAAGGAACAAGGCAGACAAGGTTTCTACACATACAGATTTATCTTTAAGATAATCAAGTGGACAGAGAAGTGAAAAAAGTAATTCCTGATAACGCTAAATACCATGCAGAAAATAAAACAGAGTTATGTGATACGGAATAGTGGGGATGGGAAGCGGGAGGAGGGATGAGCTTTTCACTAGGCGATGACAAGGGCTACTCTGAAATCATGACATTTGATTTTTTTGACCTAAAAGAAAATCATGAGCACAGGAGCCACGGAAATACCTTGGGGCAATAAGAAGAGCGAATCTAAATAGCTTAAGGCTTTTGAATTCTTGGGATACTCAAGGAATAGTAAGCGGAAGAAACAACTTCCTTTGAGATTTTAAATTAACATTTAAAAACTAGTCTAAACATCAGTATATGGAAAGTGGATGTCTCTCCCCTTCTGGAAGAAATAATCCAATCTAACGGATAAGTGCCTCCATATTTTACGATAACTCACTTCATGTATGCTTTTATGGATAGCCGGTCAGCCTTCTGAAAGCCCTTAGTCCTCATTTCGTCTCATTCTTCGAAGCAACTATTAAAACACTCTCCACTTCCTTCAGACTTCTGTCTGACCTTGCCACCTTCTTCACTATGACAGCCTGAGTTTGTAAAGGGGGGGATAAAACCTCATGGGTTTTGGCATCTCAATGTTTCTGAGTGTGAAAGTTGATAGAAACAAGAGACTGGGGAGTATATCCGGGTATTCCTCAACATTGAAATGTGGGAGGTCAGGTTTTAGAGGCTAGTACCTTTTCATATACTATACACAACACTCAGATTAGAGGGAGGGGTGGGCTGGTGTGTCTACAGTCAACAGGGAAGACTCCTGCGAGGGGCCTGTAAGAATATGTCTAGAGCTGCTGTGCCCGAGGAAAGGACGTGATGACCAGCAGTCAGCAATTCCAGTATCTGAGCAGAGACAAAGGCGGTTGGCATCAGAAGCTGTACACTTGGCCACTGTTTTAGCACCATAAATAAGGATTAATTTATAATTCAATCTATCTTAGAGGTGAGATGGAGATCTTAGAAAAACTGAGATTGACTTTTCCACTAATCAGGTGACTGGATCTGATCAAACATGAAATTTTATAAGGTTGATTTATCGAAATAAAGCCATATGATATGATTTGCATCTTAATACTATTAATCCAAATCCATATTTATGACGTTTGTCCCCTGCAGATGACCACGTCGTCTAATTCAGAGAGAAAAGAGAAGTTACGGCAGAAGAAATCCTTCAACTTCTTCAAGCAAATGAACATGAGAGTTTCACCAGACATTTTTTTTTCCCCCATTTACGTTTGGAATGAAACAGACATACCTCCATTTATGTAAAACTAAGCCCTACTCTTGCGGTGGGGATAAGTCCCCACCTGCTTCCTAAGGAACCATGTTCTCTGAATTCCACCCCCTCCCAAATATGTCTCCACATCACCTCCAGTTACATCTTCACCATCTTCCTGACCAACACAGGAAATGTGGTCTCTCCCTGACAATTCTGTCAACACTGATATCTGGCACCAAGCTGGGCTTGGGGGATATGACCAAGAGAAAGTCAGAATTTAGCAGAGGGAAGACACAATTTTAGAAAGCAGTCACAGTTACAGAAACAAGCTCTTCTTTGAATCCTTCCTTCCCCTAACAAAACCTGCCTCTTCTCCGACATCTTTCCCTGCAGTTCTGAAGGCTGCAACACCTAAAGAGATGTCTGTGTTTTGGAAGTGGGGAGATACCCTCAATGTTCTCACTGCCTCTTTCAGACCATTTTCCTTTCATCACCTATAATACCCCAGCTCTGTACCCAGTATCTTTCACTATATTATTTGTTCAGTCCTGTGTCTGTCATCCCACGTAGTGTTGTTTTTTTTTTTTATTGAAGTACTGCTAACAACGTTATATTAGTTTTATATTAGTTTCAGGTGTACACATAGTGATTCCATGTTTTTTTTATAGACTATACTCCACTAATGGCTTTTTCTCCCATCATTCCTTAGCTATTCACTTTCACGGTCATACCCTAGATTTTATAATTACTATTGACTACACATAAGCTCTATTTCTGGCATCTCATTCTTTGATACTTATTGTCACCTCTTCTCTTGCCAGCTCCCTCCTTTCTGATTCCCACTGGAACTATAATCTATTAAATTCACTAGCTTTTCAGTCTCCTTCAACCAACAGGTGTCTTTTTACTTCCTTACCTGAGCTAAGTTCCATGGTCCATCACTGTACCCATTCTCTTACCTATACTCCTGATTAACTTGCCCTTCTCACTTTCTTGCACATCTACCATTGCCACCAAGTCTTTTCTTTGCACTCTTTTCCAGCACAACTTTTTCAGAGTCGTCTAGACCTAGTTTCTCTACATTGTCTTCTGCCATTCTGTCATAAACCCCTCTGACCTGGCATTCTCCACCACCACGTCATTGAAAGGGCTGTTATCAAGGCAAAGAACACTGTTTTGCTAAATTCAATGGCCAGTTCTCAGTTCTCATGTTATTTGACCTACCAGCAGCATCAGACATGGCTGGTGACTCCACCCTCTGCATACACTTGATTCATTTGGGTCCCAGGACAGGACACTCATCTGGTTTCCCTGCTACCTTGTAGTAGCTCCTTCTTTGTCTCCTTTGCTGGTTTCTTCTCATCATCCTGATATTAATATTGACGCGCTGTAGGATTTGGTCCTTTGTCTTCATCCCTTTTCTGCCCACAATCATTTTCTCAATGATCTTGTTCAGTCTCATGGCTTTAAATATAATACATACGCTCAGGAATCCAAAATTTACTTTTTCAGCATACACCTCTCTCCTGAACTCTAGACTCCTGTCTCTTTTTTTTTTTTGCGGTATGCGGGCCTCTCACTGCTGTGGCCCCTCCCACCGCGAAGCACAGGCTCCGGACGCGCAGGCTCAGCGGCCATGGCTCACGGGCCCAGCCGCTCCGCGGCATGCGGGATCTTCCCGGACCGGGGCACGAACCCGTGTCCCCTGCATCGGCAGGCAGACTCTCAAGCACTGCACCACCAGGGAAGCCCCTAATCTCTTGTTTGACATCTTCCTCTCAATGTCTAACAGGTATTTGAAATTCACTGTGTCCCAAACTGAACTCTGTATCTACCTTGGCTCCCACTAAACCTTTACTCCCCCACCCTCATTGATGGCCATTCCCTTTTTCCTGCTGCTTATATGAAAAACCTTGAGTTCTTTACACTTCTCTTTTTCTTACAGTTCACTTCCCATTCAGCAGCAAATCCTGGTTCCTCTACCTTCACAGTATACACAGAATTTTTTTTTCTTTTTTACCAATGCCACTTGAAAATACACTGGATCCTTGACCTAAAGCATCTATTCTCAACAGCAGCCAAAGTGATTGTGTTAAAACGGAGTTCAGCACAGGTGAGATCACGCTGTTCCTCTGCTTAGAACTTTATCATGACTCCCACTTCACTCAGAGTAGAAGCTACAACTCTTACATTGACTTAAAAAGCCCAACATGATCTGACCTCTTTTTACCTTTTCCCTCTCATCTCCTGTACTCTTGCCATCAAATCATCATGTTTGAGTCACAAAGGCCTCTTTTATGTTTTTAAATTAATTTTTATTGGTGTATAGTTGTTTTACAATGTTGTGTTAGTTTCTGCTGTACAGCAAAGTGAATCAGCTGTATGTATACATATATCTCCTATTTTTTAGACTTCCTTCCCACTTCGGTCACCACAGAGCACTGAATAGAGTTCCCTGTGCTATACAGTAGGTTCTCATTAGTTATCTGTTTTATACATAGTATCAATAGTGTATATATGTCAATCCCAATCTCCCAATTCTTCCCACCCCCCCCTTCCCCCTTGGTATCCATACGTTTGTTCTCTATGTCTGTGTCTCTGTTTCTGCTTTGCAAATAAGATCATCTGCATCATTTTTCTAGATTCCACATGTATGCGATAATATACGATATCTGTTTTTCTCTTTCTGACTTACTTACCTCTGTATGACAGCCTCTGGGTCCAGCCACGTCTCTACAAATGAACCAATTTTGTTCCATTTTATGGCTGAGTAATATTCCATTGTATACGAGGGCCTCTTTACTATTCCTGGAGCACATCAGTCAGGCTCCTACTCCTACTTTAGGGTCTTTGTACTGGCTATTATCCCTGAAGGAATGTTCTTCTTTCAGACAATCACAGGGATAATTCCCTCATTTTCTTCAAGTATTTTCTCAAATGTCACCTTTTCCATGAGCTCTACAATCCACTCAAAAATCCAGTTCTCCCAAAATTCATACGCACTTTTACTAGCTCTGTTTTCTTCTCTCTTTTATCTTATTACTCATCAACTTCTAACATACTAAATAATTTATTTTTTTTTATATGTGTTATTTATTGCAAGTCTTCCCCATGATAGAATGTTAGCTCTGGGAGCTAGGGATCTTTGTCTGCTTGTTCTCTAATCACAAATACTTATATAAGAGTTCCTGGCACACACTAGGTACTCAATAAGTAATTCTTGAATATGTGAAAGAAATGAATAGAACTGCTATGGGAGAGAAATAATCATGTTATATCAATGACAATGAGATTTACTTAACAAAGTCCAAGCAGGGCCAGGAAATATGCCTCAGAGGGGGTGATATTGGGACTGAGATGCAAAGGATTAGAAGTAGTTACACAGGCAAAGTTAGGGGCTGAGGAGTAGATCCCGTCCAAGGAAACAAAGCATTAAGGTCCACTGGTGAAAAACCATTAGGGAAGATTGAAATGAATTAATATGATTGGGGCTTAGGAGAGCAATTGAAGAGATGATGAAAAACCATTAGTGAAGACTGAAAGAAATTTAGTATGATTGGGACTTAGGAAAGCAACTGAAGGGATGGTAAAATGTGGGACTAAAAATATAAGAAAGAATCATTAAAAAAAAAAAAAACTTTAAGTAAAGTGACTGTGTAATTTATCTTCTAAATTAAGATATTCCTGAGAGTCAAAGTAGAGTTCTGTTAATAATGACACCAGGACAATGTATATAAACTGGTACTGTCCTGGGAAAACTGGGATTGCCTCATGCAAAAAAGAGGTTTTGATCATCCAATTATAAGCCATGTTATAAAATTTAGACTTTTTTTCCAATGGCTCATAGGAAGCAATTAAAAAGATTAATGCAGGAGAATGACTATAACATTATGTAAACATTATTACTCTGGTTGCAAGGTGGAGGAGAGTGTAGGGCAGCAAGGCCGGAGGCGTGCAGAAAAGATTGGGGGGACGATGCTGCAGTGGAGAGAAAGGATGAGGGAGGTTCAGACTGACCACACTGATAGCACTGAGAGTGGACACAGAAATGAATGACATTAGGGGCTACTTAATGATCAGATTTAGTAGAATTCAGTGAATTATGAAGTATAAGAGGAGAGGAATCGTAAAAGCCAGACTTGTGGCATTACCAATCAGAGGATGATGATGTCCCATTTGTTTTTAGCAAAAAAAAAAAAAAGGAGGTGGAAATGGTTTTGAATGAGGGGGGGAAAGATTAGTTCAATTTGAATATGCCGCGTTGGTTTTTCCTGTAGGCACTCAGATAGAAATAACCCACGGACAGTTGAATATATTGTTGTGAAGAGAGGTTTAAGGTAATGATTTAGGTAAGGGAAGCATCAATTTATGGAGGACAGTTGAATCTCTGAGATCAGATGTGACTATTTAGGGAAAATGAATGTACAGGATGCAGAGGAAAAGCACTAGAGCGTTTTAAGAACCGTCACACACTGCGAAGATGTCCACTGGATTTAGTGACAAAGAGGAGAGTGGTGGCCTTGTCAGAGTAGTTTCAGTAATATAATGATTGCAGATTTCAGACTAAACTGGTAGAGACGTGAGGGAACGATAAGATTTCAAGCTGTCAACCGCAGACAGCTCTTTAGAGGAATTTATCTGTGAAAATGATGTCGTAACATGAGGTCCAGAAGCGTGTGTGTGTGTGTGTGTCTGTGTGTGTGTCTGTGTGTGTGTGTGTGTAGAGAGGTGAAGTCAGAGAGAGAGACAGAGGGAGAGAGGAGAGAATGAACCAGGGATTTTGAAAAAAAAAAAAAAAATTTAGGTAATGAGGATGAATAAAAGACTGAAGTCCCTAAGGGGGAAATGGAGAAGGGTCCATGGCATAAGTGAAGGCACATTTATACTAAAATATTAGAAGTTAAAAGAAGAAACACATTTTCCTTGTGATAGAAACTAAATGCTTATAGGTGTGTAGGTGGTTTGGTGGCAAAATTTAAAGGAAATTCTTATTTGTCTGAATCTTTTTTTTTTTTAAATTTCTGTGTCACAGAAGCCAAGTTCAATGATGAGAATTAGATGGATAGGAGAGTTTTGAGAAAAATGGAGAGTATTTGAAAGACCCACTACTGATAACTGAATAGGGAACTGACAAAGAAACATAGAAGTGTCAGGTGCTTATATACTAATCAGATATATGAAATCATCGTTAGAAGTACGGAATTAGCTTAATTCCTTACCAATTTAACAGATTAGAAATTTTGTTCTGTATACTTAGCTACACCAAGTTTGTAATACACACAAGTATGTTTTAAATTTGGCTTTGGAATTTTAAGAAAAATTAAAGTATATTTATTATTCATTTCAAAGAAAGAGACTAATGATATTTCCAAATGTATTTATACTTACCCATGCTGGCAATTATGCTATGTACAGGTAATCTAGATGGTCCATGATAAAATGACCTTGATACATTGCTTTTTTTCTGATGGTCGTGGTTTTTAAATGCTGAATTCTCTTCTTTGGTAATATTAATATAGAAACATATATCTGTAGCACTCATAATATATCGAGGACCTGGATTCAGCAAAATGTTTTTATTATCCTCCCTCCTAATACCAATCAAGCAGACACCAAACCTTAATTTAAAAAAAAAAATAAAAGAGTTTAAGGGTCAAATTCAGCAATTAGTTGTTTTTTTTTAAAGTTCACATATGTAAGAAAATAATTAAACTATTATAAGGCAGAGAAAAATTAAAACCTCAAATAAGAACATTTGAAAGCTTGAAAAGATCCTAAAAGTTCAAGGCTCTTGTTTTTAAAGGAAAAAAAAAAAACCAACTATGTCCTTAGTGTGTTGCGAAATCAATTTAGTTAATTAAGACTATATATGTTTTTTAATAAAAAAGAATGGAATAAAAGATAATAGAAATATCAGAGTACATATCATTTAGTAAGGGTAAGAGTTTTATTGTAAATTTTGTGTGTGTATACTGGGTCTTACCATAAAATGTATACCTTAATTTGGTCAAAAAAGATAAAACAGTATTTCTTACTTTGGTCAAAAAAGTTTGATAGCCATTGGCTTAGGGGAGAGGAAGAAACTTACTCAAGGTCACAAGAGAAAGAATTAGGGTCCCTAAATTTATTTTTGTTCTGTCTTGAATTTTAGAAAAAAATTTAGAAAAAAAATTAAATAGCATTGAATAGGTACACAACTTAATTAGGAGAAATAATAACCACTAAATGTAACAGGTGTTACTTAAAATTTCGTATATACTTTTTCAGGTTATGTTCCAAACACAAAACCTTCTGAATATTTTTATCTCAATATGTCTTATAGTGTTACAAATAAATCAAACTTAAAAATATTTTTTAAATATAAAAAAAGTATATAAACAGAATCATGTTGGGAATTAAAGTAGAATACTTTAGATATTAGATTACTGGAATATACTAGATTATTACAAATCTTAAAAATGTTATATTAATATTTTATAATACTAATAATATATTATTTTCATGTTAGACATACTTTTTATTTCTTAAGTAAAGAATTTCTCTCAAAAAGAACAAAAATAATAATGTTCTATGTTTGAATTGGAAGGTACTATCATTTATTTTTTAACTTATTTTTCTGGACAAAGCAAGTTTAAAAAAAATGTCTAGCTTTTATAAATGTTATTTTTACTTTGTTTAAATTTTTAATCACCACTTTAAAATTTAGATTTATAAAGGAGATTCATTTTCATGTGAATTTTTACAGGATTAAAGTATTTTTAAAGATAAATTAAAAGACACTAAAGTCAATATTCTTACTAAGTTATATGATACACCCAAGAATCTTAACTCGTAGAGACCATACCAAAGGCCAGAATTCAAATGTCTCAATAATTATGTCAAAAATTCAAGAATAATTGCAACTTATGAGCACCAATATGGGTTATATTATGGAAAACTGTGTTTAAAGCTATGACTGATTAATATTTTAATTCCACTCTGGGAGTAGAAACATACTTTTTGTGTGCATGGAAAGAAGCATAGGTGAAGCTCTTTCCTTCATATTCAGCAAAAAATGTACTTTCTTCCAAAACGATGTGGTACACTTCATTCCCAGAGCATCTGCCGTACATCTTCTGCCATTGTTCTGGCGATTGCTGGCCTTCTCTGCAACAAAAGCATACACACATACACACAGAGAGAGACAAACAGGGAACGTGGTTCAAAAAACGGTCCTTGTCACACATAATCTGGAGTTTTCCAACTGTAAGAATGGACAAGCACAGTTCAAAGAAGTTATCTGTGTGGTGCTCAAAATGATGACACGATTTACAAAGAGTTGCTATAAAAATTTCAAAACTAACACAACATAGAAGCTTGAGAGATGGCAAATTTTTAAAAAGTAGAAGGTTTTCACAATCCAGTTAATAAAAGCATTTATTGTGATCATGAACCAGTGAGCAATAGCATCTGATTTTTAGTCTTTGTTTATGTATATCATGTCATGCACGACCTATATATAATACTTGCCTTATAGTCTCAGTAATACAGCCCACTTCATCCCCTTTATGATACCTGCTTGGCTCCTGTATGTAACTGACTTTGCTTTGTTTTTAAAATTATGAATACATACATCTCAAATTATCAGTTTGATTTTATAGGAAACATACTCTTAATTTCTGTCCATATCATAGCAATGGATTTCTTCCAATTGTGTACCAGTTAAGAAAAGATACTTCTTTGTGATAAAAGGATCTCCAAAAGAGATTGCCAGAAGTATTTTTTAAAAGAAGATAAGTTTATCACAGAAAGTACAGTTTCTTTTTTATTCTAGAATATTCTGCTCAGTGAGTTTGGAAATTTATTAAAAACTCAACTTATGACAAAATTTATTGTGAATATACAATAATGATTTTTCCCATTTTGTACAATAAATTCCATTTACTTTTGGTGAATAAAGTTTATGAACTCTGTAAGTACAACAAATGAACCTTCTAGAAGAAAAGAGATGAATTTACAAAAATCAAAATATTTCATCATAACCTCTGTAGCTTCTGGATGGATTAAAGCAGACAAGTCATACTTATCATATTTTAAACTCTGAGTTTTGTCTGAAAACATTATAAAACATTTATAAACATTTTCAAAGTGTCAATAAATTTTTAAAAAACCATATATTTTCCAGGTATGTTTCACTTGCACTTCATTCCTTCTTAAGGATGTTTAAGGGTTAAGAGTCTGAGCCTTGGAGTCTGACTGCCTGATGTGAACCCTAACTCTGCAATCTTGGGTGAGTTATTTAACTTCTCTGTGATACTTTACTTCTGTAAAAAACATTATCAGTCTCACTGGGTTGGAGAAAATGCAGTGAATCAAGTAAATCATTTAGCAGATGTTGGGAACACAGTAATCTTCAGTAAATGTTCGCATCCATTATTATTTTGCTGTTATATCTTCCTCATTGCTGAATTCGGGAGCCACTTTCAACATTCCTAGTCACAATATGAACAATATTGCTCTTAAAATCTTCACCCTTTCTTCTGTAATGTTAACATATTTTTGAAACTAGGAAAATAAAACAAAACACATTTGACTATTGACTATATATGGCTACACCTAACTACTACTTCCTAAGAATGATTGTTCTTGGTGGAGAAAACTCTTCCTTTGGCCAACAGAAATAAAACTATTTTTGGTATGTAACATATTGCTACTTGGCAAGATAGTACTTGGCAAAGATAGAATTCGTTTAAAGGGCTGAAAATGTAAGAGAAGGTGCCAGTAATTCATCAGGGTTTGTTTGTCATCCAAAAGGCCTCATGGGGTCAAATAATTGTCACATAAGGGCACTAAAAGCTATTCAAGAGAATCACAAATCTAATTCCAGCAGCTGAAATGGAAATACAATATGGTAACTTGGAAGCAAACAGAGAAGGACAGGGTCAGACAAGGACAGCTCTGATGAATTTCCTTAAATCACTTGCTGGTTCCAAGCTATTTTATACTGGCACCTTTTTACCAAACATCTTTAATGAATCTCTAAATTCAGCTAATTGTAAATATATAATTCTTTTTTCTTTCACTTCATGTTAATTACTTTAGAAATGTTGGAAATGAGCAACTCCATCTACTACTAATGGGTATGTCCAAGTCTCACTTATCAATTCCTACATGAAATATTTATTGAGCACTTGGGATGCGGCAAGAAAAGTTCTAGATTTCTAGGCGATGACAGTTGACAAAAAGGGCAGACATACTTTCTTTCTTGAATCCTTTAGTGGAGGAAAACTGACAATACAGCAAATTATGTGTTGGAAGTGATAAGTGGTGGGGGGAAAAATAAAGCAGAGAGGGAAATCGTTTTCAGGGGTGGATTGGAGTATAAATAGTATGACTGAGGAAGACCTCGCTGAGAGAATGACATTTAAGTAAAAACCTTGAAATGGATGAGAGAGGTAATCACAGGGGAGAAGACTGTTTCTGGCAGAAGCAGCAGCAAGTGCTTCCCTGAGGCAGGGGGATGCCTGGTATGGCTGAGGAGAAGCAAGGAAGCCAGTTTGGCTGAGGTTGAGGAAGGAGGAGAAAATGAGGCCAGAGAAGTAACTGGCAGGGAGACAGGTCATGAAGGGATTTCTAAAATCTTACTACTTTGACCTTTGTAGGGAAAATTTGCAAAAGATTCTGACTTATACTTCGCAAAAATCCCTCTGGTCATTGTCCTGAGAATAGACTGAAGCAGCAGCAATGAGCAGTGAGGAGTTTATTGCAATGATTTAGCAAGAAGATGATGGCTTGGACCAGGTGAGATCCTGGATGTGTTCTGCAAGTGGACCTGAAAGTATTTGCTGATGGAAGAGAAAAATAAAAATAAACACCTTAAGTGCCCATGGCCATCAGAAATATGAAAATTAAATGAATAAATATCCATACAGATAAAAGTGAAAAAGTAAGTACTAATGCTTATGAAGCACCATGGGGAAATCTCAAATACAAAATGTTAAAAGGATTAAGTAGCTCTAGGTGGCTCATTTAGTTAACTAGGTCCTAGGGAAGAAGACACATAAATCAGAGATAGTATATGTGGGCTTCACAAACATGTGGAATGTTTATTTTTTCTAAATTTGGAACGCTAGGTTCATGGATGCTCATAATAATATTCTTATACCTTTGAATATCTGAAATATTTTCTAACAAATAAAAAATAAAATGCATCACCAAAGTGAAAACACAAACCAGGGCTAGTAGTAAGGATTTTAAGCTTTTTGTTGTTATGTTTTTCACTGCTACCTTTCAAGGCAGCATTACAGGCTACACTATACAAGGCCTCCCTGCTTACCAATATTTTGAGACTAACATTTTATTTAGGCAGAAAGTAATATTTTCCCCTCTTACTATGAGGAATGTATCAACAATTTTTTTCCAAAAAGCTACCCAGTTATTCAATTTATTGAATAGTCCATCTTTTCACACCCTGGTTTAAAATAACTCCCCTATCAAACACCAAATTCCTGTTGCCTATGGGCCTCGATCTCAACTTTCTAGTCGGTCAAATTGATTTGCCTCTACCCATTACCTAACACTACCTATGTCGACTATTGTAGCTATAAAATTGTTTCAGAATACATCAGGATAATCCCTCTCGTTATTATTCTCCTTCAAAAATTTTCTTGCTATTCTTGTCTCTTCATTTTTCCATACGAACTTAAAATCAGCTGGTATACTTCAAGAATACCTTTGATATGATTATTGGGATGATTAATAAATTTGGGTGAAATTGACAGCCTTGTGATATTGACAGTCTTCATTTGTATGTTTATTACTTGTCTATTTCTTCCACCATCTCTCACTCATCCTGCAGCAGAATGTAAGCACCAGAACTTCTCAGTCCATTGTCTATCCTGATCTCTGTGGGATCTCCAGTAAATAGAACATCTTCTAGAATACAGTGAATGTTCAAAAAATGTTTGTTTAATGACAGCATTTAATTCTTCTGACAATCTGTGAGATGCATGCTAGTATTATGCCCATCACACAGATAAAGAAACTGAGGCTCAATGGTTTCAAGTCTTTGGTCTTGCCAGCATGGACAGACCAAAGAATTCAACCCAGGCAGTCTGGCTACAAACACTGCCCCTTACTCCGAAGCTTCAGTTCTGAGTAACTCCAATATTTAGTGTGAATGTGTAGCTGTTCTATTTCTTTTCTTCAGGATACTAGAATGTGAGAGCCAAATTTTCCTTTTACCCTTATTAATAATACAAGGCATTTTATAGCCTGTAGATTTGTAAAAAACAAAAACAAAATAAAAAACTTCTGATTTGTCTTCAACTTACCATTCTACCCGAATTTTCTTTTGTCTTTTCCCACTTTATGTATCTGGGGAGACTTAATTCAAGATGATTTTTGAATGAGAGGAAATGTATCATATAAATAAATAATATATTTCCAAATATTTTATACAAGAGAATTCTTTAATTCTACCACTTAAGTAGCTCTTAAGTAGCACTTACCTATTTCTCCACCATCCACTCTTACACTCCTAAAAACTGTGCTAACCCATCTCCTAGTTTCCTTGCTTCCTGTGTTGATTGGTGCTACATTAGGAGTGAATTTCAAAATCTCAAATCACTTCATGTCACTCTCCTGCTGAAAATAGTTAAAGGGCTTCCTCCTTCCATTTGAAAAAGGTGAACTTTCTTACCATCATTACAAAGCCCTCCTGACCTATGCCATGCCTGTCTTCCAAATTTCAAATATCATTCCTGTGTCGTTTCTCTTGAGTTCTCCAGCCATGAGCAGTCTTTAATTTCCCCTGAAGAAGAAACTCTCTTATCTTGGTCTTCTCACAATGCTGTTCTTTCTTCCTCCTATGATTTCCTTGTTCCTGGACCCACAGCTCAGGCATTACTCTCTCAGCTGTGCGGTGGTGTACTTCCTTCATGATATTATAACACTAAATTGTATTAACTAATCCTTAATGTCTTGCTTCCCTGTGAAATAGGCCCCATGAGGAAAGGGATCATGTCCTGTTTACCACTGTATCTCTGAGACAAGACATCTGTTCTGACACAGAGTAACTGCTTAATAAATGTTTTGTTAAGTGAACAAAGAATAACCTAACAATGTTCTTCATGCTCAGTTACTAAATGTTCTGCTTTTCTAATCATATAATTCCTTTCTCCTTCACCAGAATCATGTTTTAGGCCTCACCAATTACTTTCCCCATGATGAATTTGCTGTTAGAATGCGAGGAGGACCTTCACTGAGTTTCATAATCATAAATGGATATGAAATGAACTTAACCTCAGCAGCAGTAAACAACACGAAAGATATTAAGGCTAAAAAAGCAAAGAATGGAAAGCTCCGTGAAAAGCCATTTTAAAAAGACTTACTATGTGTTTACACTAATCAAATGAACATTTAGGGAAAATAGTTGGCTTGTGCATTTAATTCCTGTTAACCTCGAAATAAACCCCAACCTGTAAAGTAGGATAGCCCATAGTCTATTTCATACACTTTCGAGGCTGCTCTACCATATTGACTGGTAATTAAATAGTAATAAATTCTTCCTAGACAGGTTTAGGTACACCTTTATTTTCAAAATAATGGCAGCTCCAGCTGTTTGTAAAGGTGTTAGTAGAAAAAGAAAGAAGGAAGAAGAGGAATATGAAAAGAAAATATTCTACTAAGAAAGTAAAGGAAGTACAGAACGAACGTGTATGCTCAGTACTTGAATCTCTTTAGATCTCTATTTGCCCTGAATAAAGGGTAATGCTGTGAAATCCATGCATCCAATACCATAGTCATGAGAGCCTTAGAAAAATGTCAGTGGGAAGCTTAGAAGGAAAAGAAGCTTGTGCCTGCTCTTGTCTGCATTTTAAACCCTTAACAAAGGTCTTAGTGAGAAAAATATTTGGGAAAAAAAAAAAGGAAAGTGTAAGGACAGGTGATAGATAATTGTTTATGAGAAAACAAACAAACAAACAAATGTCCGGTGAAGTAAATTACAACTTCCATGTTAGAATCTTCACGACCTTGTAGCCTTCAGCCATGCTCTGTCAAATCTCCATCCCTGTCCTATAATAATAATGTCTTGGGCAGATTCCACTTCTTTCAAATCATGTTCAGTTATTAAAAAACCCAATCCCATCTGATTTGAAACTCCAAGCTAATTCTCCCTGGAATGCTGATGCTTAGAAGTGGCTCTAACTGGTCAGCAATGGCCTCTGTGAAGGTGTCTTGTAGAGACATGTGAACATACTTTGTGGGGTATGAGGGGTGGGCCTCTGGGCACCATCACTGGGAAGCAAGAAACTCTCTTTCACTCTATCTCACCTACTTCCCAGCAACACATCCCATCCACCCTATGGCTGCTTGGGTTTCCTCACCTTGTAGGCAGAACCCTTAGATGGGGTACCACAGAGAGAGAGTGCAAATCTTTTTAAGCCATCAGCTGTGCTGCTGGAAACCCAAGCATGGGAGGGAAGGTTCTGCCATCTCTCTCTCTCAAATTCTTTCTTCTTCAAGTTCAAATAATCACAGAAAACTACATACGCAGATGTCCAACTAGGGAACGAATTGCTAGTTCCCACTTTCTGCAGATACTCCACGAGTATTAGGTCATTTTTTGGACTTCACTTCATGAGGCTGGGGGTAGGTGCAAAAACACTGTGCTGCACTACTGTTCCCTCTCTGATCTTCTCTTTCTACAGAAAGGTGGGGAGATTAGAAAATGGGATACTTGACTCTTTTTCCTCCTTGGTTTTAGGTTATGGTCACCAATCCTGGGACAACATGAAAAGTCCCTCTCATGACCATAAAAGGCCAAACAGTGGGCAGTGACCCAATTCCTGGAAATCTCTGCCCCTTCCCCAAAATAGTTGTAATAATTCTCCCACTAATGAGCCTATGAAATTACCCAGCCCATAAAGAACCAACCACCCCATATTTCAGGGCCTCTTTCACTGTCTGAGATGGACCACATTCTGTCTATGGAATTCTGTCTCTAAATAAACCTGCTTTCACTTTAAAATAAACAAATAAAAATAAAATAAAAATTTAAGAAAAGGTATGTTCGTTCTATCCTGTTTATTGTTCCCAAGTTAGAAATATCATTTGCTCCAGTTAACTTTTCAATGGTGCATAAATTAAATTTGAAAACTGATTTTATTTTTCTTTCAAATGCAAGTTGCACATCCCTTGTTAACCCACGATTACACTTTCAAGGCAAACGGGTTTTTATTGCCGGAGAGCAAATTAACTCCCATACAGTCTCCTGTGCTTCAACACGACCAACCAGTTGGAACAGGACTGTCAGCTAATAAGTGCTTGGGTCTGCAATTTGCAGAAACGTGCTTCATACAGGCCTCTGAATGCAGTAAAAGAATCTGACATGGTTTTGGTTTTCAAAATTTCCCTACATCAGGGCTTCCCCTGTGGCGCGGTGGTTGAGAGTCCGCCTGCCGATGCAGTGGACACGGGTTCGTGCCCCGGTCTGGGAAGATCCCACATGCCGCGGAGCGGCTGGACCCGTAAGCCATGGCCGCTGAGCCTGCGCTTCCGGAGCCTGTGCTCCGCAACGGGAGAGGCCACAACAGCGAGAGGCCCGCGTACCGCAAAAAAAAAAAAAAAAATTCCCCCACATCAAATTTTCCCAAAAGGAGAAAATAAGAATCTAACTGGAATTTCCTGTTCCAGATACAATACCTTGAAGTCTTATTATACTGCACTCTCTGTTCCTATTTCAGGAATGTACTGAATGACCCTGCTCAGTAATGTGGTTTGCATTTTTTTAAAAACAGCATGCAACCTTATTTGATGGACAATACCCTATTTTTATGAAGATGTATGTTTTTGTAAAACTCAAACTAATAACTTTTAGAAGGTAAAATTTGAATTTTACTTTCATATTTTCTTTGTGTATTTAAAGATGCCACCAAACTAAAGGTAAACTCAAGAAGTATAGGCAGGCATTACTGCCTTCAAGATTGTACAATGAAATTATTAGTGCAAATCCATCTCTTCTACAATATTATATCTGTCATTTAAAACACCTCTGCATCGTAATTATTGGATTTAGTTTTGCTAGTACATTTTGTTCTCTTCAATCCTAAATAAGGCATTTAAATATACAAAAAATGGTTAGTTTCAGATTCACCAAAATTGACACAGATTGCCAAATTAGTTGCTTTTATATACTTATTTTTATTACCAAACTAAATTATTTTCACATCAATGGGAATAAAGAACATATTGTCACAAGGTATCTTTGGTATAAAATCCATTCTTCAAAATGTAATAAAAGGCTTTACATATAACTGGAGGAAATCTTTGCCTTAGGAAAAGATGTCATTTAAATTTATACTTGCAGAGTTACATAAGATAAAATTTCCTTATGATGTTTTATTTTAAACATAAGAAAATCTATTACCTCATTATACTAGATTGAAAGTAGATGTAAAAAGTCTAAAACAAGTGACCCAAAGGTTTTAATATAACTGAAATTAACATATTTTATTTAATTCCATACTCTAGTAGTTCACCAGTTTAATGTCAGCTTGCTTCCAGATAACTGTTTATATTCTTTACATGAGCCTCTCTGAAAACATACATGAATTACATTAATTGTGAATTACATTAATTGTAATTAATTGTAATTGTGAATTACATTAATTCACAATTGTCCCAAGCTTTTACTTTATTTAAAAATTAAAATATTTAAATGGTATTCCAATTCCCTTTACTACTAATGTCAGGAATCTACAGTGAACACTGCAAGTAAAAGAAATGATTTTGACAAATTGTAGCCTGTGTCATTGAAAACATAATTGTAATTTATGGAATGGAAAGGGCATATTAGAGTGGACAGAAACTTCCACTACAGGTGAGGCTACAAAAGAGAGAGCTAACACAGAACTTTGGATGAACGTTTATTCTTGCTGGTCTGGGGATCGATCTGACACACAAATTGTGTGTCTTACCTAGAAAGAAAAGTAGTCAAGTAGACTACTTTTCAAGTAGTCTAGTCAAGTCTAGTAGTCTAGTCAAGTAGAAAGAAAAGTAGTCAAGAACTCTAAGTAGAGGAGGTAATAAAACTCAAGATTAAGTAATAAAACTCAAGATTTTTTTTCCCCCAGCTTTTTATGGTATCAGACATCAAAATAAAAACCTGAGTCCTAACGTTAAAACCACGTAGAGGATGATAATCAATTTTCAGCCACTAGATGGAACCAGAAAGCTGTTTGCCATTCTCAGGATAAGAAAAATTGCTGTGAAAGTGAGGAGAGTAGAGAAATGCTATACAACTTTCAAGCATTCTTAATAGTGAACATAAACAGTGAACACCCTTTAGAAAGAGATTTCAAAGAGAAATGAAATAAAGCTCCACCGTTAAATATGAAAGGCTGATTGCACATGAAAGTGGCCCAAACTCACTACCCTTAAAGTTTGTTCTTCAAAAATTCTCGTGTGGTTTTCTGAAGTGCTCACTTAACTCAAGAAGCCACCTAATTATCACACACACAAATCCTAAAATTCTGTGAAGACTTTTCACCTGCTTCTTAAACTGTCAGGTGAAAAATAAATTCATCTCTCATAATGACAATGAATTCTCAGCTCTTTAATTCCATTATTAAAGAAGTCGTATCCCACTGATTTTAAACTGTTCTCCTTTAGCATTAATAAAAATCCATAGCGAAGGTGTACCTTCCCCCTCTCTCTCTCAGAACACAGCCTGCTTGCTTATGAATAAGTACCATACACTTAGCTTATGGTCAAGTGCTCCGTGCTCTTGTGCATTTGCATTGCTCTGCTGTATCTGTCACTTTAGTTGAGAACATCATAGTGAAGTCTTCGGGAAAGTTGTATTCTATAAATATTAATATTTAGGGATATAGGAGTTTCACAAGCTCCTATTGTTGTTATTCACATTTTATCATTTTGAGTATGTTTTTTGCTCTTTTAAAATTATGTGTAACTGGCAAGTTTCTTCACTGGCTGTCCATGTTGTCATTTGGTTTATTCTCAAGGTATGCAAACTAATCTTACCATAGCTAAAAGAAATTACATTAATAAAATAAATCTACTAGGGGAAAATTATAATACATTGCAAACATACATAAGCCATGTTTACATTGTATTCTGCCTTGTGGTTTTATTAGCTTTTGTGACCAGAATGGAACGTTTTCATTTTTGTATTTCCCAAACTCCTAACACAGTGTCTTACACTGTATGAATGCATGTGATTGTTATCGTGGGATGAATGAATGAATGACCAAACCATAACAATATTTTAACTCTATTCAGTGCTATTTTTAGCATGGGACTTCATTCATAACTTAAATTGACCAAAAAAAAAAATGCTTCCAGATTCTGGGCTTCATTTGAAGAGTTTTGAGGTATCTCAATAAAAATGTGTTATCAAATTTTATTACTATGTCATTGTAGGCATTTTCTATTGACCACCATCTCTGAGGTGTGAGAGAAAATAATTATCTCACAACAGATTCCCCACAGGGCTGGAAGTATAGAGTAGCAGTGACTATAGATACAGGTCCCTTGATTTTCCATTTTGTAGGCTGAGGATATTAGATACTCTCCCTTCTACATCTCCTCCCTACTTTTCTCTAAAACATCATTTGCTGCACCTTTTTACATTGTTGAAAATGCAAATATCTGTATTTTGTTCCCTGGCTATAAATAAATCAATGGCTTCAGATAAAAGTGGAGAACCCGTTGTACATCTCAAACTTATACGTTACATGTCAATTATAATAAAGCTGGAAAAAAAAAGTACAGAGAACATGAGTTCAATGATTACATTATTAGGATTATTGCAACATAGTTCATTTAAGAGTTCAGTGGAATGCTATAATTATATAAACTTCTCTATATTCCCTGAGCAATTCAAGAGAGAATACAAAAAAAAAAAATTCCTTACTTACTGACAACCTATTGTTCAGTATTATGGCACATTTTAATTTGATTTATTATAGTTTCTTTTTCATTTTCTTGGAGTTTATGACCACCTTTTTTTTTTTCCAGTTGGGAGAGAAAACAGAAACTTCCTTTGCCACATCCCATTGTATATGTTGCTTTTAATCTAGTCCAGTCTCTTGTTGAGACTTGTCTGGCTTTTCCTATCTTGACCGTAGCTTTTAGAAATCTTTGGTTTTAGCTATGGTACAGACATGTGACCTAGGTTCTACCAATTGGACACAAGTGCGAGAGTTTATTTTGGAAGTGAGCTAACTGAGGAAACAGGCAGGCGAGGGAGCATCTATATTGTTGAGATGTCTGGCTGCAGAGGTAGCTGGCTCCCAGGATGTTCAGAGGTCAAAGTTCCTTATTGGGTTAGCTGTGAGGTGGGGTAGTGGGAACTGTTCGTGCATGTTGAGCCTAAATAAAGGCTAACTTTCCTGTTCTATGAGTTATCTATATTCCTCCATATACCTCTTTATAATCAGACTAGCTCAATGAATATCCTTGCCTAAAGTTAAGAATCCTAGTCAATATTGAGATTTCTCTTCCTTTCTACAACTTTAAGAGAAGTCTTCTTCATCATTACTGCTTTATAATTTGGCAGTGTTATGTCTCTAGGTGTGGTTCTCTTTCATTCATTGTCATTCACAAGCAAGAAACCCGGTCTATTTAAAGATTTAAATCTCCCTTCTTCTGTTATAATTTCTTGCATTCTATTCTCTCCATCCTTTCTGGAATTCCCACCAAATCAGATATTACCTCTTTAAGATTGATCTCGTGTACTGTGAATTATTTTTCCTACATATTCTATCTCTTTCTCTTTTTTTAAATCTGAAATCCTCAAGATTTCTATGATGTTATCTTTCAAGGTTTTTATAATCACTCTGTTAATTTCAAAAGGTCTTTACTTTCTATTTCTCTACTATAACTCCTTTTCGTATCTTCCTGGGAGTAATAATTACAATTATTTTTAGCTATTCTGGATTTGTGTATTTATGTATTATGGCTTTTCCCATTATTATTGAAGAGAAAACCATATACTCCAGAATCATAATCAACAAATTTAAGTTAAATATTCTGAAAATTTTTAACTCTACAAATAAAAAAATTCCTCGGCATTTTATTCCTTTGAACTATCATCATCACCCTTTCATAATCCCTCAGTATCCTTGTGAACTATTATTTATACTTCTCTGCTGTTCAAAAATACATTTGAATTTCTTTTTAATGTATTTTTGTTCTCATTTACTGTGACTCTCCTTGCTTCCAAACATTTGACTCTCCTTTCAAATGTTATAGGTTTTTGACCTTAGAAAAAATTGTTTACTAGTGAGTAGAAGACCCAACATCCCTATTATACCAAAACAATTCCAGTGTGAATACAGATATTGTTCTCTTCTAGCTGGATTTGCTCCCTTCATTTCAACCTGCATGCTGGCTGTCAGCAAATGACAGGAGCCATATTTCAAAGTTCTGAGTATAATATATAGGGATATTAAATAGATTCCCTTGTCTGTGAATATGATTTGTTAATTCATATTACACGGGTTACATCTTATATTAAGCAAGAAGGGCTCAAACTATCTAGTCTGGGGTCTCTAAATGCCAGATTAAGAGGGTTGAACCCCAACCGCAAACTATATGCTGGCTTATAATTCAGACTAATTCATTTAGGAAAAATCTGATTTTTCCCAGTGGTAAGTGTCTGACTAAACTTAATTATAGAGAAATGGTACTGTGGTGGATGAAACAGGGGTAACTTGTTCTGTATACAGAAATTCAATCAAAATGTGTCCTCTTTTTTTCTAGGTATCTTGCACCCCAGAGCCTCACTGGGGGCTGGGATTTTGTCCTGCTGTATCACCTTCTAAACATATGCTGGGATGGAGGTTTCATCAAGTTTATTTACTCACTTTCCATCTTCTAGAAATTCACTGAAATCTCTTCGTTTTCACTGATAAAAGCTTATGACTTTTATTTATTTGGTATCATTTCAATGGAGCAGATGAAGACTGTGGATCATAAACTACTTTGAACCAGGGGCCTCAATGAATCATCTTTAGTGTATCCTTTACTTCATTTACTTAACTAGTGTTTTTTGAGCATTCATGCTGTGAAACACTATAGAAGGTATAAGAATGAGTAAGACATGTTCTCCACCTTAAACGAAATTATACCCTATCATGCAGGAAAAAATAAAAGGACCATAACACATGCTCTGGCAGAACGTCACAAAATTCTATGTGAGTTTGTAGAAGGGAAAGATCACATTAAATTGGGGAGTTTAAAAATATTCTTGAGGAGATAGAATTTTTGAATTCTAGCAAAACCCTCTAGGAAGGCAGAAAAAATTCAAGGCAGAGGGAACAACGTTAAAAAAAGATGTAGAAGGCGGAAACCGCAAAGTATATTTAGGATCATGTTATTTGGAGAACACGATACATATGAGTATCATGAGAAATAAGGATATAAAAATAAATTAGTACTAGAGCATACAGGGCTTTAAATAAATAAATGGATATACTTAAATCTAATTTGATAATGAAAGATGAGCTATTAAAGCCTTTCCAAGCAGAGGACTGTCAGACTGAGCAGGACCTGTATTTCTCAAGATATGTTTAATAGAATAATGTTCTAGTTAATCTTTTTTTTTTTTTTGCGGTACGCGGGCCTCTCACTGTTGTGGCCTCTCCAGTTGCGGAGCACAAGCTCTGGACGTGCAGGCTCAGCGGCCATGGCTCACGGGCCCAGCCGCTCCGCGGCATGTGGGATCTTCCCAGACCGGGGCACGAACCCGTGTCCCCTGCATCGGCAGGCGGACTCTCAAGCACTGCGCCACCAGGGAAGCCCTCTAGTTAATCTTTTAATAGGCGTGATTAGGAAAAACATTTCTCGGGTAATCAAACAGATTTTGGATACACCTAATAAAATGTAGTTCTGTGGAGATTTTCAGTCCATGTTAGTTTATACAAAAGAAAAATGAGTAACCTTCAGAGGTATATCGTTTCCCTTTCTTGCAATTACTCCATTCATACCTCCAGTCTTGAAGCGTGTGTGTGTGTGCGTGGGTGTGTGCATGTGCGCGTGTGCGTGTGTGTGTGTGTGATGGGAGAAATGGAGAAAGGGCCACCAGGGATATACAGACAATCCTTCTTAGTTGCCATGATCAAAGAAGCAGCTTTCTGTGTAACCAGAACTATCTGCTGTGCAAGAAAGCTTTCATTATTTTTCTTTCTTATCTTCCTGGACAAACTTAATGAAGTGGCGGCCTTCGACCAGGCTTCACTTTCTTATCATCTCCTTATTTGTTCACACTATCTCAAAGTGAGAAAGTCTCCATCGTCCAAAATTGTTTTCTCAGAACTTCCCAGAGACCAGTGACCTACTAATTCTGTTTGCGTCTTCTCCATCTTAAATCGTCTGTATTGTCAACCATTCAGTTCTTTCTAGAAATCCTTGCTCCTTTTTGTTCTGTTAGGCTATACTATAGTTGCTGTCCTTTTCTTCCATCTGTTTCCTAAGGAAAAGCCTTAAGTGGTCATTTTCCCCAAATCCCCACCATTTCTGCTTTCACCTCTCTGGCCCTGAATAGCCCTGATCTCTCCTCCGGAACCAAGAGTAGCAGTAATTTCCACGAGCAATGATACCCGCATCAGAAAGCAAATAGATCCAATACCAAACTCCTTTCTCCTGCCAAAACCACACATTTTATAGTTCTCTACTGTCAAACCTCAGTGTGTAAAGGGATTTTTTTCTTTTTTTCTCTTTTCTACATCCATAACTCATCAGTGGCCAAGTTGTGTAAATTCTAACTTTGCAATATTTTTCTTATCAATTCTCTCTTTCCTTCCCATTGAGGATCACTAAGAGCAAAAATATTACCTCTTGGATGGGACTAATGAAATAAATAAATATTTTCATGAAAGTAAATGGAAAGGAAAAGAAAAAATTAAATTTTGATAGAGACCAAATGTCATCAAGATGGGCCAATTGAAAGTCTACTAACTGTTCTGATAATTTGGCATCTCCTTGCTAAAATCATCACCTGTTTGACAGCCTACAGTGATATCGATCCAAAGAATAAACTTCTGTTCCTCTTTCTAATGAGTTTGCCAAATAATTCAAAATGTTAATTTAATTGACAATAAGAAATACCTCTGCCAAGAGCACTGGGCCCTCAAATGTAAATGAAGTGAGTGAGAGGGGAAAACTATGAAGGGCTAAAATACAGAGTAAACTTGAATGAACAAAAGGAGCACAGTTATTCAAAGTCACCTAAAGTTAGCATCATCTAGTTGACTCACAGATCAAATAGAACAAGATGAGTACATTAACATCTAGGAAAAGAAAATGTAAGATCATGACAGCATTAATGAGCCTTGGGAGATATTGTTCAGGGTCCCAGCTAAGTTGCTCCAGAGACTCCAAAATATTTTTAAAATTAATATTCCCCATAGAAAAGTACAGAGGTAGGCAATTCGTACTTAATATATGGTTTCCATCTTTCTCCCCATTATCACGGGCTAGAGGAAGAGAACTAAGAAAAGGACGAAGGTGTTTTTTAAGTGAGCAAATCTAATTCTAAGGCTGAATTAGGAACTCCATTCTCAGACCTAAGGCAGGCCTGTCACTAAAAGAGCTGACCTTTCTATCTCTAACTCCTGTTTCCTTTGTCTCTTTTATTTGTTCCACAACTCATATTTATTATTTTCCTTAAATACCCATAATCTACAGAGCACTTAATTTTAAAATATATTTTTAAGTTAGACTATTTTAGGTTTTGTATTATATTTATGTCTGTGTTTGTTGGGTCTTAATGTGTTTAGCTTGTCAATATCAACTATTTTTAGTCAAAAATCACCATTAAAAGTTCATTTATGATATAATGAACTTCTAATAATATTATTCTCTCTCCTTTTTTAATGGGGAAATTTGAGTATTATCGTAAGCTTTTTTTTCAACTAGTGGTTTGATAATCTTTGCATAAAGCATTTCCTAGACTATTCAACATTTTCCCCATTATACTACTTAATTCAGCTCCCAAGTTTGTTCTCTTATTATTAAATCAATATGTTTGAGCTCTCTGATTTCTGCTGATGCTCAAAGGCAAAATTTCAAACATATTCTGTTAATAACTGAATCTTCACTACACCTTCATTTAATTCATAATACAGAAGACAATACAAATTACTTTAGGCATACAATATTCTTAATAAAATATATTAGATATTTTAAATTAAGTGATCTGTTTGGATGACTATTTATATTCAAGTGATGGTATTTATCTGTTTAAAGATCTGAATAGGTTTTTCTTCAAAGGTGATATGAAAGTGGTCAATAAACACATGAACTAATGCTCAACATTATTAGTAATCAGCAAAATGCAAATCAAAACCACGAGACAGCACTTCACATCCACTAGGACAGTTATGATGCAAAAGGCAGATGATAACAAGCATTGGTGAGGACATGAAGAAATTGGAACCATGATACACTGCTGTTGTCAATGTAAGATGCTATAATCCCTTCAGAAAACATTCTGGCAGTTCCTAAAAAAGGCTAAATCGAGTTACCTGATGACCTGGCAATTCCACTCCTAGATATAGACCCAAAGAAATTAAAGCACATGTCCACACAAGAATCTTTACATTAATATTAAGACCTGCCTTATTCACAATGTCATAAACAGCCCAAATATCCATCCGCTGATGAATAGAAAAGTAAAATGAAATATACCCATACAATGGAAAATTATTCAGTTATAAAAAGGAACGAAGTAGTGATGCATATTACAATATGGATGAACTTTAAAAACATTATGCCAAGTGAAAGAAGCCAGTCCAAAAAACAAAAAAGCACATATTGTATGATTCCGTTTATATGCAATATGCATTGTCCAGAATAGGAAAATCTATAGAGACAGGGTAAGATTAGCCTATGGTTGAAAGAGTTTGGATACAATGTGGGCGATTGCAAAAAGGTAAAGAATTTCTTTATGGGATGATGAAAATATTAGGAGTTAGCAGTGATAGTTGCACAGTACTATGAATATGCTAAAAATATTACATTGTATACTTTAATGTGTTAATTATATGGTATGTGAACTATATCTCAATAAAGCTGCTATAAAGAGAGTTATTTTGGTAGACTAAGGCATTTATTGTATCACTTAACTGAAAAATAATTTTGCAGGTCAATCTTACTTATGGGAAATCCTTAATTATGTGGTAACAATGTATTCAACAACATCACTTTCATTTTTAATATGACAAAATTCATTAGAGTATATTAGGAAAAGTCCTATTTTAAGTGTCGCTGAAATTCTTTTTAAATTTATGTTAAGTGCAATTTGTTCACCAGGCAATATTGTGTGCCAATAAATAATATTTACTAGGAGTTGGAAAATGTAATTTAACCGATCTATAAATACTAATGTGTGTTAGTGGTGATGGGCCTCATTTTATCATTTGTGCAAGAGAGAAGCTGGGCTAGATATTCAGCTCTAAAGCTGTATGATTCTATGACAAAGATGGATGACAAAATAATGAAGCCATATGATAAGTTCTATGAACATTCAATTAGTTGGTGACAAAACAGCTTTCAGTATTTTATTTAATTCCATCAAAATGCTAAGTATGTCCATCAAAGAAAATCAATTTCATCCATGATCCTGTTACATCCTTTCCACTGCAAATCTTAAAGGCTTATAAATTTATAGAATAGAAACATTTATATTCAGAACTTTGAGAAAATTGCTCCTGGGAAAATCTTTCTGTCTCAATAGAACAGAGACGTAACTAGAGGTAAGAGAGTAAAATCTACTTAAAATACCAGAGGGCATTTACTATTTTTCAATTAGCAATTTCCTCCGTCCAGTACTAAATCCCAGGAAAGAATTTTCCTTTTCCTTGACTTATTTGATTTGGCACATCACTTAAATAACTATTAATTAACTCACTAAATTTAAATTTTCATAACTACAAGCACCATTGTGGAATTTACTTAGAAAATCAACATTTTGTCTAAAATACCAAGTAAGGAATATGAAAAGTACGAAATTCAGTGCAACATTTGTCTTTAAATAAGGGCAGTAACTATGTTCGCTGATTGTATTTTACTCGATTATGCAAGTCAAAAACAACCTCTATATTTTATGAAACTCTATCAAAATAAACAAATAGGAAAAAATGTTTTGATGATATAATTTCCCTCAATGCCCTGAAATTCATATTAAATATTATTTCTTTTATACTACATTAGCTGATTTTATCAACTACTTTGTTATCATTCCATAATAATTATAAAATTTTAATTTTGTGCACATGTAGCTTTCAGATAAAAACTTACCTCAGAAACAGAAAAAAACCAGCTTTAAGGCCATACAGTAATGACTGCTGTCATCCTGTTTTTACAAGTTTTATTTGAGAATTACTAATCTTGAAAATAGAAACAATGCCCTAATCCTAGGCCTAACAAGTGATGAAGACATAAAATTTAGGATGAAACAAATTATACCAAGATTAGTTAGAAAAGACAGCAAATCACTGTCAATTTCCTATATGGCTTGGACCCTATAACAGTTTTGTATTTGTCTGTCAGATGATGATAACTCACACAAATACAAGTATAGGTACATATCTAGCTGTATACCTAGGCTTACTACTGTATTTCTAAATCACATAACTGCACTTATATGTTTTATAATTTAAAATGCATTATCTTAAAGAAAAAATATACTTACTGCCCTCTAGAGGTATGAACCAGTAGTGTAATAAGTGTAGATGTTGCTGGGCATATACAGTTTAAAGCTAACATGGCGTATTTAAACTCTTCTTCACAAACAACATGATCTGTTTGAAATAAAATAGGTAAATTAGAATAATTTACCTTGGGATAGTAGTATTTTAAAATAATATGAAAAATAAAACAATGAATAAAATTACAAAACTTTCCATATAAACACACTTGTTTTAGAGAGGTTTTTACATGTGCAAATTTATCCCCAGGAAAAATGATTCATAAGAGAGAGTACTAGACTATGAGGTAAGTTATTGAGGTATGGAGGATCTGGCCCCAGACCTGTCTTTACTAAAATTGACAGCCTTTGGCAAAATGCTTATTTTTCCTGTGCCTCATCTGTACAAGGAGGTAACATGTAGGTAGGTTAGAGGTACAGTCTGGATAATAAACCAGAGACTATATAAAGTCTCCTTTACTTCTGATAATTCTATGGTATGAAATACAATAGTACTGATTTATAACATAATTGATTTATCAACTTCATAGTCAATATAAAGACTTAGAAAGTGATTATTAAAAAATGTGGCAGATAATATTTGCACAACATACAAGTAATAGATTTTTATAATCAAAACAACCATAATTACCAATCAATACAAATTAATCCTGAAATAAATATAAATTTAAATTATACTTTAACCCAGGACCTAGGTCAAAAATTCAAAAGATGATAGAGTCCAGTCAGAAAAGATAATAAATGGCATAAAAAGAAATCCAATGACATAAAAACAATAAAGAGTGTTAGAAAAGATGGCACGTAAGGGGGCGCAGTCATATTAAAGGGGGGTGATGCTACTCAGCCCAAGTATATTATTTTCATGCAAGAATGAGGGCCCGGATGCCATATACTTAATTTTCCACAGAAATAATATTTTAGAGAAGCAATTGAAGTTTGTTTGGGAAAAAAGCTGTTTGTTTTGGGAAAAAAAACTTCCCTTCCAAGTAAACTACTATAGCTGGTATTGGAAATAAAGACTGTTTAAAGTTCTAATTAAATAAATATTCTTAGGCAGAAAATAGCAGTTTTAGCTAAATTAAGAAATAGAAGGTTGAATAGGTGAGTCGGATCTATAAAATGAATACATACACCATACAATTTATGAAGAAACAAGATTACTTGGGAAATCGTTCATCAAATGCTCCAGACAGATAAATAATAACATTACTCCAATTTGTATAACATGAGTTAGCATATGAAAGAGCCCATTATTTTTTTCTTTTTCCTTCATTTCCTTATTTTTTTTCTTTCACCTTTTATGGAAGAAATTGTATGCTATGGTTACATACCAGGATTTACTCTTAAAAAAATCAAGAATCTGCTAGCAATGTCTCTTTCTTTGTTTCTCTTTCATCTTTTTTTGCTTGTCAAATATACTATAATGATAATTTTTAAGGAAAATCTCAAAAATACATAACCATGATACTTAATATTTGGCAGGAAGGTAGGTAGATTCAAAATCCAATTTTGAATGTGGAAAAGTATACAAAAATATTTGCAAAATAACAGTGACTTAAACCACTATTTCGATATTTCTCAAAATAATTTTTGAGTGTGTATGACCTATCTATGAAAATAAAGTAACAAAACTGCTAAATGAAGAGTGTTATTACTTTAGAATCATATGATAGCCATACATATGGGGTCCATAAATCTTAAACCAAAAATTGAACATATGATTTAAGAAAAATGTTTACACGTATTATGACATGAGATAGACTACCAGAAAATTTAGAAGGTAAGTTTACCATATATGCAAAACCACATGCAATTATTAACTTTCCCTTGGTTTAATGTACAAACCGTCTTTCTTCTAGTAGGGGACCATGAGAAAATGTGATAGCTCTGTGACAGCTGAAAAATATTCCATCTTATTTCCCTTCAGTGGTTAAAAAGTAAAAAATTGGGTCCCCTTCCTTCCCTTTTCCTCACTTAATGTGTTCATCTGTGTTTGGTTGGGAATGGTTGATGGAAGATCATGTTGCACTCGCTAATTTTTCAAAAACTATACTAATCTGTGGGAAATGGAAAGAAGGGAAAGATTAGTAAGTTTTAGGTACTAATTTTTATTTCTGTATATGCTTTTTTCTACAAGTAAGTAAAGTTTTTACAGTGTCTATTAGCCTATCCAGCACTGTACATATTACTGGAGGCTATTTTACACATAAATACAAAGTAGGTTCTGCACTATTTTAGTAAATACTGAATTATTTAGAAAGACAACCACTGTATGAATTAAGAGAAAGTTTATTTTGTTTAGTATTGTATGTGAGTCATTAATACAAATTTAAGATATGATCATTAATAATAAGTATGTGCCCACTACTGTCAGTGTCAGTAGTGGGCACATACTAATTGGTGCAAGCAATTGTCTCTCTTGCGTTGTCTTTTTTTGGTTATTCATACCTGGGCATTTACATATTGAAATATACACTTCCTTACTATTAATTATTTCCCTCTCTTTCTCCTTCGTATTACAATTAGGACATTATATTAACTATTTAAAATGTATTCATATAGATGTTTACATTTACTCTGAATTTCATTCCAGGATAGTAAAGGAAGTGTTACAAAATATTTATCATAAAAAAGAGGTATTGGATCAGATACGTTGAAAACGATCGTCTTAGATTAATGAGTTAATTGTATATAATGTTGGGATTCCTTGTTAGATAATAAGAAAAATCAGTACTCTTTTTATAAAGAAAACATCTATGTAATCAATAAGGATGATTGTATAATCTCCAAAATATACAAACAGCTCAGGCAGCTCAATATTAAAAAAATAAACAACCCAATCAAAAAATGGGTGGAAGACCTAAATAGACATTTCTCCAAAGAAGACATACAGATGGCCAGCAAACACATGAAAAGATGTTCAACATCACTAATTATTAGAGAAATGCAAATCAAAACTACAATAAGGTATCACCTCACACCGGTCAGAATTGCCATCATCAAAAAATCTACAAAAAATAATTTCTGGAGAGGGTGTTGAGAAAAGGGAACCCTCATGAATTTTTGGTGGGAATGTAAATTGATACAGCCACTACGGAGATTCCTTAAAAAACTTAAAATAGAACTACCATATGACCCAGCAATCCCACTACTGGGCATATATCCAGAGAAAACCATAATTCAAAAAGACACATGCACCTCAATGTTCACTGCAGCACTGTTTACAATAAGCAGGACATGGAAGCAACCTAAGTGCCCATCAACAGATGAATGGATAAAGAAGATGTGGCACATATATACAATGGAATATTACTCAGCCATAAAAAGAAACAAAATTGAGTTACTTGTAGTGAGATGGATGGACCTAGAGTCTGTCATACAGAGTGAAGTAAGTCAGAAAGAGAAAAAAAATGCTGTAGGCTAACACATATATATGGAATCTAAAAAAAAAAAAATGGTTATGAAGAACCTAGGGTCAGGACAGGAATAAAGACGCAGACATAGAGAATGGACTTGAGGACATGGGGAGGGGGAAGGGTAAGCTGGGACGAAGTGAGAGAGTGGCATGGACATATATACACTACCAAACGTAAAATAGATAGCTAGTGGGAAGCAGCCTCATAGCACAGGGAGGTCAGCTCAGTGCTTTGCGACCACCTAGAGGGGTGGGATAGGGAGAATGGGAGGGAGATGCAAGAGGAAGGAGATATGGGGATATATGTATATGTATAGCTGATTCACTTTGTTATACAGCAGAAACTAACACACCATTGTAAAGCAATTATACTCCAATAAAGATGTTAAAAAATAAATAATTAAACTTTAAAAAAAAAGAAAATGTGGTACATATATACAATGGAATATTACTCATCCATAAAAAGGAACAAAACTGGGTCATTTGTAGAGACATGGCTGGACCCAGAGGCTGTCATACAGAGGTAAGTAAGTCAGAAACAGAAAAATGAATATCATATATTAATGCATATATGTGGAATCTGAAAAAATTGGTATAGACAATCTTGTTTACAAAGCAGACATAGAGACACAGACGTAGAGAACAAATGTATGGATACCAAGGGGGAAAGGGGGGAGTGGGATGAATTGTGAGATTGGGATTGACATATATACACTATTGATACTATGTATATAATAGATAACTAATGAGAACCTACTGTATAGCACAAGGAACTCTATTCAGTTCTCTGTGGTGACCTAAATGAGAAGGAAATCCAAAAGAGAGGGGATATATGTATACATACAGCTGATTCACTTTGCTGTACAGTATAAACTAACACAATATTGTAAAGCAACTATACCCCAATAAAAATTTAAAAAAAAATTAAGTTCAGTGCGGGGATTGCTACCAGATAATTTCAGGTCAGGTCAGATTTTAACACCAACACAAATACTAAAATATTTTCTTTTTTCAGAATTTTCTGGATTGGAGATTACAGCTAAGGGATGCTGGACCTTTATTCAAGCTCTGATAATCTCTCACTGGGGGTAACAAAACAGCTTCTGAATTGCTCTTCCTGTTCTCCAATTCTTCAGCATCCCACCTATCACCCTTCTAAAACTGTGTTGGCCAATACAGTTGCCTCAGCCATAGAAAGGAATGAAATAATGCCATTTACAGCAACATGGATAGACCCAGAGATTACCATACTAATAAGAAGGACACAAATGAACTTACATACAAAACTGAAGTAGACCCACAGACATAAAAAACAAACATGATAATCAAAGGGGAAAGCAGGGGGAGGGATAAATTAGGAGTTTAGGGATTAACCTATACACACTACTATATATAAAACAGATAACCAACAAGGACCCACTGTATAGCACAGGGAACTCTACTCAATATTTTCCAATAACCTATAAGGGAAAAGAATCTGAGAAAAAATAGATATATACGTATGAATAACTGAATCACTTTGCTGTACACCTGAAATGAACACATTGCAAATCAACTATACTTCAATAAAATAATTAATTAACTAATTAATTACGTAAAATAAAAATGAAACTGTGCTGGCCAATACAGTTGCCTCTGCTACATGTGGCTATTTACATTTAAATAAACTAAAATTAAACAGAAATAAAAGTCCAATAACAATTAAGTTCTCAATAATACTTGTGACTACTGGCTAGGTATTAGACAAGGCAAATACAGAACATTTCCATTATCAATAATAACTAGAGAGTGCTGTTTGATCTGCCAAATGGATTAATGACCTTTCATAAATCCTAAAGCTTATAGAATATATTTCGAATTCCTTAAAATGTCATTCCTAGATTGTCAGAATTTGGGTAATCTTACTAACATATCACTCTTTTCATGCCTCTTCCCAGCCATATTGCTACTAAAATTGTTCATCTATAATAATAGGAAAAAAGGTAGAATATATGGGTGTTCTACCTTCAGGTTGGTGGGTAGATGTGTAGAAAGACATTTACGAAAATTTTGTTCTTCTTCCAATCGTTCTACTTTCTTACTAAAATAGGTGGAAATGATGATTGGGGAAGAGGTTGGAGGTGAGAGAGAAAATATGGTATCACTGTTTAAGAGCGTGGGAGAAGAAACAGAATTGAGGGACAGAATGATCGTTTGGCAGCTTCTAGACCCCTAAAATTAGTGATCATGAATTTAATGGAGGAATAGCCTGCAGGTCGTCTTTTGTTTGGTTTCCTCTGGCCACAGTCAAATGCATGGAAGTAAACACCTAGAAGACAGAGAGTTGTTCACTAGAGTTGGTTTCTGACAAACAAGTCTAACTAATGGAAGGTCAACGAACTAGGCTGAATTGAAATTATGGGTTCTAAAGGTGTGCTATGGGATGCAAACAGGTTAAGAAGGGAAGACAGGACCAACAGGTGAAAACTTGGTCGAATCAACAAATTGCAAGTCCCAGTGTAGTCAAAAGATTGTTGGAGTTCTGTATTAGAGGACATGAACTAGAAAGATAGGGGGTGGTGGTCACAGAGGAGGGGGCTAGGAATAGCCATGATAGAAGGCTCACATTTACATGATCTAGGGAATATGTCTCTGGAAGTGGGTGCAGAGATAAGACGTGGGCAAAGACAATGAAAGAAGGGAAATCACCGAAACACAAGCCTAGGGCACTGAAAGAAGCATTTTCCTGGCTATCCATACCATTAACTATTATGACCAAGCAGTGTGGAAAAGAGGGACAGTGAGTTAGGAGATTGGGCAGTTTTTCAGCTCATTTTTTTTCATCAGCTACTTACATTTCCTTTTGGGGACATTTCAAGCCACAAACTGCCAATTTTTATCAAGTGATTTTCTAATTAAAAACTGGCCATCATCAAAAAATCTACAAACAATAAATGCTGGAGAGAGTGTGGAGAAAAGGGAACCTTCCTACACTATTGATGGGAATTTAAATTGGTGCAGCCACTGTGGAGAATAGTATGGAGATTCCTTAAAAAACTAAAAATAGAGCTACCATATGATTGATCCAGCAAACCCACTCCTGGGCATATATCCGGAGCAAACCATAATTCAAAAAGATACATGCAACCCAATGTTCATTGCAGCACTATTTACAATAGCCAGGTCATGGAAGCAACCTAAATGTCCATTGATGGAGGAATGGATAAAGAAGATGTGGCACATATATACAATGGAATATTACTCAGCCATAAAAAAAGAACAAAAATGGGTCATTTGTAGAGACATGGATGGACCTAGAGACTGTCATACTGAGTGAAGTAAGTCAGACACAGAAAGACAAATATCATATATCACTTGTATGTGGAATCTAAAAAATAAAGGGTACAAGTGAACTTATTTACAAAACAGAAGTAGAGGCACAGATGCAGAAAACAAACTTATAGTTACCACAGGATAAGGAGGGGGGGATAAACTGGGAGATTGGGATTGACATATACACACTACTATATATAAAATAGATAACTAATAAAAACCTGCTGTATAGCACAGGGAACTCTACTCAATACTCTGTAGTGACCTATATGGGAAAAGAATCTAAAAAAAAAGAAAAAACAAGAGTGGATATATGTATAACTGATTCACTTTGCTGTACACCTGAAACTAACAACTCTGTAAATCAACTACACTCCAATAAAATTTTTTTAAAAAGAAGATTAGGTTATATAAAATTTAAGTACTATAGAGATGCATAATGTAGAATTATATCTGTGACAGAAATTGCTATCTTTCCCTATTATCCATTTTCCCTTCTGAATGCAGAAACTACCTGTCGATGGAGACACGTATGGGAGAGGTATCAGAAAGGGCAAGAATACTAACGTGGGTGACAGCACCTTGCTGATTTTAGTAAGGTGACGGATGATCTGGGGCAAAAATCGATCACTCTGCAAGCGGAGAGAAAAGGGAAAATTGCTTGAAGCCAGAAACCTAGGAGTCCAGGAATCCGGACAGTTGCAGAACCAAAACAGTGAACTGTACCCTAAATCATGGGAGATGACACTGTCTTTCAGAATCTTTATCAGTGACTTCCTTTTAAGACTTTTCAGCTAGATCAATAAAGCTGGACCTAATGTGGGGATCAGATAAAGGTGCTGTGCTGCCTTCCCACCCAATAAACCTATTGTTTCAGATGATGCCGAGGTAGTTGCCACGACAACCAAGAGGGTGATACAGACACGGCAACAAAAGCCAGTAAATATGGCAAGTGCAAGAAAGTTCTTAGAAAAGAACTTTGAGCACAATTATTGACACATAGAAAGGACTGGAGGAAATCTGTTCTAATTTCAACGTTCAACGTAGCCACAGAAGATAGTGACCAAGGATCTATGCTTATGAATAGACAAAGGAGTTATTTTCTAAGAGCAGGATGGGTGTCTAATCAAAAAAATTACTGCAAGGTCTCTGCAATTCATGTCCCACAGGATTTCACCATTCCTATGGAACAATGTCTGCTGTGTGTCTCCCTTTCTTTTTCCAAAACCCACTATTTTATCACAGCTATCTTGCTCTGCTATTATATATGCATATGGGGTGGGGGAGAGGTTGGTTTGTTCATTGCCAGACTATTAGGATCCACAGCTAGCAATGACTTTGTATTATCAAGATATCCTGCACTTTGAGTTGGGTTCAGCAATTGAGGCAACTTTGGGGTATTTCTCATAATAATGAATGAGTATCTTAATGTATAAGGGAAAAACACTGTACATGGATACTTGGGTGGACAAAAAGATTTGAACTGTGGCTGAAACTACTCTCATCCCATATTCATTCTCTCCTTCTTCCTTTTAGTAAGAGGCTTCATTTTCCCTCACCCATCCCCAAGGTTTAGCTGGGTGCGTGCCTGTCCAGGGAGAAATGACATGTCTCAACTCCTCTTTTAGTTAAATATGGTTACTAGACTAGGTTTTGTAAACTTCTGGATTAATATTTTGTAGACACATCCACTTCCCCTACACACTGTCCCTCTTTGCTGGTGAGACCACATAAGTGGCAAAAGTCCAGTTTTGATTATGCAGACAGAGATGACTCCTTAGCAATGATCAAATCTCTCCATGTTTTCTTTCTAATTTCCTTCCCTTGTTGAAGAAAGCATTTCCTCTTTCGAAATCTTGTATTTTCTTCTCGTCCCTGTAAAGTTGCTGTTTTGACTCAGCTCTTTCTCTTGGGTTGCTTGCCATCAGAGCATAAGCACATGAGAGCAAATGGTGTCGCCCCCAAGTGTGCCAGGCCACCGGCAAGGTCCTGATCCCTCAGAGCCTAACTTGCCTTATCTTTAAAACTGTAAATCATAATAATATTTACCTCATAGGGTTTTCTGCAGAGAAAAGTAGATAATGAATATAAAATGCTCATCAGAATTCTAAACAGGTACTATTTATCACCACAATCCTACATTATTAAAAATAAAAAGATAGATTTCAATAAACCATCTTGAAAGAACGTCAATAATACAGTTTTAAAATTTAAGTAGCAAAACGATACAATATAACTCCATTGATAAAAAAGCTGACTTCTGCATATACGTTCATGTGTGCATACGTATGTCTGAATAAGCATCAAAAATTGTAAGAATGGGAATCAAAATGTTAATAGTAACTCTCTTAAGGAATAGGAAACAGTTTTCAAGGGCTACGACTTTTAAAATAGCAGGATTATGTGAGATTTGTGGTTTCTGTTTTATGGCTATTTTTATTATTTTTGATTTAAAAGCTCTTCAGATAAGCAATTGCAATTAAAGCTACAAATTTATAGATAGATACGATCAAATCTATTTTCAAGGCCCTTTTGCTTTATGGAAAATCAATTTGTTAATTACATTTTAACAAGTCAGAATATTTTTTTAAAAGTCTGCCTCACAGTATTTTTTGAGCTTGTCTATGATTTAAAGTACTGGAAGCTTCTTCCATGCAGTTGCTAGGTAACAGCTCTTCAGAAAGCAGTAAGCAACAGTGGACAGTGCATGAAACCAATCTAGTCCTGGATTTTGATTTACAGAAATCAAATATCCTTTGGAGAAAGAGCTTTTAAAGAGAAACACGAAACAGGGTAAATTTTAAAAATTAAATGTTATTTGTTTTTATTTTACAGGGAAAGAGTTTATTACATAGACCGACTGAACAAATTGCATTATAAACCTCTCACATAGCCTTCGCTTATTAGACTAGGTTTATAAGCATGAGTGGGTTGATTGCCATGAAAATTGCTTCTTTTTCTTCGAGGAGAGTAATCTCTAACAATCGAGTTTTATTTTGATCCTGTTGCTTTAATCAATAAAATAGCAGTCAGAGTGTGTGTGTTTGTGTGTGTACATGAGCAGACATCATACTTCTGCCAATTCTAGGACTGTGAACCATTCAATGGCTAAGAATAGGTTTAAGTAAAGCTTTAAAAGTCATTTAGTTTCACAAGATCTAAATACAAGATGCTTATTAAATATACAGAATTCAACCCAGTTTGACGCTGGCAACGTTCTATAAACAGATGTATTTCACTTCAGTAATATTGAGTATAAAACACATTTTTGTGTGTTTCTAATTGCTTGAATCCTTACGTTAATGCTGTAATTTTTTTAATGTATCATACTAATTAAGTGCTCAAAGGGGAATCATTTCCTGTATCCTAGAGCAAAACAGTTTAAATTTTAATAACCTCCTTTTTTTAAAACATGTCACAGAAACAGCAGTCTTAATATTTTTTGAAAAATTGCTGACCTCAGAACTCCATTTATTTAGGTACTAACCGAAAGTATTCATTTCTCACTAGCTCATGATAGTAATTGATGTCATGAGAGTTAATGATATAGTTATTGAATTGTCTTAATATATTATAATAATACTAATCCCAAATAGGATTTCAAGTTTTATGCTAAATGGTACATATATATGTATGTATGCATGTGTGTTATTAAACCTCAGAAAAGTTTTATGATATATATTGTGTTAAACAGTTTTCAGATAAGCAATTAGATGTTCAGAGAGGTCAAGTTACTTGCCTAAATCCATTATTAACTTAAATTCACACGGCTTATAAAGAACTCTACAAAAGCTATACAAGTCTAAAATTGATTAAGGAAGCACATTACAATAAGTGAATCTTCTAGTGGTTTTTCTCTCCCCTGAACTTACTTTAAAGCTTACTACTTGCTACCAGACGGACAAGTGGTTCAAACAAGCTCTTAATTGAACTGAAAAAATACAAACACCACGTTTCCCAAAACCTCATCACTTTATGAGGGAGTTTGGAAGGAATGTGGCCAAATCTGACCTTGAAATCAATTCCATTGCTTTTCAATCACACACACCCCAAAATCATAGCTGGACTAAAATGATTTGAGTCACTGATTCAAAGGGATTTTGAAAGATCTCTAGAAAATTTATTAGTAGCAAATATACTGCGATAAATTTTATGAAGGACATAAATGCAAGTGCTCTAAGAAGATACAAAAGGATACCTTTCCTGCTCTGCAGGAATCAGAAAGAGTATCCCCAAAGAAGTGATGTTTAAACTAAGATTTTTAAGGATAATTAACAGTAGTTAGTTGAAAGGTGAAGAAAGCATACAGAGGTGATTTTCTTAAAAGTAAATCAGAGAGGTAGGAGGATATTTAAATTTTTATGGAGATAAATTAACAAAGAAAGAGATTTGAAGATTAAGGAGAGAAAAATATCACAAGGTTGCTGACAAGGTACAAGGTGATGGGGTCCAGCCTGGAGATAAGGAAATCCTATTGTAACAGGAGAAAAGCAGGAAATGGTAAGTGAAAAGGAAGTAACATTAGGAAAATATGGTAGCAAAAATCTGAGGAAATTTTCACTCATTGGCTTCCCCTACCTAAGAATTAAGAGGAGAACTAAAGATTGAAATGGTAACTGCAAGAGTAAGAGTGTGTTTTGATAAGGGAAAAAAATCCACACTGTTAAGGGCCTGTGAGCTGCCAGACCATGAGTTCACAGTGATAAGAGTCTGACCCACGGTGTGATTTTTTTTTTTTTTCTAGCAGGGCTCAGTCAAGGAGCAGGAAAAAAGAATCCATCTGATAAGAATTTTGTTTGTTTGTATGTTTGTTATTGTCAATCAGGCGGCATAAAAAGTTAAAACAAAAGAAAGCAGTATATACAGATATGAGGTTGGCTGAATGACAGACCACAGAGTTCAGGTGGTTTAAAGAGGACAGGACAGAAAAAAGGAAGGTGAGGCACAGAAGACTCTAGACCGATAAGGCATCAGAGCTATGCTTCTCAGCTGTTCGTGATGAAGGACAGATGTTTCTTTTCTTTTTAATTTCCAATGCATTGCAGACACATATGCAGTTCTAATGTGCATGCCTGTATAGAACTCAAGCCATATGTGACTCACCTATGAATATGATATGATCCAAACCAGTCTACTCGCTTATCAAAGAGACAACACACTGCGGTGCACTAGGGTGTCAGAGCAATGGCAGATTGCTATCAAAGTTTCTAAATGATCACGGTCAATTTGGTATTTATTTTATAGCCTAGTAAAAGTCTGAGCCCACACTTTGAGTAGCACTGCGTTAAAAGCTAATTGATTTACAATGTTGGACCAATCTCTGCTGTACAGCAAAGTGAAAAAATAAAATAAAATAAATTAAATAGGTCTCACATCAAAAAAATTTACAAAAGCTAATTGAAAAGCATTGCATCAATGAAGTGGAGGGGAAGGCTTTAGATAGCACTAGATGGTTGAATTAGCAAAACAGAAGATTGAGTTTGGGTATTGTGAGGTCTGAACAGTGTAAATAGGCCTGAAATCACTTGGGAGGACGTCAGGGGACAGGTATACACTCCACTACATATCTTTTTCACTCTAAATCTCTGGAAATCATTGTCAATAAAACTGGAAAACAGACTTTCTGAACCACACATTCTATGAAGACTAAAATATAATCCCAGCATTTGTAGAAATACATTATAAAGTAGGAAAATGTTGCAAAGGTACTCCTGTACTTGACTGAAAGAATCATTACATTTGGAGCCACAAGGCATAAGTTCGAATTCCACGTCTTTAAGCACGTTAAGGCTTTGAGCAACTATGCCTAGTATCATATTAGACAAGTTGGTATAGTTATTTATCTCTGTCTTACACAAATGTAAACTTCAGATTGAAATAACACCGAAGAGCATACAGCAAACTACAGCAAACTCCCATGATAAGTAAAGTTTTTTCTTTCATAAAAATAGACAATAAGTGGAAATATGCACTTCTGTGAGTACACACCTTTTCCTTACCAAAGACAGAAGATGCTACGATCTGCCTAATCTACCCACGCAAACGACAACCCATAGCCATATTTATAGCTGTCATGTATAACCTGAGACAGCTGTTTTCAGCCATATCATTACCCTGGACAAAACTGCAAAGGAAACTCTCACCTCATCTCTTCTATTGGGTATTTAGGATACACTCATTGGCCATCGCCAATGAGTGTATCCTAAATACTGTTTTTCAGCAGTCTCCCATAATAATCAAATCTTTTCCTTTCCCTCCAAAATGTCCATGCTTACAGAAATAAACAGGTAGATAGACGCTACTATCAATTAGATATTCATCTAACAATCTTAATAAAGAGACATACAAAAGACGATTGAAATTTCAATTTTACCAGGAGGCATATGCAATTAAAAAGGAGTTTCTTAATGCAAAGTGAGGCTGACTTAATGGGATAATTGAGGCACGTGTCTTGTCTTGCTGAGCCCTTGCTACTATGGACTATTCTTCCACCAACCAGCCCCTACAATTTTTCAACATGATGTTCACATCAACAGATTCCAAAAAAATGAAGTAAGTTAGGCATTTCAGTCCTTCACGATCCACACATTCTTTTTGATCTTAGGAGATAATTCTAGGGGTTGCTAAAAACTCTGTCTTTAAGAAAAGTAACTATTGGAAAAATAAACTGATTTGAACTATTACATGATGGATCCTTGGATAATCCAGAGGCAAAAATCATAAAGAAAACATTGATGATTGTGCAAGAAGGAGACAAAAATTCTGTTAGTTAAAAACACCATGAACACAACCGAAAGACAATTGGCAAACTGAAAAAAAAAATGCAACTTTCAAAAAGTCAAAATGTTAGTAATTTTAGAATACAAAAAATCTCTACAATTCACTAAGAGAAAAATAGTCACCTCTGTAGAAAATAACGGTAAAGCGATGTTTTATACACAAATGCACACACAAATTAAATGTACAATAGATACATGGAAATGTGCAACTGTTAGTAATCAAAACTTTAAAATTAAAACAAACTATTAGTGGCAACACCACATGTCTCTTAACAGCACACGTTCTGGAGACAGAAAACGTGCATTTAAGGTCCAGCTGTACCACTAAGCTATGGTTCCATCAGCATTTTACTTAACATCTTCCTGTCTCAGTTTTCTCATCTGTAAAAGGGGTATAATACTGGAATCTACCTGTGGCAGCTAGCCTTCCAGACAGCCTCTATGATTCTCATATCCTAGGATTTAGATCCTGTGTCATTCCCACCTACACAGAATAGGACTGATCTTGTGACCAGTAAGATATTGTGGAAATGACAGAGTGTGACGGCCAAGGCAAGGACATTCTGGCTTCTGCCTTAAGGAAAAGTCTAAGAGGTAAGGAACTGAGGCCTCCTGCCAACAGCCAGCACTAACTTGCCAACCATGTCAGTGAAAAGGGGACCACCCTGGATGCAGATCTTCCAGCCCAAGTCAAGCCTTCAGATAACGTAGCCCCAACTGACATCTTTACTGCAACACCACACATATCCTGATTATTACTCCTCCCAAATTCCTGACCCACAGAAACTGTGAGACAATGAGTGTTTACTGGTTATACCGTGAAGATGTGAAGTCATTAACTCAGTATCAGCAATGGATAACTAATCTACTATCTTAACAAGGTTGTGATGAAAATTCATTGAGTTACAATACTCTGTAATGACCTATATGGGAAAAGAATCTAAAAAAGAATGGATATATGTATATGTAGAACTGATTCGCTTTGCTGTACAGCAGAAACTAGCACAACATTGTAAATCCACTCTACTCCAATAAAAAATTAATTAAAAAAAGAAAATTCATTGAGTTAATCTATAAAAAGTAATTCAGAACCGTAGTTATTGCACATAGTAAGCATTAAATAAATGTCAACTGCCACAATAATAATAATAATAATATAGTTCTTATATTATTTTTCATCCAGCCAAGGGGCAAAAGTTAAAAGGAATATTGCTCACTCCTGCAATGATAAGTTATTCATTTCTGGAGAGCAAATTGGCATTGTGTATTAAAAACCATAAAAGTACACATACCATTTAACCTAGGAATTAAACTAGATAATCATCTTAAGGCTATTATAACACAAGTTCACAAAAAACTCTTTTATGATAATTGAGTTTTTATTTTACTTTTTTTAGTTCCAGACAAAACTGAATCTTAAGAAGCTGAAAACCTAATAATGAATAAAAAATTGAAAAAGAAACTGATTTTGTCAAAATCACTCTGTTAACTAGTTAAAAATTTACACCTTTACCTAAAACTTTCATTAGCCTCTCATCGCTTCTCCAACAACATTCCAATTCTTTAGTAAAGCCTAATTCACAATCGCACACACACACAACACCCACACATGAGCATGTTTACAATATGTCCTTATGCAGTATGATTTGAGGCAACGTTAGATTAAATAAACATCCCATTATAATATTTGCTCTCTCCACTTTTTGGCTGTCCTAGTATTAGGATCTCATTCTTTTGGGGTTAAAAATTGTGTTTTAAGAGACTCTTTTCAATACAGAAGTAACTATTCCAGGAACAGGGATATTATATCAAATCATGAAAACTTTACTAAATTAGAACATAATTGGGATCATGAGTTTTGATATATAAGGAGGGTGGCAAGGGTTGAGGAGGAGAATTCTAAGGTTACAAATGAAGTTCTCTGTAGAAAGAAAAAGCTCAGTTGAAGTGCTATTCTTGGGATGAATGTAAAGGCACACTCCCTGGTTATTAAAGGGTTAGAGGTAAAGAAAATTAGAAAATCTGCCATTGGAATAGATAGCTACTCCATCTTCATCTTCATTATACCACTAGTGCCTGGAACAATTTATTGCTCACAGTAGGACTCAATAAAAATGTTTTGAATGAGTAAGCAAGAATAAAAGAGGATATACCTGGTTTTCTTTATGAAACATTCATATCAAGAAACTACTTTACAGACTGAAAATCATAGGCCTAGGTTGTGATAGAATATGTCTGGCACTTTCCTAAGACAGAAGAAGAAAAACGCTTCTCTGGTTTCCAGAATCATGAAAATGAGTCTTTGAAAAATATACAACCATAAGAAAATTAATGGAGAAAAACATAAAGATGCTTTGAGTTAATTAAATTATAAGCGGTCCACAAGAAAATGGCTTTAAAAACCTAATGGTCAGCAGCAATTAATCAAGTGTCAAAGAGAAAAGGCAGGAAATATGGTTTGGCCCATATTTTAAACTTGTAAAAGTCACAGAAAGGAAAAACAAATACAAGATTGATACTTTATTAGGAGGAGCAAAATACAGGAATGCATTTAACTTAAAAATAATCCACAGCAATGTTAATTTTTAAAATTTTGATTAAATGGGCCATGGCTATATAAGAAGTTAACATTCCAGGAAGGGTGTTATGTGAAAGGCTACATAGAAGCGCTCTGTTCTATATATACCATTCTTCTGTTGATCTAAAATTACTTCTACAAAAAAACTTAAAAAGCAAATGCAATTAAAAATAAAATGTTGATTTTCATCTCTTAGGGGTGAAAATGTTATCTTGGCTATGTAGCAGAATGTCATTCTTAGGAAAAACATGCTTATGTAAAAATGTGTGTGTTTGTGTGTGTGTGTCTGTGTGTGTGTAATACACAGACAGAAGATGAAACAAATGTGGAAATGTTCACTGTTGAATGTAAATGGGGGTAATACACACTTTCATTGTATAATTTTAAAACTGTATGTTTGATTTTTTTGCAAAGTGAAAAATAGTGGGAAAAAAGTAAAAACTCCAAATTGTGCTGGGTCTGAAGATGGCCTTATGTTAAGTGGTTTCTGATAATCTTCACAATAAGACAAAAATCAAAAAGAAAATATTTCCATCTAAAAATGGAGAATTTTCAAAGTTTTGGTAATTTATCTTTTGAAAATATAAGAATTCAAAGCATTATGTTTTTAAGTAGGTTGTAAGAATGAAGTTTAACATGGTGTCTATGTGGGTGTATATGGGAAATGAAGAAATTATTCAGCATGAAGAACTCACACATCACCATTTGGTAAAAGCCAAGCCTTGTGCATACATATGTTATTTAGAAACAGCTAAGATAATTTCCAATATTTATATTGCTTAGAAATATTTTTCCACTCTCTTTTTGGGGAGGAAAAATTGAGGCATTGGAGTGTCTGGTGCGCCAGTAAAAACCGATGGCTAAACTTTTAGTCAAATCATTTCTCCAATATGTGCGTATGTGTGTGTGTGTGTGTGTGTGATTTTAAACAATATTGTTTTTATAACGGTAGCCATCCATGACTATATACTATAAGAAAAACATATGTTTATAGAGTATTGTCAATGATATTGTTAGAAAGTATTTCCTTTTGTCCATTTTAACTTTTTTTTGCAATTAAAATCTTTTTTTGTTTTTTTTTTTAAGTTGCCAGAACTAACTCCTATAGTTCTAGTATCATGAATCATTCTTCTCGGCACACTTTAGTGGTGAAGGAGAAAGAATTTTATTCATTCAGCACTTTACTATTGTGGTCTGATTCTTCCATTCATTCATGAACTTTAATTCAAATCTGTTACTTAGGAAATATCATCATCGAAGCATGGGAAATAAAATTCATAGAAAATTCACAAATCACTTACAAATTGATTTTATGTTCCTCACTCCTACAAATTTATTTACAGACATATGTTTACATTCTTTACTCCTACTTGTGGGTTAAAATTTATCAATTTGATTTTTATGCCTTCCTATATTTGTTAAAATGAAGTGGGAAATTTCCAGAGAACCCAGTAGTTGAAAGAAAATTAGTCGATAAAGAAAAGGGAATTGAATAGTCACAGATGACCTAACACTTTATTTGGCAGGGGGAGTATAGAGTGGGAACCTAAATTTAGCAATTAATTTACTCAGATAATAGGGGTTCACCCTCTCACAGATTTTCTGAGTAATTTCATCTGATTAGGAGACAAACAGCAAAGATTTTCCATTCAAGTGACAAACTGGAGAGTACAGTTTATTCTTTAAGTTCATTCAAGGCTTTTCAGTAAAGGAGTTCTTCTCCTAGTCAGGTACATATTTTTCTTGTCCATTTGTTTTGTTTTGTTTTGTGTATTTTTTTATTTTTTTATTTTTTTGCTGTACGCGGGCCTCTCACTGTTGTGGCCTCTCCCGTTGCGGAGCACAGGCTCTGGACGCACAGGCTCAGCGGCCATGGTTCACGGGCCCAGCCGCTCCGCGGGCATGTGGGATCTTCCCGGACCGGGGCACGAACCCGTGTCCCCTGCATCGGAAGGCAGACTCTCAACCACTGCGCCACCAGGGAAGCCCTTTTGTGTATTTTTTTAAAAGAGTTTCGGAATGTACAGTGAAGAAAAAGATATGGGTTTGGTTTTATTCTGATTAAAACGTGGGCTACAGAAACACATCTAAAAACTGAACTACTATAATGTTCTGCCTTTTTCATCACAGTTTTGTCACTAAGGAGAGACAATTTATGAACGGTTCAGCAATGTGGAGGCGAATCTTTTTTCCAGGTAATTTCAGGTCAAATATTTGACCCTGGAGAGGCTTTACTGGAATTGCTAGTCCCACAAGAGGCTGACAAAGAGTACAAGATGTTATAAAACCACATTTTTCTATTAGTCATAGCTAGGGAACACTGCCATTACCTCTTCCTATGTTCAGTACCAATTCCCACTTCTAAAAAAGAAGTGCATTGACAAAATTATTTCTCACAGGAAAAAAGATTTAACCTAACCAAAGCTATATTACCATTCAATTTTTCATCTACAGAGGTTGACAAAAAATAATCCACTAGAGTCGTTTAAAAATAATGATGTTGGGACTTCCCTGATGAAGCAGTGGTTAAGAATCCACCTGCCAATGCAGGGGGCACGGGTTAGAGCCCTTGTCCAGGAAGATCCCACATGCTGTGGGGCAACTAAGCCCGTGCGCCACAACTGCTGAGCCCACGCGCCTAGAGCCCGTGCTCCGCAAGAAGAGAAGCCACCGCAATGAGAGGCCCACGCAGCACAACAAAGAGTAGCCCCCGCTCGCCGCAACTACAGAAAGCCCACGCGCAGCAATGAAGACCCAACACAGCCAAAAGTAAATTTAAAAAAACATAAAAAAATAAAAACAAAACTGTAAAAGAATGCTGGCATCCATATACTGAAAGGAGGAAACAGTGAGTCTAGGCTGACATCGATAGTATGAAGATGTAACTGTCTGCTACAATACACAAATGACATTCATTATTGAAAATATGATGGGAATATGAGAGCAGCAATAAGTTTATAGATACAATTTGTAAATACTCAGGAAAAAAAGGAAAGGGAGTGTTTTGAAACAGCCTAAGTAAAACTTGATTATGGCATGGACAAGGGTTGTGTCTGGATAAGCCTGAGATATTCAGGGAGTGGAACCATACACCACTTGATGGACGGGATACAAACAATGGAATAATGAAAGACTCATGGGTTTTGGGCTTGAGTTCTAAGTATTAATAGATGCTGCTGGGAAGAATGGGGGTGAAACAGATTTTAGGTCAGGGAAAATCAGCAACTATCTCTAGATATCTTAATTTTGAGACAGCTATTAGAAACCTAACAGGAGACACTGACTATTTACTTAGAGGAACAAGACAGGAGTTCATAGTGGATATTTGAGGGAGAGACTCAGTTTTGGAAATCAAATAAATGGATGAGCTCCCCTAAGGAAAAGGTATTCTAGGAAAAAAAGAAAATTCTTCTGAATTTTCTTCATAGAAAATCTTATGATATGTTGATAATGGCAATTTTATTTCTCTTTTTCCAATACTTATTCCTTTTATTTATTTTTGTAGTCTTACCGCATGCCTTAGGATTTCCAGGACAATGCTGAGTAAAAGTGGTTTTAGTAGGCATCCTTGTTTGTACATAATCTTAAAGACAGACTCTCAATATGTGACCATTAAATATTTGTTTTCCTCTAGGTTATTTTGTAGATAACCTGCCTTAGGTTAAGAAGTTCCTTACTTGTAGCTTCCTAGCATTTTATGTTTTTCTGTTTTTAAAATTTTGAAGGGATGTTGAATTCTCTCTCAAATGCTTTTTTGTATCCATTGAAATAATAATAATATTTTCTTCTTTGAAACGATGATCTACTTCTAGAATAATTCCAACTTGGTGATGATACATTATTTTTTAAATACATTACTTTGCTAATATATTTTCTATAATTTTTCAACCATGTTAATCAACTAAATTGGTCTCTAATTATCATTTCCCATACTATGCTTAATGAGTTTTGTATCAAGGCCATAATCCCATACAATGAGTTAGGGAGACATCTTTCTTTTTCTGTTCTCTGGAAAATATGTGCAAACTGAAAATTATGTGCTCTTTGAATGTCTATAATAAGCTCTTTGTAAAGCTTCATGGGAAACCCTCAGTTACTTTTCCTGGAGACAAAGATAATACAGACTTATTAGGAGGGTGAGACATAGGTATTCAAGATTCATGACAATCATCAATTTGATAGGTACTAATTACTAGTGGCTGATGTTCTTTTGAGTAATTTTTTTAATCATAACAACCCTATGGGATAGTTTCTCTTATTACCCTCACTGTACATATTGAAGAACTCAACCTTGAGAGATCAAGAAGCCTGAGATCATGCAGTCATTACATAATAGAACAAAGATTTGACTGAGGTCAGCCTCATTCCAGAATTTGCAATATGTATCTATTCACTTTGACAAATTTATTATAAAAAAGGGCAAACTGCTGAAAATAAATACTGTTTTTCTATGAACCAATTTGTGTTTATTTTCTTCTTGAAAATTGTGGTGATTAAAATAATCAAATTATCTGTGAAGGATATTTTTATTTTACTTGAATCATTACAATTTATACTTGGGCTCATATTCAGAAATCTTTTATTGTAACTATTATTTTCCTGAGGATTTTGTTCTTTCTAACTCTAGGCTCACTATGTTAACTTTCTCTCTTGTTGACATGAGTAAGAGCATATCTTTTCTATTGCTGAAATCATGTCCATATGGACTTTTCTTCTGTGAATCTGATCAAAATGTAGAAAATAATTGTATTTATAATTAATACTATAATAATTCATATAGTAATTGTTTTTATAATTAATACTATAATAATTCATTCAAATAATAGTGTAACAATTCCATAATTTACTTTAATGAATGCCTACAGTCTTTTTGTTCAGGAGAAAATGATCCATAAATTATATAAATGGTATATCTGCATAAAGTAATAGTTACTAGGTTGCTACATATGTTTTTGCTTTCTAATATTTTCCATACATATCAGTTGACTTTTGAAGTCCTCCCTTTCATATTTTAAAAACGTGGATTTACTTTAAAAAATACATCAATGATAGTCATGCTAGGAGTTCCACAATTTAGGGGACTTGAAGAAAGTAATTAAATAAATGGAAATAAAAATATATTTTATATCTTGTGATAATTGGAATCATGCTGTTTAATACTCATGAGACTACAAGGACAAAAATATAATGAATATTACCAAGTAAATATGATTTAAGATTAAAGCAATTATTATTTTATTACAAACAGTATTCATTATCTATTGCTGTATAACAAATGACTCCAAAATTTAGTGACTTAAAATAATCATTTCATTTCTCAACATTCTGTGGGTCAGCATGGATTTTTGGGTTGGTTGATGGGTGAGTTGGGAGCTAGGGAGGTGGGGTGCCAGGGATGGATGAGCCTCACTTTCCATGTGATTTTTCATCCTTGGAAAGACTAAATCGGGATTCTTCACAAGCAGTCTCTGGGTGGTGTTCCCATGAAAGGCAAGCAAAGGCTGGATGGCCTTTTAAGGCTTAGTTTCTAAAGTCACACGTCGCTTTTGTCACAGTACATTGGTCAAAGCCAAGTGACAGGACAACCCATACTCAAAGGGTGGAGGAATAGATTCCACCTCCTCATGGAAGAAGCCACAACGTGGAATCACAACAGGACACAGACACAGGGAGCATGGCTCATTGGAAGCCATTATTTTAACAACCTACCACACCAACGAAATGACAGCTTGATACACTGCCTTTTGAAAGGTTAAGTCCATAATCTTTTTAACCTCATGCTGAGATATAAAGCATATTATATTGGTTTGAGAGTCTCATACATCACCCCAAACTGTTTCTTATGGCATTTTAATGAAACCAGGGTGCTTTCATCTTTTCATATTATAAAAAGAGTTCCTCTGAGATGTTTTAATCTCAGCCATAAAAGAATACAGACATTATTAAAACGAATTTCAGCAGATGCCATAAATGAGAAATATTGAGATAAACTATTGGGATAGAATTTTAAAACTGTTCATTTTGATGGATTTATCGAAATAACAGCAAAATTAAAATGTGAAAGAATCAATTCAAATCATTTTGTAAAATGGTTTGTTTGTAAAATAGACAATTTCAGTGAGTTTGGTCTGTTGTGAGCACATCAATGGCTTGCTAAAGGGAGAAAAACTAAAATCTGCTCTGAATTTTAGTTATAGCACATTCAAAAGTAAAAATTGTTTCCCCAAACGACATATTGTTTTAAGATCCACATTCAATGTTCATTTATTGAAGACCTAATATGTTTCAGATATTATTTATTTAATCCTTACTGCTAATTCTAAACAATGGAATAGAGACATTATAATATTATGGTCATTTAACAAGAGAAAAATATAGGAGCAAAAATACTAATATGCTGAGCTAAATCTTAAATGTTGGCACTCAAAGTTAAATATATTTTTAAGAACTTTAGTGCTGTGCCATTACTATCTTCCTAAAAATTTTATCATACCAAGTCATTATGAGGTATGAAGATTTCACAAAAATATTCCTTTTCCTAAATAATAATAAAAATAAGGCAGCTTAGTTACAAACTTTTTTTAGATAAATAATTGGCACTTCTTGAATGTTAATAACAAATGTAACTGGCCAAGAATGGAATACTTTACATGTATTTTTCCATTCAATTTCAAAAGATTGTCTACAAAGGAGGCACTGTTAATTTTAATTTTCGGTTTAGGAAACAGGCTTAAAGAAACCCTGGCACCATCTAAACCATTTAAATTCACAGAGACCATTTAAATTCTCAGAATCTTTGGTTAGTACTTTAAAAAAAATCTTCAAAACAGATTGTAAAATGCTGCCAAAGTTGAGAGTCATTGCTTTAAGTTGTTTCCTATACTTTTTTAGAAAAAAGTGATGTCATTAGCAGCAAGGTTAAAAGATAAGAGTCAGAGAAAATTGAATAGCAATAATTTCATGATTCTCATCATTATTTTAAAATTTCTTAGTGTTTATAATGTTTCTTTTAAATATCATATGCTAATAGGTAAGCATTTTAAGGTATGTGAATACATCTTCTGAAGGACATACATTTTGCAAATGCATACTTAAAATGACTTACATTTTAACGACTTTTGAAGGTTTAGACCATTAAGGTGAAATTTTATAAAAATGGTTCTTATATTTGAAAAAAAGTATATAAATTACTGCCTGGATCAAAATCAATTCCTACAGAAGCACTTAAGAAAAAAATAAAGTATCATTTTACTGTTCAATTTTCTAACAGTTTAAAGTATAATGTCTTGTGGATAGTTATTTTAAAAGCAGCGCCTGAATGAAAAATTCACATGTATCTTGTTCTTGAATTGTTTTCAAAATCTACCCCCAAATTAAGTCTATTTAAAATACTTGAATATATTATATTATTCTATTCCGTGGTAAGTTTATATGTATATAAAATGATCTATAGCAAAGTATTGTCTATCTATATGCAAACATAAGTATAAATTAGTACGTAGAACATTTGAAACCTGTGTCTATATTATGTACTCAACTAATCACGGCTAAACTATTCAAGCTTACTAACGTATCCAGCAAGTTCGGTTACTAAAATCACCAAATTATATAAAAAAGTAAAAATTCACCACAAAGATTCACATTTTAAAGTGAATAAATCCTCATAACAAGTAGATGATAAAAAGGAAATTCTTCTGTTCTACAGAAACATGAATGTAATAAGTCACCACTAACTTCAGAGACATAACTCTTACAATCAAAATGGGAATTTGAGGCAATTCAAAGGATCTCATTCAAGGCCAAACTTACCAGCAAACTTGATATGGAATTTATTTTCAGGCTTTAAGATCTGGACATACAAAGGGCAATTTGGAGCAAAATCTTTTACAGCCCATGCTCTCAAAATTGTTTGGTGGTCCTGAAATGATAAAAATCAAACTATCATGAGATAAATTGAAAATTTTATAATATATTAAGTAAAAATCATCAGTCAGTGTGTGAAATGGTCATATTTACAGTTTAAAATTAAGCATATGAAATCATTCTTTGTGAGGTCTTACTATTAAAGATAGTTATTATTTCTATAAAAGAGATCAGCAATACCTAATTCAATCAGTAGTAATTATCAACACTTAGGAAATTAGCAGAGATTAAGAGGGAAGTCTCTTGACAAGCTTAAAAATAATTTTCCCAGAAAATACTGGAGGGGCAGAAACCTTCAGAAATGCAGCACAACTGTTAGTTTGTAATAACAGCTTCCATGGAAAAAAAACATGGACATAAAATAATTTTAACATAGTTAGAAAGATTGGTAAAAGGGGAATGACTGCAGTGACTGTTTGTGAGGAGAACACATTAGTTTACATTTTATATGACAGTAAAGATAAAAGGATTTTGACTGTGTGTGTGTGTTGGAAGACCAATAACGTTCAGATATTAAAAAAATAACAGAAAAAAGATCTTTTAAAAAAGATGCTAAGACTGAGAACGACAGTGAAAATCATGCTTACCATGAAATTTTACACATAGTGTCACCCTATAAATTATTACTTAATTAACTGAATAAATCAAAGCAAATTACAGCTGTCCCTCAGTTTCCAGGACTCTCTGTGGACAATAAAATACAAGGATGCTCAAGTCCCTCATATAAAATGGCATAGTACTGGGGGCTTCCCTGACGGCACAGTGCTTAAGAATCCGCCTGCCAATGCAGGGGACACAGGTTCAATCCTTGGTCTGGGAAGATCCCACAGGCTGCGGAGCAACTAAGCCTGTGAGCCACAACTACTGAGCGCATGTGCCACAACTACTGAAGCCCATGTGCCTAGAGTCCGTGCTCTGCAACAAGAGAAGGCACCACAATGAGAAGCCCACGCACCGCAATGAAGAGTAGCCCCTGCTCACCGCAACTAGAGATAGCCCGCAGGCAGCAACAGACCCAACGCAGCCAAAAATAAATAAATACAATAAATAAATTTATTAAAAAAATAAAATGGCATAGTATTTGCATATAACCTATGTACCTCCTCCCATATACTTTTAATCATCTCTAGATTATTATAGTATTTAATACAATGTAAATATGATGTTAATAGTTGCTGGCAGGCAGTAAATTCAAGTTTTACTGTTTGAAAATTTCTGGCATTTTCTTTCAAATATTTTTGATCCACAGTTGGTTGAATCCGAGGATGCAAAACCCTCAGATACAAAGGGACAACTGTATTGGAGAAATTTGCTACTCAGCTACATTTGTTTTATTTATTTACTTTTTTATCAAAGTATAGTTGATATACAACATTATATAAGTTACAGGCGTGCAATATAGTGATTCACAATTTTTAAAGGTTATACTCCGTCTATAGTTATTATAAAACATTGGCTATATTCCCTGTGTTGTACAGCTTATCTTATACATAATAGTTTGTACCTCTTAATCCCCTACCCCAATATTGCCCTCCCTCTCCCCCTCTCCCCACTGGTAACCACTAGGTTTGTTCTCAATAAATGGTAGTCTGTTTCTTTTTTGTTATATTCACTAGTTTGTTGTATTATTTAGATTCCACATATAATGATACCATACAGCATTTGTCTTTGTCTGACTTATTTCACTGAGTATAATACCCTCCAAGTCCATCCATGTTGCTGCAAATGGCAAATTTTCATTATTTTTTATGGCTGAGTAATATTCCATTGTATATATGTACCACATCTTCTTTATCTTTTCATCTGTTGATGGACACTTAGGTCGCTTCTATATCTTTGCAATTGTAAATAATGTTCCTATGAACAGTGGGGTGCATGTATCATTTTGAATTAGTGTTTTAGTTTTTTTTTCAGATACATAAGCAGGAGTGGAACTGCTGGGTCATACGGTAGTTCTATTTTTAGTTTTTTGAGAAACTTCCATACTGTTTTCCACAGTGGCTGCACCAATTTACTTTCCCACCAAGAGTGTACGAGCATTCCCTTTTTTCCACATCCTCACCAACATTTATTATTTTTGTTCTCTTTGATAACAGCTATTCTGACAGGTGTGGGTGATATCTCATTGTGGTTTTGATTTGCATTTCCCTGATGATTAGTGATACTGAGCATATTTTCATGTTCCTGATGGCTATCTGCACGTCCTCTAGCCACAAAAATCAGAGAAGAAAACAAAATAAAAGAACTCCAAATTGGAAAGAAAGAAGTAAAACTGTCACTGTTTGCAGATAACATGATACTATACATAGAAAATCCTAAAGATGCCACCAGAAAACTACTAGCGTTCATTGGTGAATTTGGTAAAACTGCAGGATACAAAATTAATATAAAGAAATCTGTTGCTTTTCTATACACTAACAACAAAATTTCAGGGAGAGAAATTAAGGAAATAATCCCATTTACCATCGCATCAAAAGGAATAAAATATCTAGGGATTAGGAGGTAAAAGACCTGTACTCTGAAAACTATAAGACATTGATGAAAGAAACTGAAGACCACACAAACGGATGGAAAGATATATTGTGTTCTTGGACTGGAAGAATTAATATTGTTAAAATGACCATACTCACCAAAGTAATCTACAGATTCACTGCAATCCTTATCAAAATACCAATGGCATTTTTAACATATCTAGAATAAATAACCTTAATATTTGTACGGAAACACAAATGACCCCAAATGTCCAAAACTGTCTTGAGAAAGAAGAATAGAACTGGAGGAATCACACTCCCTGACTTCAGACTATACTACAAAGCTAATCAAAACAGTATGGTACTGGCACAAAAACAGACACATAGATCAATGGAACAGAATAGAGAGCCCAGAAATAAACTCACATATGTATGGTCAATTAATCTACAACAAAGGAGACAAGAATATACAATGGATAAAAGACAGTCTCTTCAATAAGTGGTGCTGGGAAAACTGGACAGTTACATGTAAAAGAATGAAATTAGAACACTCCCTAACACCATACACAAAAAAAAGCTCAAAATGGATTAAAGACCTAACTGTAAGACCAGAAACCATAACACTCCTAGAGGAAAACATAGGCAGAGTACTCTTTGACATAAATTGTAGCAATATTTTTTTGGATCCATCTCCTAAAGCAAAGGAAATAAAAGCAAAGATAAACAAATGGGACCTAGTTAAACTTAAAAGATTTTGCACAGCAAAGGAAACCATCAGCAAAGCGAAAAGACAATATACAGAAAGGGAGAAAATATTTGCAAATGATATGAACAAAAAGGGTTAATATCCAAAATATATAAACAGTTCACTCAACATCAAAAACCAAACAACCTGAATAAAAAATGGACAGAAGACCTGAATAGATATTTTTCCAAAGAGGACATGCAGATAACTAATACATTTCAACAAAGAAAGCAAAAATATGTTCTAGTGTAGCACTGTCCATGCAATAGCCACTAGCCAAATGTGACTGTTTAAACTTAAATTTAATAAAATTAATTAAAATTAAGAATTCAATTCTTTATCACACTAGCTACATGTCAAGAGTTCAAAGCAACATGCAGCAAATTCAAAACTGTATTGGATAGTGGAGATATAGAATATAGAGCATTTTCATCATCACAGAAAGTTTTATATGACAATACTATTAGGGAAAAGGAGGATTAAAAATATAGGTAGATCTGAGGGACTACAGTGCAGAAAGAAGAAACTGTTGTCAATGGTTTGTAACTTTAAGTTGCATGACAGTTAATGAAGAGTAAACCAGAATTCTTTACGTGAACAGTGTGTGTCTTCCAAAACATAACAACGAGCCTAATATGGTGTGATAGTTAATTTTATGTATCAACTTGACCATGTCACAGGGCGCCCAGGTATTTGGTTAAACATTGCTCTGGCTGACTGTGAAATACCAGAATATGGAGAGGCAGAGAAGAGAAACCACAGACTGTGTGTAAAAATTTACACAACATTGGCTGACCCCTGAACCGTACATGCATGGGGCTGAATAAAAGCAATCTGAACTAAGACTTGAATCACTGCCAACTGCAAGGGTGATATTGAGTTGGATCAAATTAACTGCTTTCTAAAACAAGAACATCAATACTCTTGGAGGAATACAAGAGAATCCAAGGCTTCGCCACAAAGCACTATAAACAGAAAACAAAGCAAAATTACTGAATATATGAAGTGGCAGAAAAATGTGACCTATTTTCATTGGAAACAAACAAATAAAACAATACCCAATAGCTGCTAGCCTCTAGATCATCTAGATGTTAAAATTATCAGACAAGGATTAAAGCAGCTCCTATAACTAAGATCAGCCAGGTAAAGGAAAATAATGCTTGTAATAAACAGAGAAAAAAAATCAGTAGAGTAATAGAAAATACTTTAAAAATTAAATAGAAAACTAAAATATCTGAAAAATATTCACTGGATGGACTTTGAGATAGACTGGAAATGACAGAGGAAAGAGTCAGTGAACTTGATCACAGATCAGTAGAATTTACCCAATTTGAAAAACAAAGAAAATAGGAATGGAAAAAGGAACAGAGTTCAGGGACTTTTGGAGCAAATGTGAAAACATCTTAAGTAATGTAATTGGACTCCCAGGAAAGAAACAAAAGATAAATTAAAGCAGAAAATTATCTGAAGAAATAATGGTCAGAAACCTCCCAGTTTTATGAAAGACACAAATTTACAAATTTAAGGAGTTCAGCAAATCCCAACTTATGTACACAAAATGATAACCACACCTAAGCACATTGTAGTCAAACTGTTGAAAACCGAAGATAAAGATACTATCTCGAAAGCAGCCAAAGAAAAACAGTCATAAGACCAAGGACTCTCATCGAAATCATGGAAACCGGGTGACAATGAAACAATAGCCTAAAGTTCAGAATGATGAGGAAACAAAACAAAAACTTGTGAAACCAGCATTTTATATATAGAGAAAAATCCTTCAAAGAGGTGAAATAAAGGACTTTTTCAATAATAAAATCTAACAAAATGTGCTGCCATCAAAATCATACTACAAGAAAAGTGTAAGAAACCCCTTCAACAGGGAAAGTTAGAACTTCAGAAACCAAAGAAGAGTATTAGAAATGGTTACCATTAGAATGAATAGAAAAGACTATTTTCCTCTTAATTTCTTAAAAATATATGTCTGTCTAAAGCAAAATTTATAGAATTGTCTGTGGGGTTTCAAATTTATAAAGATAACTGACATCTGACAATTACAGCATAAAGGAGAGCAGAAGAGGAATAAAAGCAAAGTATCTCATTTTAAAAAGTGGTATAATATTAACATGAATTAGACTATAAAAAGTTAGTGAAGTGTATTGTAGTCCCTAGAACAGTCACTAAAAAATATTCAAAAGGTATTTCTAAAAAGCCAATAAGTATATTAAACTCAAATTCCAAAAAAAATTCAAATAATTTTTAAAAAGTAGAAAAGAGGAAACAGAGGAACAAAAATCAGTGGGAAAAAATAGAAAACAATTTAGAGTTACAACCAAGCACAAGAATGATTATATTAAACGTTAATGGACTAAACATACTAAAACATAAAGAATATCAAAAGGGCAAAAGAAGTAAGACCCAACTATGAGCTATTAAGAAGAGGTGCATTTTAAATATAAAGTTACTGATAGGATAAATGAAGTAGATAATAACAAGAAAACAAACAACACAATTTAAAAATGGGCAAAAGATCTGAACAGACATCTCATCTAAAGCATGCACAGATGACACACAAGCATATGGAAAGATGCTCAACATATTATGTTGTTAGGAATTGCAAGTTAAAACAACAATGAAATACCACAACACACCTACTAGAATGACTAAAATCTAAAACAGTGACAACACCAAATACTGGTGAGGCTGTGGAGCAGTAGAAGTCTCATTCATTGCCGGTGGGAATGCAAGATGGCACAGACACTTTGGAAGAGAGTCTGTAGTTCGCAGCAGCACTATTTACAAAAGCCAAGGTGTGGAAGCAACCTAAATGTCCACTGACAGATGAATGGATAAGGAAGATATGGCATTTTTTATATATAACCACAAGTCTGTTCTCTATGTCATCAAGTCTGTATACATACGTATATATATATATATATATATATATATATATAGTGGGAATTTGGGGTTAGCAGATGCAAACTACTATAAATAGAATGGATAAACAATAAAGCAATATATAGCACAGGGAACTATATTCTATATCCTGTGATAAACCATAATGGAAAAGAATATAAAAAAGAATGTATATATATATATATATATATATATATATGTATAACTGAATCACTTTGCTGTACAGCAGAAATTAACACAACATTGTGAATCAATAAATACCTCAATAAAAAAAGATGTGGTATATATATACACAATACAGTATTACTCAGCCATAAAAAAGGATAAAATAATGCCATTTGAAGCAACATGGATGGACCTAGATATTATCAGACTAAGTGAAGTAAGTCAGACAGAGAAAGACAAATATCATATGACGTCACTTATAGGTGCAATCTAAAAGTATAATACAAATGAACTTATTTACAAAACAGAAATAGACTCACAGACATAGGAAACAAACTTATGGTTAACAAAGGGTATAGCAGGGGGAGGGGAGAGATAAATTAGGAGTTTGGAATTAACATATACACACTATTATATATAAGCTAGATAAACAGCAAGGACCTACTGCATGGCACAGAGAACTATATTCATTATCTTATAATAACCTACAATGAAAAAGAATCTGAAAAAGAATATATATATATATGTATATGTGTATATACATATATGTGCATATATATGTATGTATGTATAACTGAATCACTTTGCTGTATGCCTGAAACATTGGCTTTCATTACTCTCAGCATCAAGTCCAAACTTCTTAACAACGCTTGCAAGACCGTTTACTCAACTGTCCCCAAACTACTTCCCCAGCCTTTGGACTCTTTATTCCAGTGATGAGGCATTCTCCCCTCCTGAGACTCCAGGATTTCCCACATGGAACAATTTACCTGGAACCATCTGTCATTCACTCTAGGAAGTCCTTTCTTCGGACTGAAGTCCACGGTACTTGTTCCCACTGTATTCTGTCTCTGCCTGATCATACCATTAACCCCACATATTTTTTTTCGAGTTTATCCCCACTAAACTATGAGTGCCATGAAGTCAAGGGCCATGTCTATATTTTACTCACCCTAAGCACAACCCTAGCACCTAGCTTTCATTTGTATTTCACAGATGAATAAGAAAAACAATATTTATTTCATAGGGATATTGTGAGCATTCAGTGAAATAATATAAAGACCAGCAGACACATAGAAAGCATTTAGCAAATATTTCAGTTCAGCAGATAGATGGGATGAAGTACCTATTGTAAAGGCCCAGAAGCCTTCTTTATTTTATTCATGCACAGTGCCCTACCAAGATATAAGCAACATCTATGATCCTGTGAGCGATGCATTAAGTGAGAAAAAAGGAAAAAAGATCAGTACACTACGGCATAAATTTCACATAAGGAACAGAAAATAAATATTTTCCTACTACAGGTAATAAAATTGGAACAGAAACAAGATTTTTAATTCATTCTTCTAAAAGTAGAGGATGATATTAATTTTTTTTAACTTTCCTTGCTGACAAACTAATCTTCAAAAAAGATACTCTATTTAATTTTAACCAAAAAGTAAAACTGCCAACTGTTCCAACTTTGGAATAAGCAACCTATGATAATAAAGGAAGGTAGCATAGGGTATGTTTAGGGCACCCTAGTGTCCATTGCTACTGTGAAAACAGAACATTTCACCTATATTCAGTTCACCTAAAAATCAAATTGACTAAAATGTCTTCATAAAATTCAACTTTAATAATTTGAAGCATGTAAAAATTATCGTTGGCATGTTAAGGACCTAAAATAAATCACTGTATATACTGCAGGTATTTTTTTTAAATGGAACTACAAATGACCATCAAGGAATTGAGACATTTCAAGTGAAATTTTATATATGGATTGTTTCCCTCTCCTCCATAAGAATTTGTAATTTTCATTACAGTCTCAAACAGAGTCTGTGACCCAGAAAATGGTAAGACATTGGTCTGGTCAAAGGTCAAAGGTCACTTTCAACCCAATTTTCAATTTATAAAATACATCTGTAGCCCTTAGAAATGATAGACTTATTTTTTTACATTCTGAGTATGTTTTGCTAATTTATCTATTGGATACTTTGGTAAGATGACACTAATTTATAAATTAAAACTGAATTATGAAACTTAATATTTGAAAATAAATATTTATAGACAACTGAACAAAGACAAAACATTTATACAAGAGAGAGTAAAAAGTCTTGCCACAGACTGGATAACAAATCTTTCCTAGAAACACTCAAATGTGTTGTTTTATAAAAAATTCTGGTTAAATATAATCCTTGCCCAGAGAACAATTTACACTCAGAAAAGCTTGTAAAGAGTTTGCATTAGATTAGACTCAAAAGCACCTGAGTACATAGGTTGTCATAAATTATAAGGTTAGATTACATATATAGATATCTATAATGCAAGGGATGAAATGCAATTCTGATACAAAGTACCTATAACATATATCATCTATAATTAGTTGGTCTAACTTTATGACTGAATTTAAAAACTACAAGGTTTCATTGTAGTTAATTATAATTTATATCTTTGGAGAAGCAGGCTTCAAATTTGATATATACGTATTATAAATACAAAAGTAATTCAGAATGTTCTGAAATAAAATACTTGAAAACAAAACATATAACCAAAACCCTTAAGATACAAAAACATTAAAATACATTGCTGCCTTTTAGACTAAGAAACTATTAGAAAGCAAATGATCAGGCCATCTAGTTTTAGTCAAACACCTATAGGCTCAGCAGTAACTCGGTCTTCAAAAATAATCTGCACCACAGGCAAGAATAATTAAAGAAGCTTTAGTCTTGCATTCTGGACCTTGGTATCAAAACTCATAGAGCTGTTAGCATAATTTTATCTCCCTGCCATGTTTAAACAGAACAGTTTTTACATTATGTCTGGGACCTGCTAAAGAGAAAAACCCCAGGCCCAAAATGGCATCACTTGTGCTAAAGTCCATGATACCAACCTTAGATTTAATACCTAACCTGCATTTTTGACCTTTACCAGAAGTGTAATCTTAATCAGTTTGGAAATTTCTGGTCAGCACCAGTGAGGTAAGATGTCATGTGGGCCCTTCTCCAACCCCACCAGAGGAAGAAGAGGTAATCTGCAAGGTAAACCCCTTGCTGATCTCCTGGCCCCAAATATCCCTTTCTTTCTTTTGTAATGACTTCCTGGATCCATCCTCCTTTCTATAAAATCCTTCCATTTTCTACCACTCCTCAGAGCTCCCTTCTACTTGTTAGATGGGATGCTGCCTGATTCATGGATCACCTATTAAAGCCAATTAGATCTTCAAATGTACTGGGTTGTATTTTGTTTTTTGACAGACTGAAAAATTATCTTGGATTCCAGTTTTAAGATTACTTGTACTCCCTTGCTCTTGACAATGACTTCTCAGGGATTGTAATCCTACCTTTGATTTCTGAGAGTATACTAATTCTCACAGATATGTACTGGCAAAAACCTGACTGCCTGTCTGAATTTCTAGATATAACGTATTCTTAGAATGTTACTGGAAATTTTGGGACTGAGAAGCAAGTCAACTATAGTCAGTTCACATGTTTACTTTCCCTTTCCTATACAGAATCTATTTTGGACTGTGCTTGTCAGAGCTGAAATCCTATACTGTTTTCTAGTGCTTGTTGGTCTGAGTTCCAGCCACTTATTCAAAGCCCTACATAGTGCCTCTGGCTTATTTAAATCCTCTCCCAGGTTCTGGAGGAATCCACCCTGAACACCAAATCCAACTCCAGACTGTAACTGAAGTCCAGTGATGATCTGTCAAGAATTTACCAAAAGGTATTTCTGGACAGATTAAAACACAAATAGCCACAGTTTAAAATTCTGTGATTTTATGAATTGGTAAGAAAGATCTTTTTGAGAACAGATTAACCATTAGATTGAATAAAAAGCAAAATAAAATTGCAAAACCTCTCTAAAGAATTTAAGGTACATTTAAGTAGGGAATAAAATAATAGAATGATTATGTACTACAGTGTTGTTTTGTTTTGTTTTTTTGCGGTATGTGGGCCTCTCACTGTTGTGGCCTCTCCCGTTGCGGAGCACAGGTTCCGGACGTGCAGGCTCAGCGGCCATGGCTCACGGGCCCCAGCCGCTCCGCGGCATGTGGGATCTTCCCGGACCGGGGCACGAACCCGTGTCCCCTGCATCGGCAGGTGGACTCTCAACCACTGCGCCACCAGGGAAGCCCCTATTACAGTGTTTTAATGCCCCAAATGGATCTGCTTAAAACAAAACAAACTTAAAAAAAAAAAGTTTAAATTGTGAACGGTAGCAGAATATGCTAACCAAAATACGCCTCTTTAGCATAAGGATTATTTTGAGCTGATTATTTTTGAGAAAAAGCAGACACAGGAGGAGTTCTTAAATCAGAGTAGAATTTATCCTTTTGTAAGGGCAATTTATATTCAAAAGGGAAATCTCCATTTTTAAGGATATCTCTCTCTTTGTACCAGGAAGGATGACTATAAATCACAAGAAACTCTATATCAGTAAGGAAGGCACCAGACTTAAATCTGCATGACAACCTTATGGTACCTTTCCTGATAACCTCCCATAAATAGCCTCCCCTCTCCCAGCTCCTTTCTTTTGTCTTTAGTTGAAGATAGTATTTGAGGTGGTGGCTTGGACCCTTTGGCGGAGTTTTACTCAGTCTTCCTAGGTATCGCCCAGGTACACGTGAGTTATACATGTTACTAAGCTTCGGGTTTTTTTGCTCTCCTTAAGCAGTCTTCTATTACAGGGGTTCTCAGCCATGGAAGGTATTGAGAGAATGTTAAGGGAAGATTATTTTTCTTCCCCTGCAATTGCACACATTTTATTTCAGTTCTTTTCTCGCGCTCTCTGAAAGGGTCATCCAGGGAAATTACTGTCTGAGCGCTCAATGATTATTTGCATTCTACTCTAAGATCCCATATATTCCAAAATGCATGTAATGATCAGAAAAAAAAAAAATCTTTGACATTTAAGAGGAACGCTAGGGCTTCCCTGGTGGCGCAGTGGTTAAGAATCCGGCCAATGCAGGGGACATGGGCTCAAGCCCTGGTCTCGGAAGATCCCACATGCCGTGGAGCAACTAAGCCCATGCGCCACAACTACTGAGCCTGCGCTCTAGAGCCCGTGAGCCACAACTACTGAAGCCCGCGCGCCTAGAGCCCGTGCTCCACAAGAAGAGAAGCCACCGCAATGAGAAGCCCGCGCACCGCAGCGAAGGGTAGCCCCTGCTCACCGCAACGAGAGAAAGCCCGCGCCCAGCAATGAAGACCCAACGCGGCAAAAAAAATATTTTTAATAAAATTAATTAATTTAAAAAAAAAAAAAGAGGAAAGCTAACCATATGGTCTAAGATACAACTTTTTCTGAGACTTAGAATACCAAGTCTTTGGAGTTGGATGACCAAGATGGCCTTAAAGTTCCCCAGGCTTGACTTTCTGACAGGTTTCTTCAAAACTATAGGCCCCTTGCCTCCCTTTTCTTAGAGAATTTACTTTAGAAAACTTTCAATTATAAATTCTTTCTCTGTGCCTTTGAGATGTAAATCTTCTCCTAGCCTCTCACCAGATTTACAAGAGAGAAAAGTCTTCCTCAAGGGCCTGGAGGTCATCTCTTTGAAATGTGACCTTCAGAGGTGAAATCTTCCTGATCTCCAGTCTCTGTGGCCAGAAGACAGCTGGACTTTCATACACAGCAGTCAGCAAATGATGGCTTAATCACACTGACCAAGCTCCCCAACCCAGGACTTTTCCACTAGCTCACCCCAGAGGGTAAAAATCCTCCAGCCTTTTGCTTCAGAGGAGTTGAGTTCAATCTCTCTCCCCGAGGCAACAGCCTTTAGTAGTCTTCCTTGCCTGTTTAACTCTGTCTGGTACAGTTTTTCTTTGACACAGAGTAGGGTATAAATACAAGGTCTGTGAGCTACTAACCCTATATCCCTAGAAGATTAAATAAAATAGCTAACCTGAGCCTTGGTTTGTTAATCTACCAATTGGAGCTAGTAAGAACTTCCTTGCAGGATTGTCGTGAGAAATACATCACATGCATAATATGTATAAATATATATAAGTAGTCTCTAGCCTGTAACTGACATTTAATGATGGCTAATAAATGAGGGTGTTATTGTGTAGTTCTTGTCTCTCTTTTTTTTTTTTTTTGCGGTATGCGGGCCTCTCACTGTTGTGGCCTCTCCTGTTGTGGAGAACAGGCTCTGGACGCGCAGGCTCAGCGGCCATGGCTCACAGGCCCAGCCGCTCCGTGGCATGTGGGATCTTCCCGGACCGGGGCACGAACCCACGTCCCCTGCATCGGCAGGCGGACTCTCAACCACTGCGCCACCAGGGAAGTCCTCTTGTCTCTTTTTATTCCCAAGAAGCAAGAAGTCTAAAAATCAGTAGTGCCAAAAAAGCTAAAAGAGAAAAGCAGACGCTATTGGTTTTTTCAGAACCAGATCACTTTAAGTAAAAATTCATATGCCTAGTTCAGCTAAGAAAATCAAATTCTTTCACCACTGCAAAGAAAGGCTATTTAGAAGGTAAATCAATTATGCTTCCCGCATTATAATGACTCAGAGAAGACACTTAGCTTTGAACAAATCTTTAAATTGAGCACATCTACTGATAGATTGAGTGAACAAGATGTTCAAAAGTAAGTGTCTGAACCTTGGAAAACATATCACAATATAAGACACCCTCCTTCCGTCCTTTCACTGCCCCTTACTTCCCAGCTCACTGTCTAGGACGGTGATTCCAATGAGTGTCTGACATCATAAACAAATTCAATCTATTGACACTACCAATTTTCATTCCCTGTTACCTCTATACCCTCATCTTTGTTTTGCTTCTTATCAGCTTACATTAAACGTTTCACCAAAATAACCAAACCCTTGTATAAACAGTCCGTTTGCTTGCCTCCCTCACCCAGGCCTACTCTATAGGCAAAATTACAACCTTGATGAATCCAACGATCCATCTACTGCAAAGAACAAAGAACAGTTGGTTGGGCGTAAACACAAATAGATGATAAATAGGTCCTTCTTTAAATTCATAGTCCATAATATCATCCAGGAGGTGAGTATTGTCCAGGAATTCCACATCTGTCCAGTCCATCCCCTCTCCCACTGTTTTAGAGAACTATTTCATATCTTCTTCTCTCACCTCAAACCTCTACCATCTGACGATTTCAACTTCTATAAAAAAAAATAATAATAATAAAAACCGGGCTCCCCTGGTGGCGCAGTGGTTGAGAGTCCGCCTGCCAATGCAGGGGACATGGGTTCATGCCCCGGTCCGGGAAGATCCCACATGCCGCGAAGCGACTGGGCCTGTGAGCCACGGCTGCTGAGCCTGTGCGTCCGGAGCCTGCGCTCCGCAACGGGAGAGGCCACAACAGTGAGAGGCCAGCGTACCGCCAAAAAAAAAAAAAAATAATAATAATAATAATAATAACCAACATAGAAATGGTAAGAGAAGGACTTCCATAGCTCTCTCATATCACATTTGACCATATACTTGTCTCTGGATCTATATAGCTTGTCTTCCCTGTTTTTAAAATACATGAGCATTTTACTCATTTATTTATCAAAGGAAAATCTTCCAATTTTCCTTCTCCTGCATCATTCATTTTACTCTCTCTGGTAGGTCACTTCCTTTAGCATATAAGACTTGCTAAAAATTTTCCCACTTAGGAATAAAAAATATGAATCTGTGAAACAGAAACAGAATCAGGGACATAGAGAATAGATTGGTGGTTGCCAAGGGGAAGAGGGTGGGAGAGGGAAGGATTGGGAGTTTGGGATTAGCAGATGCAAACTATTATGTATAGGATGGATAAACCACAAGGTCCTACTGTAGAGCACAGGGAACTGTATTCAATATCCTGTGATAAACCATAATGGAAAAGAATATGAAAAAGAATCTATATATATGTATAACTGAATCACTTTGCTGTATAGCAGTAATGAACACAACATTGTAATTCAACTATACGTCGATAAAAAATAAATTAAAAAAAAAAAGAAATGGAAAAAAATTTTCCCACTTAAACAAATGGGCAAATATTACCCATCAGTTCCTGCCTTATTTCTCTGCTCCCACTTACAGAAAGCACTTCTGAAGACTGTAATTGTTGTCTCCACTTCGTCTTTGCTATTCAATTTTTAAACTTCTTTTCTAATACAAGAATTTAAAACTATGAATCCCTCTTTAGGCACTACTTGAGCTGCATCCTACAAATTTTGAAATGTTGCATTTTTCATCACAATTCAATTAAAATATTTCTAATTCTCCTTGTTATTTCATATGTTATCCATGGGTTAAAAATGTATAATCTAATTTTTTAATATGTGGGTGTTTTCCTGCTATAGTTTTAGTATCGGTTTCTTATTAAATTCTATTATGATCAGAGAACATGCTCTGCATGTTTTTTAATTCTTTTATCTTTTCTGTCATTGCTTTTACGGCCCAGCACATGGTCCATCTTTGTGAATGTTCCATATGCACTAGAAAAGAACGTGTATTCTGCAGTTGAGTGTAATGTTCCATATGTCAGTTGATCTAATTGATGAAAATGAGTTCAAGTTTTTAATAACCTGAATGATTTTCTTTCTATTAATGACTGAGAAATACTGAAATTTCTAACAATAATTGTACCTTTTTATGTTTCCTTTCTGTTCTGTTGTTTCATACTTCATAAATTTTGAGATTTTATTATAAGGTGCATACACACTTAGGAGAGTTATGTCTTCTTCATGAATTAATCCTTTAATAAATATAAAATATTTCTCTTTATCTCTGTTAAAAGTTCCTGCCTTTGAGGTCTTCTTTATCTATTTTATATGGCCATTCCAGCTTTTGTATGACTAGTGTGCACACAGTATATCTTTTTCCATCCTCTTACTTTTAACCTAATTGTACGTTTTCCTTTTGAGTGAAATTTCTGTGGATAGTACTTCATTTGGTCTTTCTTTTACTTATCCAGTATGAAGACCCCTACCATTCAATACTGAATTTAGTCAATTCATATAATTCACAGAGTCATTGATATGGTTTAAGTTTAAGTTTACTATCTTGTTGTTTTCTACTTGTCCTATTTGTTTTTTGTTCTTTTCCTGCCTTTTTTCAGATTAAGTAAATATTTTTAGTATACCATTTTGTCTTCTGTTTTATCTTAGATATCATGGTCATTCTGTTTCATAACATAAATCTCTATCAAACTCTTCATTCAAATAATATGTAAAGCGCAAGAATCTTATTACAGTATATTTCCACCATCCCTTTCCAATCTTTGTCATATTATTGCCATTAATTTCACTTCTACATTTCTTACAAGTTCCACGACTATTATTTTTTTTGCCTTAAACAATAATTTATATTTTAAAAATTAAGGTCATTTATATTTACCTACATATTTACCATTTTTGCTCTCTTTATTTCTTCATATAAATCTAAGTTCTCAGAAGACATCATTTCTTTTTGTTGAAGAACTTTAACTTTTTAAAAAATGTAGTCTGTTGGCAATAAATGCTCATAGGTTTTGTTTGTATAAAAATGTTTTTATCATGGCTTCCTTTTTGTGAGATATTTTTACAAGAAATGAAATAGTATACTGACAATTTTTCAAAGCACTCTAAAACAGTTGTCCCATTGTCTTCTGATTAAAATTGTTTTTTCCTCTGTATGTAATGCATCTTATAGCTACATAAGTTTATCTTATTGATTTTCAGAAATTTGATTATTACAAGTTCCAGTGCAGTCTTTTAAGTAATCATACTTTAGATTTGTTTTATGAATCCGTGGTTTTATAATTTTTGTCATAGTTGCAATAATTTCAGCCATTATTTCTTTATTTGTTTTCTGCCCAGAAGCGGAAGCTTCCTCTCCATATATTCAACCACATCAGGGAACGTTGATTTCATCTTTTTCCAGAGGCAGACCTCCCTTCTTGACTCCCTTCTTGCTTTTGTCCCAGAATCTGCTTTGACCGTAACCTTGGGAATTCCCATTCCCTCCCCTGAGTTGTATTCTGTCTTCACTCACTCCCTAGTTTTGGTAAAACACATCTCCCAGCAGCCTCCTGAAAACTGTGCATTTTTGCAACTTTTTAATATCTGTAAATATCTTTCTATCTTCTTACTTGTGGAGCCCTACATCAAGGACACAGGACAAAAATTCTGGAATTAACCAAGCCCCCATAGCAACTGTTGCCATGTGCTCTCCTAATCTAAACTGGACAGCCCCCCAACTCCATATTAAGTAAAATAATCACCATGTAGTAACCTTGTAGCATCCTGACCAATCACCTAATGCCATCCTGCCAGCAGGAATTTTCTTTATCTTGAGGCTATAAAAGTTGGCCACTAGCCCACAAAGGAGGTCGGCTCTCCCTGGTCTATCAGGAAGTTGGCCCGCTGTATTTGCAGCGCCCCTCACTAACTCTGCTCTTTCTTCTCAATAAACTCTCTTTTCTAAAATACCTCCAGCCTGGAAATTCTTCTTCCAGCCCACGCTCGGACCACAACATTACTGAAGTTTTGCCAGGATACAGAATTCCAAGTGGAAAAGTACTTTCCCTCAGAATTTTGAAAGCCTTGACCCACTGTCTTCTGGCTTCTGGTATTACTGCTAAGTCTGAAAACATTCTAATTCTCCATCCTTGGTTTTGAGTGTTTTCTTCTACTTTACCTTCTCTTCATTTTCATTCTTTTCTTCCTCTTGGTCCTTCTCGTATCTCAATTTCTCTGGCAAGCATAACATTTTTTAGTCATTAATCTCTAATAAGTGGCCCCTCTCGATCTGACAACTTCAGTCTGAGAAATTTGTTTTAATTTCTGGGGTTTTTAAAACTTTTTACTTTGTTTTATATTTTTGCTAATAATTTCCCCCATTTTCTAGACGTTGTTCCTTAAATTCTTACTATATGGATATTGTTTCTTCCTGACTACTCCTTTCATTTTCTCTTGTTTTGACTCCCCTTTTCCATTATTTGGTTTTATTGTTCATTTTATTACTCTTCATTCTTTCAATGTCCTTAGATTTATCTTCTAAATATTTTATTTAATTTTTCATTTGTTACCTATATTTAATTTCCAGAAGCTCTTTTTGGTTCACTGAATGTTCTTGTTTTGTTTTGATTTGTCTTGTTCTATAGCCTACTATTCTTGTTTTATATATGTATACTCTTCTCATCTTCTCAATTACTAAATGACTAAAAATAGGATATTTATTACATATTTTGAAATTTATTTATTCTCCCAGAATTCTATGGTGGTATTTGTGTTTTCCCTTAATTCCTCTTTTCTATATGCTTTTTGTATGTCCGTTACTTGGTTCCTTCTTTTTCTTGTTAGGAAATTCCTTAAATGTCTAGTGATCACTGTTGTTTGAACATATGTAGGAGTGAAGTACTCAAAAGCTGTTTGGGACCTGAGTGAATGCAGGAAGCTTATTTTCACATCCTATGTACACACACACACACACACACACACACGCTTGGCCAAGAATGCTTCCAGTCCTAATGTGTGTCTACCAACCAGTCTTGCTGCACCAACCAGCCCAATACCAAGGGAGCCCTTCTGGGTGTTCCTGGAGGGTCCCCACCCCACCATCTGGATCACGCAGTAGCCTGAGCTGTCTCTACCATAAGTAGGCAGAGGAAACAGTCTCCTGCGTCTCCTGTCCCCCAACTGCTTCAGTAACTCACACTGACCTTCTCTGAAACTGCACAGAATCAGAGGATTTCGCTTCCAATGCTTCATTCCCAGGGGGCATCAGTGGGTCAGGAGTCTCTGCCACAGGCTAATTTCCCACTCTTTCTTCCTGGGCAGCCAGAAAGTGTTTATTTTGGCCAAATTCACCAAACAGTAAGCCTATTTTCCAAGGATGGGGAGAGGGACCAGCCATGGATGTGTGGAGGGGTTCAGGGAATCTAACTGCTTCTCCTCCAGACTTTTAATCACTGTTCATATTTAGTACCACGTAAAACCCTACTTGCAGAGGCATCTGGTGCCTCTATTTCCTGCAACTTTTGAGGCTCCATTGCAGAAAAGAGCCTGCTTCTGATTTGTTTCCTCTCTCAAATGTTACCTTCCTTCTGTCTGTTAAGTCAGTTACCACCCAGCCATCTGCTTTCTAGCTTCCAAACTTGTATTAACGTCTCCTCATCTACCATCTCCTTTGTCTTGATGAGTGAAGTCTTTTTATGCATTTCTTATAAATTTTCTAGAGCATCAGGAGGAAATGGAATGCATTTGTTTAATGGAAAGCTTCCGAATTCACCTTGTAAAGGGTACTCTAAAAGACATTAGGTAATTATTTCCTAATGTTTACTCCCCTTGTTACATAGATACTGGAAGACTGGAAGTCTTCTGAAACTAAGCTGCCACTGGAGAGGCCCAAGATTCCCAATTACATAAGTTAAATAATTATAGAAACATAAGGTAGAGGATGTTCAATTCCAGTTCACTTATTCAATAAATATGTTTGGAGCATCTAATGTGTGGAAACAATTAAGAAACCATTGCAATAGTGCGTAAGTGGACCGAGGAGAATCTAGTCTGAATTAAGACAGTAACTGTGGAGAAGGAGGGGAACAAGTGAATTTTAAAATATATATTTTTTAAAAAGAAATATTTTACAAACTTTGCAATCATTTGTTTGGTCTATGGCCTTACATTAGTTTGCTAGGGCTGCAATAACAAAATACCACAAACTGGGTGGCTTAACGAAAATTTACTGTCTCATCGTCCTGGAGGCCAGAGTCCAAAATCAAGGTGTTGGTAGGGTTGGTTCCTCCTGAGGGCTGTGAGGGGAGTATGTGTCCCAGGCCTCTCTCCTGGCTTAGAGAAGACTGTCTTAATGTGCATGTGGCATTCTCCCTGTTATCTGTCGGTCACCACATTTCCCTTTTTTACAAGGACATGGCTCATATGGGACTAAGACCCACTCTAATAAACTCATTATAAGTTGATTATCTCTATAGAGACCTTATTGCCAAGTAAGTTCACATTATGAGGTACTGGAGGTTTGGAACACACGAGTTTTTGAGGGATACAATTCAACACATAATAGTCCTCTTCAAATGAAGGATGAGTAAGTTGGTTTAAAAATGAGTAAAAATTTTAGTTAAATTAGAGTGAGAATAACACAAAGCCTGTCACATTCAGGACTTGCAATTCTAAAGTAATGTACCAGAGCACACCTATTAGATGCTCCAGAAAAGTGCAAATCATGTCCCTAAAAGACCCAGACATATTTTGCCTTTTCCCCAATCACTACAGAAGCAACCAAGGTTCTCATCTGTCTGTGTATCACAGGTATGACTACCGATGAACTTACTGGCTTAGAAACACAGGAGTTAACAGTACATCCTCAACATAGAATAATAAAGCACTTTTTAAACGTAATAAAATTAAAATGTATTTAAAAAATAGAAGTTATAATTTGGTAAATTATAAGATTTAATTTAATTGTGAGTTTATAGAACTTTAGACCTAAAAAATGTATCATGGAGATCATATAAGCCAGAGATTTCCAAATTGGGAGGTGCTTCAAAATCACCTGGAGATCTTTTAAAAATACACAGCTTCCCAATCCCCACCCTGCATATCCTGAATAGAACTTTCACAAATGCATATTTTTTTAGAAACTCTCCAACTGATTTTATGCAGAGTGCCTGATCCATCTGCCTTGTTTTTAAGTTGAGGAAATTGAGATCTTTTGAACAAAATCACATAGCATAGGATATATTTAATTAAAAATGATCTAGTTCTGTTTATATATGACTCATTTCATTTTGATCAACTGAAAACCCGGGGATTAGTGATAACTACTTCAAGAATACTTTCGTTGATACAGTCAATGATGCAACTATTCTTATATTTTGGCAAGATAGTTTAGAGATATTTACTTCCATTTAGCAAAATTTTTAAGGTCATCAATATTTAATGTTGGCAGATTAAAAAATAAATAAATTAAAAATCTTCTAAGGAAAAAAGAACAATTTACAAAAAGAGATTTTAGAAACTTACAGAGGATGTCCTATCTACTTCACAACGGCTGCTCAGAATAAAACAGGCCTCAGCATCATCCATCCTAAATGCAGATGGAAAAATAAAAGAATCACACACTGACATATCTGTGTATATCTATGCATTATCTGCAAAATAGAATTCCAGTGCATATAAAGTACGTGTAAACTACGGACATCCTTAGGTTTAAATGAAAGTAGGATTTCTAGGATCGTGACTATATTTGACTGTAAACAAAATAATTGTTGTAGATTGGCTATATAACTCAAGAGCTTATAATGACAGAAGTTAAAAAAAAGTCAACTTTTATTTTCTCTTTTATCATTATATATTTTTTTCATATATATACTTTGTGTAAATTGAGGGAGTTGTATTAGCCTTTAGTTTAGATGGATTACATTTTGGCTTCAGTATGTCAACAAAACTAAGAGAGAGGAAACAAAGCTGCTTAGTATTTGTAAGCCAAACTCTACTGTACATTTATATTTCCTGGAGATGAATCATCAACTGTTCAAAAACCTTTCCTTTCATGCTAAAGTTCTATATTTCTTAAATGTAGTGATAAACAGTAATTACGCTTCAGTGCTTGATAAGTAATGTTCTAAAAACATAAAACTGTGTATTTTCAAAATAAGGAATTATTTATCTTTCTGGTTCATTATGATAAAAGAATTTTTCTCCAAAATATTTTCTATGAAAAATCCATGGAATTAGACCAAACCAAACAGTTCTGGAAAAATGTGAAGTAGTCATGGTTATTAAGACACTATGAGCATTGTATAACATTTTCTAAACGTCATCTTCAACAGAGCAATTCAAAACTCATACAACTGACCTTTGGAACTGGTTTGGAGAATCCTACTCCTTGTTTCTTGCATGGGGAATTGTATTGAAGAATGTATTACTTAACATTAAATCCCAAATCTTCATGTGACATAGGATAAGAAATGAACATAGAAATGGTGCCTTCTTTCTTAATTCAGCTTTTTGAGAATTACCACCCTGCTACCTCTCACTCATCCACACTTTTCTTTTTTATTCTTATGGAGGAATGCTTCTTGCAAATGTGACTGATTTTGCTAAGAAACCATTATTAACACTATTAATACTAAATGAGTGTGTTAATCCTAGGTAGTACTGAGCTAAGATACTAATAGCCAATCCTAATGGCTTAGATTAATTTATTAGGTAGTCAAAAGACTTCATTTATCACAGAAATTCATACTGACCATAATATGTGCATGACTCATTCTTACCATATGAAGAACTTAACTCATTATAATAAATTAAGCATATTGATTACCTATGCAGATTAATATAAAGATCCAAGTTATATTACTGTCTAAGCAACTATTTCTTTACGGTTCCCAAATAATAAGTATAGATAGCAAATAGCAAACACCCGTGTTTTACTTGAGGTACTGGGAGAATCTGACTTATTCTAGAACTGTCATGTATAGTGACAACATATATGAAGTATGTAATCCACAACAAATACTAATGTTGGGTGGACCAAAAGGTTCGTTCAGTCTTTTGGGTAAGATGGCTCTAGTATGGAGAAGGTGCTGCGACTGATTGAACATGTCAAAAGTGGTTTGCGAAGTTTCGTGCTGGAGATTTCTTGCTGGACGATGCTCCACAGTCGGGTAGACCAGTTGAAGTTGATAAGGATCAAATTGAAACAATAACTGAGAACAAGCAACATTATACCACGCGGGAGAGAGCCGACATAACCAAATCAAGCGTTGAAAATCATCCGCACCAGCTTAATTATGCGAATCGCTTTGATGTTTGGGTTCCACATAAGTTAAGCGGAGAAAACCTTCTTGACCGTGTTTCCACGCGCGATTCTCTACTGAAACGTAATGAAAATGTTCCATTTTTAAAACAAATTGTGATGGGCAAAGAAAAGTGGATACTGTACAACAATGTGGAATGGAAGAGATCATGGGGTAAGTGAAATGAAGCACCACCAATCACACCAAAGGCTGGTCTTCATCCAAAGAAGGTGATGCTGTGTATATGGTGTGATTGGAAGGGAATCTTCTATTATGAGCTCCTTCCAGAAAACCAAACAATTAATTCAAACAAGTACTGCTCCCAATTAGACCAACTGAAAGCAGCACTCAATGAAAAGCGTCCAGAATTAGTTAATATAAAACATATAATCTTCCATCAGGATAACACAAGACCTCATCTTTCTTTGATGACCAGGCAAAAACTGTTACAGGTTGGCTGGGAAGTTATGATTCATCCGCCGTATTCCAGACATTGCCCCTTCGGATTTCCATTTATTTCAGTCTTTAAAAATTCTCTTAATGGAAAAAATTTCAGTTTCCTGGAAGACTGTAAAAGGCACCTGGAACAGTTCTTTGCTCAAAAAGATAAAAAGTTTTGGGAAGATGGAATTATGAAGTTGCCTGAAAAATGGCAGAAGGTAGTGGAACAAAAAGGTGAATACGTTGTTCAATAAAGTTCTTGGTGAAAATGAAAAATGTGTCTTTTATTTTTACTTAAAAAACTGAAGACACTTTTTGGCCCATCCAATATATTCTCAAAGAAGCTTAGTTTTCCAATTACGTACCATTCATTATATCCTGACAGTTTCTACTGACTTTTTTGTTTCAGAAGTTATTAAATCTTTGGAAAAATCTCAGTTAAACTGACCTATTATATATAAATCAAAACTAATGTCAGAGTTCCTGTTATGAGCTATCTAGTCATCTTTTGCAGGAGTAAGCAGCAAAAAGGAGTTTGGAAATTTTCTTCTGTTCTTTTCCGTCACCCACACACCCCCTCCCCCATACACACACAGAGAACATGCATAAAGAAACACAGAACATACACAAACACATGGAGAACATGCACCAACACACCCACTAACACACATACTCAAGCGATCTGGAAAAAAACCAAAACAACAACAAAGAAAAAAACACTTATGTCATGAAATTGAGGGAAGATACTTTTAAACCTAAAAGAGTTTGTAGGACAACTCAAGGAGAAACATGAAGATACGTTTAAAACTTGTAAAACAAGAGAAAACATTGAGCAAAACTACCTGCGCTAAGGATCTCTTCTGGCTTCTGAAACTAAGGATGCTGTTTTGCAGATGCCCGGATTCGCCAGTGTCTACAGCCTAACCAACCATCCTCTCACTCTGCCCCCATGAAATGACCCTCATGACCTGTGACAAATGTGTAAGACTATGTCACCTTTAAGCTGGGTGGGCTGGCATCTACACAACAAGAAGAGAGAAACTAAGACCCCTGTCACCTTTCTGATTCTTCCAGTTCCCAAGGACTCTTTCATCTCAGACACCGGGCAACACAAGTGTTACCCGACCTGTATATGATACAAGCTCCTTAAATTTAAACCCTGACGCGAACTGCTTTGGCATCTCACACATGTTTAGCCCAAGATTTTTATCTGTGGAATAAAAACAGTATCCAGGGATTTGGAGATGACTCTCCTTGAGTCTGGATAACTCAGCTCACCTCCCAGCAGCCTGAGATAATTACGCAACACCACACTTCTCACCGTGTTGTGTGGACACCGTCTGCCAAACATCCCTGCCCTGAGAAAGAGGAGCAAATACGCAGATTTTATATTTTTAACCTTCCGATTTGACCAGCAGTGGGATGAAAGCAAAAGCCTGTATTCAAAAACACACCTTGCAACACTGAAAACTGCTAAAATTTGGAGGAGAGAAAAGATATTAAAACAGTACAAGATGGAAAATATTGAAGAGATATACTCACTTTGCTCGCAGCAGATCCTGATCTTTAAGGGCTGAACCTTGAAGGTAGATGACTCTTTGTGACCACATCGGAATCTGTAGGACCCTTCGGACCTGCACATCCATTTCAGTAGGACACAAAATCACCACATAATAATCCTACTCAAAACAAAGGGGGCCGTGGGTTAGAGACAATAATGCTTTGTTTTATACTACATAGGTAAATAGAATATCTAAGGACATTTTGAAATATGATAAAGTAGAAATGAACTCTTAATAACAAATAAAAGTTTGCATTTAAAACCTAGCATTAAATAAAATGATTCAGTAATAAACATAACAGACATATAAAAATCTCATAAATCAATATATTCATCCTGATCTTTTTCAATTTTCAATTTTATTAGTACCAGGAAGGGAAGGTAATCGGTGCTTATACTCAGCATTTCCAGTCTACGAAGTTTTCAGTTACGACTTCAGGCTGATTCTAAAAGATAAATTGCATACCAGCCAGAAGTCCTAAGGATCAATTCATACTTTGAATTGTTACTTTTAGAATAAAAACTGTGATGGTGATTTGTACCATTTGGTAATATTATTATGAACTGATAATATTGAAAATATTCTGATGAATATCTGAATGGAAAAAGATTCACAAAAATATTGATAATACTGACAAAGTAACTTAAATTTAAAAGTTTGAGATCAAAATATTTCAAAATAATGGTCTTTTGGAGAAAATAAAAAACAATCTGTAAGAATTTAAAATCTATAAGAATTTAAAATAATTTATCTATAAGAATTCAAATTCTCTGGTAAACACTCACCATTTTTTCACTTTATAATATATCTAGTAGGAATTTTTGGAGTTCTAAGAATTCTCCATATTGATATTAGACAAAATAAATTACTAGGGATCAAAATTTGGAAGGATCGAATTTTCCCCCAAATAGATTTTCTTTGTGGGTTATAATACGCATCTGAAATTATTTAATATGAATAATAAAAACCTAACCATTAAATTTGGAATTCCTGCAAAAGAGGAAAAATAATTTATGCAAAAACAGAAGAATATATTATATAAGTATCACTTCTAAATTAGATTTTTTTAAATCCAAAAAAATAGTATTTTAAAAGTTCTCTAAAATATTCAAGAAAAAAAGCTCTTTATTTAAGGGAGAGATAATTGATGTACTCAGCACTGTCTTGACCTCAGGATTATCCAAACTCTTGCCACTAATTTATTGGGGAAACACAAGAAATTTAAGTAGCTCTTTGCTGTTTGGACTAGATTAAGTGCCTTGAGCAGCAAAGGAGATGACCTAAGTCTACAATGACCCAGAACCATGGCAAGTGGAAGAAGTATCTGAGGAGTTCGTCTGCATAGACAGAAGAAGAGATTTTTCTGAATTTATTATCTCAATCAGCAAGTTATTTCCCAAATTTTGGTCACTTATTGTTACTATAAATAAGACCTAGTTTCACTCCAGGAAACAAAAGGAAAAATGGAACTTCCAGACTTCCACATTTCTATCAGCAACACTTGATAAAATTCTGAAATATTCAATTGAGCAGATGATATTGCAATGATTCTTTCATTGTTTTATTATATTTTATGTTAAATTTCACTGTTTCATAAAAATATCATTTATGCATTACCCAAGGGAGAAAAAAGCAATCATTTTAATCAGAGGAAACCTTTCTCTGTAGCAGTAACATAATTCCATCTGTCTTTCAGTATAGATACAGAAGGAAACTTAACATACTGTGTATTCCTCCAGCATTTTTTTCTATGTTCCTGGTTATATTTGTAGTTCTTCATTTTCTCATTCTAAATTTGAGTGTATAAATAAAAATCCTCCAGAACACAGGCTGTACCATGATTAACTGACTTTGACAATGTTAGTAGGTATGATCTGTTTAAAGGTACCTGGAGTCTTGGATGAGCATAGAATTCATTCAAAAAGTCCATGAGTAAGTCAATCTTCAGTGAGCTGACACACAGAACAACGTGCTTTTCAGTTTGAGCTCTGTGTCGACTATAGTTTCCACCTGACTTTTGTCTCTCCATCCACAAATAGGCCAGCTGTTCAAACTGTAATGCATTTTCCACATGTGAATGAAGACACGGGACATAAAAATAAAAATAAAAATAAATGCAATACATCTGTTGTTTATTAAGTATACTCAGTTTCTTAGATGAAAGTCTTTGAGATTCAAATGATCAGTGTTCCCTTCAATAAGAGGCTCTTCACAGGATGGCTGCAGAGCTTGCTAATGCCTCCCAGGGCCTTCAGGTCTTCAGGAAACACAGTAATATGATTTTCCTATTGTACCATAGCAGGGCACTAAGAGGTCCGTGCCTCTGCTCTGTCCAGTAGGGTATGCAGCTATATATGTCATACACTGAGTCAAAGAGAAAAGCCTCACTTTTTTCTCCCACATTCTTATATCAACTTCAGCCCACATCTCCTGCAAGGGGAGATACCCTTACCACCAACAAAAGGCCACATTCTAGTTATTTAGTAGCTGGTATCTAAGGGTTGTGGAGTGTATAGGGGAGGGGTGTCATTAAGGATGACATGTATGATTGGATAGGAACGGGAAGTTTTGTTTTTTTTTTTTTTGCGGTACGCGGGCCTCTCACTGTTGTGGCCTCTCCCGTTGCGGAGCACAGGCTCCGGGCGCGCAGGCTCAGGGCCATGGCTCACGGGACCAGCCGCTCCCCGGCATGTGGGATCTTCCCGGATCGGGGCACGAACCCGTGTCCCCTGCATCGGCAGGCGGACTCTCAACCACTGCGCCACCAGGGAAGCCCGAAGATCATTTTTATACCTATGTAAAGTATATTTCAATACACTGTGTCCAATGGTTCTGTAATGGAACATGCAAGATTTATTTGTATTGGCCACATCCTGTTTCTGACCTGCCCACCCATGGACACCCAGAGTTCATTGCAGGAAAAAGTTGAAGATTGCCTCTATGTACCTTTAGTCTCATTTTATATCTCTGTCTGTCCCTTTGCTATCTCCTTATCCATTCTCCAAAATGCTGCATGATAGCTATGTATCATCTTCAGATTTTGTTTTAGTTGACCATCATATGGAAACAATTTTTATTCATTACAACATATGGCTTTTACATGTATTTTCAAGACTCAAGAGAAATCAACCCTTCACAAGTATATTTCCTTGAGCTATCATTCTATAATTTAAAAATATACTATCCTACAATTCTAAAATTAACATAAATACTCTACATTTGAAAGAAAGCACCTTGAAGAATTGAAATGAAATGTGAGCTATCAATTGTGACTGGAGGGAAAAAAAACTCAGTGTTTCTAATACAATGCAAAAAGGCATTTCTGATACAATTGTAATTAATTGACTGGATGGAACAATAGCAGGTGTTAATATATTATTGTTAGATTAACAAGCCACCCTGCAATTTTTATTAAATGTGGAAGATTTGATTTCATAAGACTTTGCAGGTTCCTATAAAATTTAACATGGTTGTGTTTACCTGTATGGGGAGAACCACGAGAGCAACACAGATCATGGCAACAACGAAAAGCTTGGACGACCATGTTTCTGGAGTGACATCCCCAAAGCCCACAGTAGAAAACGTCACAATGCAGAAATAAAGGGAGTCAAAGAGATTCAGCTTCTTTCCTATTCGTTCCAGATGTTGGATTCCACAAATGCTAAAGAAACACATGTGTATTTCAATTAAAACTTTCAAATTAGGCACACTGCTTCTCATCATGACTCTCTTGAAAACCAAAGTGCATTTCATAAAGCCACTTAGTAGTTAGGATCTTATATGGAACAGTATTTTGGTTGAGGAAATATAATTTTTAAGCTTTTTTACCTACATCAAACAGATATAGTCTTATTTTCATTAGTAGTCAAAAATTGTAGCCAAAGTATCACAAAGTATATTTGAATAACATGTAAAATAAATAGACTGAATTTCATGGGTGACTTACACAAACATTTTGAATGCGTGTCAAGGAAACACAGACACCAGAATTCACTAGATCTCTTCCCCATCAAAATAGCAATTGTCAGGGGGTGGTGGTGGGATGAATTGGGAGATTGGGATTGACATATGTACACGAACATGTTTAAAATAGATAACTAATAAGAACCTGCTGTATAAAAAAAGTAAAAAAATAAAATTCAAAAGAAAATAGCAATAGTCAGTAGTCTTTTTTTTTTTTAAAGTCTTTTTTTTTTTTAACAGAGAGACATTTTTCAGTATATACATGTGGTATAGATATATGTGTATATATTCCGTGTGTGTGTGTGTTCCATACACAGTCATCCTTCAGTATCCCCTGGGGTCTCGTTCCAGGATCCCCACAGATACCAAAATCCACAGATGCTCAAGTCCCTTATATAAAATGGCATAGTATTGATATTTGCATATAACCTATACATATAACATATAACCTATACAACCTTCTGTATACTTTAAATCATCTCTAGATTACTTATAGTACCTAATACAATGTAAACGCTATAAAAATAGCTATAAATAAGTTGCAAAGTCTATGTAAATAGTTGCTTGTATGCAGCAAGTTCAAGTTTTGTTCTTTGGAACTTTCTGGATATTTTTTCCCAAATATTTTCAATCTATGATTGGTTGGATCGACAAATGTGGAACTTGTGGATACAGAGGGACAACTGTATACAGGAAAGGCTTGAGGAGTTAACCATTGCAAGGTGCCCCTAAAAATGAGTCTCTAAGTAGATCGATTATCTGTACAAAGCTATTGATGTTATGAAAGTAAGGGAACAGCATAGAAATTGTTATAAGATGTTCCCAAAGTAGAATTCCTAAAATAGCATTAGAAATAGCACTGCTACTAGCTAAAAAAAAAAAAAAGTAAGGCTATGAAACATGCATATATGTGCAATGTTGGAGGGAAATGAGATTTGCAACATAAAAAATCAGCAATAAAAAGGAATCTAGTACTGACGCATGTTAAAATATGAACAAGCCAAAAAAAGAGTGAAAGAAGCCCGATGTAAAAGACTACATATTGTATGATTCTGTTTATATGAAAAGTCCAGAAAAGACACAGAAAGCATATTAATGGTTGCTTGGGACTGATGGTAGGAATGGGGTGATGAAAATGTTCTAAAACTGGACTGTGGTGATGATTGCAGAGCTTTGTAAACATATTAAAAATGATTGACTTTTACACTTAACATGAATGAATTTTATGGTATGTAAATTACACTTTTATAAAGCTGTCAAAAAAAATCCCTGTGTGCTTCTGGATACTCCTTGTAACTTCTATACAGAACAAGCAGACACAGCTTGATTATGATGACCAAGAAGATGTGCTATTCAATGTTTAAACTACAGAAATTCCTTTTCCAGCCTTTTAAGATATCTATGTATTTGTCTAAGTTACACATCATAAATATTCAATTATCTTAAACCTTTTTAAGGCAGAGTATATAAGCCACTGGATAGTTAGGAAGATGGGTAGGCACAAAGGTAGATAAACCAAGGGACAGAAGAGAAACAGTAGGGTACGTGTCACCATTTTGCTTCTGAGGCAGGAACTGTTCTGTTCTTTTTCTGTTTTCTTAACTCCAGGTATCCAGAACATTTCAGCAAAATTTCACTTGTTCTATGTTCAGAAATTTTGTGTAAGCTGCCAGGTCATAATAGTTGACTCATGTCAGTTTATTTTCTCAGCTGCCTATATGCAATATACCAGCCAAGCTAATTCTAAGACTATTCAGATGGAGCCTTCATACAACCAAAGAGAACAGCTGTTTGATAACAATAGACCTTTCTGTGGAATATGTTTTTTACTTTATTTAAAATAATTTATATTTGAGAAGGTAAACAACTTTGCATCACTTTTATACTTCAGTAGGAAATAGAATGAGGAAAAATATAATTTATATATTTTTAAGAATTCAAATGTTACTGAAGGGCTTACTATATTTTGCATCACTACACATTAAAAGCAAATCTCTGTTTATAGATAAAATGTACATTTCCTAATTCAGACATGTGTTACAGTGACCAGAACTACCAGAAAAAATCTCCTGCTCTGCTTCCTGGTCTTCAGTTTGTCCTTCTTTTAATGCAACCCATTCATAAAGGCCATATTCATATTCTTTAAACACAGCTTGGATATATCAATCTCAGGTTCAAAAAAGCAACTGGATTCTCACTGTTGAAGAACACTTTTTGTTTGTTTGTTTGTTTCGGTACGTGGGCCTCTCACTGCTGTGGCCTCTCCCATTGCGGAGCACAGGCTCCGGACGCGCAGGCTCAGCGGCCATGGCTCACGGGCCCAGCCGCTCCGCAGCATGTGGGATCTTCCTGGACCGGGGCACGAACCCGTGTCCCCTGCATCGGCAGGCGGACTCTCAACCGCTGCGCCACCAGGGAAGCCCAAGAACACTTTCTAATTTGTGGTGTGACATATTATTATAATAGCTGCCAATAAATCAATTCTTATGTTCATTCTCCTTTGCAACATGATATTGCTGTACTTCCCACTAAGGTGTACAGTGTGTCTCTCCTTGACCTTGAATTTAAGCTGGCCTATTGACTTGTTTTGACCAATAGAGTATTGTGGAAGTGATGCAGTGTGAGTTGCATAAGCCTAGACCTTAGGGGACACTGAAGTTCTTGTTCTCACTTTCTTGGAAGTCTAAGACCAAGACTTCCAAGTCTTGGAAGTTCTGAAGACACTGAAGTTCTTGTTCTCACTCATGGTGCTGTGCAGCAGCCCCATATAGTCAACTGGAGGATGAGGGGCCATGCGGAGAAAAAACAGCATGTCCCAGCTGCCAGCCAGCACAAACAGCTGCACAGCAGAGAGACGCCATCTTGGACTCAGCAGCACCTGTGAGGCCGTCACGTGACTGAAGCCGAAAGAGTAATCACAGGTGAGAACAGCAGAAAAACTGGCCCAGTCACCCATCACACAACTGTGAGAAACTACGAAGTTTTGGGTTTGGCAGTGGCTTGTTATTCAGCAATAGATACATGGTGCATATAGAATTAACTAGAATCCAGGGGCTTCCCTGGTGGCACAGTCGTTAAGAATCCGCCCTGGTCTGGGAAGATCCCACATGCCACAGAGCAATTAAGCCCGTGAGCCACAACTACTGAGCCTACGTGCCACAACTACTGAAGCCCACGCGCCTAGAGCCCGTGCTCCGCAACAAAAGAAGCCACCGCAATGAGAAGCCCACCCACGGCAACAAAGAGTGGCCCTGCTCACCGCAATGAGAGAAAGCCCACACGCAGCAACGAAGAGCCAACCCAGCCAAAAATAAATAAATAAAATAAGTGAAAATGAAATAAAATAAGGTGCCTCTAGTAAAGAGAAATAAGGTGTAAAATAAGGTGAAAAAGTAGCAGAAATAATTAATAATCATTTGATAAATCTTTGCAAAGCTTTGTAAGAAAAGAGAATTAACTAGAATCCAAAACCTGGATCTAACCTGTTTTTTCTTCAACGTTTGTCTCACTTATCTCCCCTTTACATGTTATTTGGACTGTTTGCTTATCATAATATATATAACCCATGGCCCAATGTATACTTTTTGCCCAATCTGTTTCTTTCAGTTGAAAAATCCTCTTTTTCCAATACCTACAAGAATTCCCATTTTTTGAAACCCTAGCTCAGATATGACCTCCCTCATGAAGACTTCTTTGTATCCCAAGCTACAGTGTTTCTGATGAATTTCTAAAGTATATATGAGTTCATGTCTTAGATAGCTACACTTTTACAAATATGTATATATATATATATTTAGTGTTAAATATTTATCAACCCTACTCAACTATTATCAACCTCGATGACAGTATTTATACTTTATAATTTTCCTACAACACTTAGAACAAAGTGCATAGCAGCTATCCAGTAGCTAACTGCTGAATGAACAAAAAGAACACTTAATTAAACCCTGCTCAAATAATATATACAAACTCCAAAAAATAGTTCATGCATGTTTCAGTTTTTTATTACTGCATAACAAACTCCCCCAAACTTAGTGGTTTAAAAAAGTAACAATTTATCATCTCACATGGTTCGGTGGGAAGCTCCTCTGGTTTTCTTGGGCTCACACCGGCAGCTGTGTTCAGCTAGAAGTCTGGCTGAATGGAAGGCTCAGGATGGTCCCACCACTGGGGTCTATGGTCAGGTTTCATTGTTGGCTGTGGCGCCTAGTTTCTCTCCGTGAGACCTCTCAGCCTCCAATCAACTCAACCAGCTTCCTTTTTGGCATGGCAGCTGCAAGCCCTCTAAAGACCTAGCTTTGATCTGCCCATTCTATTTGCCAAAGAAAGTCACAAGATCATCCCAGATTGGAGGAGTGTGGAAACAGACTCCATGTCTTCATGAGAGGAGTCACAAAATATTATGGCTATGCTTTTCAATCTACCAAACTGTATACATGATAATACCTATCACAACCTATGTAAATCTTAATAAATTTTGCTGAATAAACCATATTGCAAGGTATTTAATTTCCTTGATATGGTTGTAGTTAAATCTATACTTATAATCATTTTTTTATAATCCTTATGCAACATTCCATTTACTTGACCTGGGAAAGTCATGTGAGCCTTTCACTTATTTGTTAATATTACACTTACACTTAAAGGACTTGGTATACCTTAATGCTCTCTAAATTGATATGAAAATGAAGACCCCTAAAATGATAAGAAAATGAAACAGTTGTTGCATATTTGGTATAATTATACAAAAGCAAAATCAACTTTTTAAAAAAAGACTAATAAAGATGAATACACTGAATTACTTTTAGAGTTTTCCTCTGATTTTGAATAGGCTCATCTGCCGGTTTCTCTTAGGGGCTCATTAAATGGGCCACTGCTTAGGTTCATGAGTAACAATGTCCCTACAGTTTTTAAAACATTGATGTCAACATATGACCTTCTAAGTCAATAAATATTTTTGTAATAAATAAATGACTTTTGTTCCTTCTCCCCAAGAGAAAATGATGCAGAGGATACTTAAATATCTAGCCCGAGAACACAATAATCCTTTTAAATTACAGGTCAAATCTTGTTCCCTCTCTGTTTCTAACTCTCAATGCCACATTCAGAATAAAATCCCAAACACCTGGCTCTTCTCTGACCTCATCTTCCGAGATCACCCCGAATTCACTGTCCTCTAGTCCCTCAGCCTCACTGCAGTCAAGCATCAACCAGCTCCTCTCAATGCCTTCCCTTTATTTCCAATAGACATCTCAAAGTTAACATGTCCAAATGGAATCCTAAACTTCCTCTCAAACTCTTCATCATTGGATGGTGGCAAAGAGAGCTGTCTTGAACCAAAATCCTGGAATCATCCTGGACTTTTTTTTTCTTTTTTTTTATAACGACCCATATCCAATCTTTTAGCAAACTCCACTGCTTCTAACTTCAAACTATAACCAGGCTCCACAATCACTACTCACCATTTATACTGCCACCACAATGATCCCTGCCATCAGTTTTTTTTCCCTCCACTGCAGTAAACATCCCTACCCTTTTTCCAACAGCTTATAGCCGACCCGTCAGCCAGAGCTGCCCTATGACAACATGAGTCAAGCCATGCTATTCCTCTACTTAAAGCCCTGAGAGGGCTCCCTCTTTCACTTAGACTAAAAGCTAACCATCTTTCATTTGTCTCCAGCGTGCTCCTCTATCCGACCCTTCCCTATGCCTTTTGGACTAATTTTCTACTTTCCTCCCTGTGGTTTGCTCTGCCCCAGCTACACTGGCATTCTTGCTTTCTGACCAACATGACAGGCATGGTCCGGACTCAGAGTCCTGTCATGGACTGCTCTCTCTGGCTGGACCCTATTGCCGAGATATTGTCATGGCTATCTCCTCACATCCTTCAAGTCTTTACTTCTATCCTGACCATCATATGTACCCCAAGCCTTTCTTATACTGCTTAATTAAAAAAATATATAATAGTTTTAGTCATTTGCTGGGTTTGATGCCCATTATCCATAAACCTCTATAAGAATGGAGTCTATTAGGACAGAGTCACATGGTGTCTTCATCTATGTTGCCTGAGCACCTATATTACTGCCAAGAACATAATGATGTGCATTAATATTTCCTGAATGAATGAGGGTCTGAATGTAAAATACACAGATCTCTGTTGCCCACATTTAAATCACCTAGCTATTTAGCCTGTTTAGATAGATATAAACTAAATACATTTCATTAAAGAAAGAGCACACAAAAATGTTTATCTCACCACTGCCTTAATAGTGGAATCTAATACAACTAAGAGGCAAGGCTAAATACTTCTTTGTCAAAACAGGCAAATGACTTTCCCACCACCTTAATTAGGTTTTATTTTCCTTAGTAACTTGCTTTTGTAACCCCATCATTTGTTTAGTTAGCACTACTTAATATGATAAATACAAAATTTGGAAATTTAAAATGCATTGACTTACTTATTGAAACCCATTCTGCTTGGGTAATAGGTGAGCAAATTGTATAACTAAAAATTTGTCTTTTTATAAAATCAAATTTAATATTCAAATATAAAACTTGTATTTATTTAGTCTTGTTAACATTCTAAACTTTCTGTCACTAACATATTTAAAAACAGTTTGAATTACTGAATTAAACTGATTATATTTCACGATTTACTAATCAAAAGTTTTACCCAAAATCCCATTCATGTTAGTGAGTGAATCTTGCATACATTAATACTAAGTTCAGTCAATCAGGTTAGTTACATAGCTATCATAATAACAAAAGTATCCAGCTTATGTTTTATGGAAGAAACAAATTACTCTCCAACATTAGAGAGAGATTTGCCTACAATAACTTTATGATCTTGACTTTGTTGTTGGGATTCACTTTCACATGAACTTCTGAAACTATTTCCCTTATGTTCTCTTGTATTTACGTAAAGAATCACATTATTTGAAGGGTAGAAACACTTTAGAAGGGAATTCTGCAGAATTTGCACTAACATCAAATTCTAAGATAGGATCTTCACATTATTTAAACAAAAAAGTCTTTCAAACCTCCTCTAGAATTATAAAAATTAGATTTTAAAAGTATTTTGAAAATTACTTGTTGCATGTTTTTATTTTACAAAAGTAAATACTAACACATGGGGAAGCTTAATAAAAAGGCAGAGACCAGACTACTCTGATCACATTATATGGACACAGCATCACTTTCTGATACTAGTCATAGAGCATCTACATGCAACACGTGGAGAATGTTAAGAATATCTGCCAACTTATTACATACCATTTTGGTTATAGGTGACACAACTAGGAATGTTTTAAAGAAATATGAAAACTTATATTACTCTTCTATGTCAATCATTCAAATAAAAATACTTTAATATTGTTCATATAAATTATCTTTCTAAACAATAATTCAGCTACTTTTATGAAGGAACGTAAAAAGTGCACTTTCAGGAGAGATAGATACACAGATAGTTTACTGTTACTTTATTATATAAGTCTTGAAGCTAAGACAGTTTTAGCATTGAAATACCATTTTATTTTACTATGCATAAACATTAATATTTCATTTATACGTTAGCTATTTTTCCTAGCACTGTGAATGCTACAATGTGCTGCATAAGGATTTGAAGCTATTCAGTGATTATAATCCATTTTAATATAGATTGTTATCTTATTTCATTCACAGATGTCTTTCGAGCCATTATTAAATGAAAACTGCCTCTTCTCCCTGATCATAATTGATGAAGTTCAGTTAATTATTATTTTGTCTCTGTACCCAGAAGTGATTTTAATGATGGCACAGATTTTCTGATAAACTAAATCCAAGAATGTGCTCAAATACAGCACATTCATAATCAAAATATCCTATTTTGCCTTCTTATAAAAGAGATACATCTGTTCAGTCAGTCAAAGCCCAAGGTAAACTGTTCAAGTTATATCCTGAAATGAAAGTAGCAGTAGGATTTAATAATATAGAATTAAAAAGTAAATCATAGCTGGTGGATATTAGTAAACACTCTGTTACCTTCAAATCTTCTAGTAATCAAATTTAATGTTGTTTTGTGACTGGGCCATAATATTTAAGAAAAAAAGCTCACTTAAATGCTTAATTTTAACAGATACCTAATCGTAACCAAATTTTTGTTTATTATCACGTATCCCCTGCCTAAACATTTGAAATTAAATAATTTACTACAATCTAAGATATAAAAATAGACCAATATCACACCATGTTCTATTTGCCTTTTTGTTTCTTTAATATGTATACAAGTTACTCAGATTCATTTGTAGTGAGTGACTTTGAAATGGAAAGTTGCAAATGAATATATTTTTCTTATAATTTCTCTACTGTAAAAATACCTATCAATTTTAAATTTAAAAATGATTTCTATAAAACCAGTAAGTGCTATAATATTTTAATCAAATGTTTAAAATGGAAAAAGGGTGAACTAATATCATAAAGGTAAGTCATGTTTATTCATACAAATACACTTATTGATGGCTTACTAGTGCCAGGCACTGTGCTGTATGTTAGAGATGCAGATACATGACATCTTAGTCTACACAAAAACAGTTTCTAAAATCTAAAGTGAATGATTCTGACCTCAACTTTATAACACTAAGTACTACTAGCAATAACACCATAAATTAATAATCAAACATTTAATTCATAACTTGATTAATATTAACTTAGGGAAACTACTTAAGCTTTTTAAACATCATGCTCCTCAACTGAAAAGTAAACGTAATCATGTTAACTTCTTCATTTGGTTATTATGAGAATTAAGTGGCCTAATGCTCAGTGAAATGCCTGACACCTAAGAACCTTCAATGAATTCATTAGTAATTTTGTTATTTATATGACAGCCCCAGCATAAAAGAAAAAGAAACACAAAAATGAGTCAAATATAAGGATCCAATATCTCCACATAAGTGTTAAAAAGCCCTCTCCACTTGACAAAAAGCTAAATGTACTATTAGCAAGAGAGTCAGGGACTGTGGAGGAAGAAACTGGCAATGAGAAAACAGCCTGTCTGTTCTCTTTGCTGTGGATTAGCTAACAGAGTTGTTAGCAGCAGAAAACCACCCATGGATTAATGAATATCTGTAATCGTGTCCAATCTTTTCTCCGCCCTGTAACTCTTAGCTGCTAGGGGAAGTGGAAACATGGGCAAGCGTGGAGGCCTCTAAAAAGAAGAGTTAGGGGCTTCCCTGGTGGCGCAGTGGTTGAGAGTCCGCCTGCCGATGCAGGGGACACGAGTTCGTGCCCCGGTCCGGGAAGATCCCACATGCCGCAGAGCGACTGGGCCCGTAAGCCATGGCCGCTGAGTCTGCGCGTCCGGAGCCTGTGCTCCGCAACGGGAGAGGCCACGACAGTGAGAGACCCGCGTACCGCAAAAAAAAAAAAAAAAAAAGGAAGAGTTAGGCAATTTGCAAGGTAAACCTATAATCTTTAACTATTTAGAAAGATGGTCATGCTGATATTAGTTGACCTTTGGAGGGTTCACTGTCGTCATTTACAGAAAGGGACAACTAATTCTTGGTAATGCAGTAAGGGAAAAAAAAAAAAAAAGTTAGGTGTTATTTCTGGGCCAAAATGCCAATATCAGGCTAGTGACTCGTTCTAAAAAGGAATACTTATTTTAAAAAAAGGACTACTTATCCCTGAGATTGCTTAAATGAAAGAATTTCTATTGTGATTATATAAAAGACTGTACATATGTATATTATATATGTATCTATTTTAAAAATTCACTGACAGGTAACTACTAAGCATATCATTATATGGTAATATTTTAAGACTGAAATGTTAAAATCATAATATTTTGAAAAAACAGTACAATTTTCTCTTTTTGTATTATTTAACATATTAACTCATACTCAAGGCTATCATTTAAATATGTATTTAATTTTATATAACTTATGAATTTTCTATCTTATGAAGATTAAATATACCTAGTTTTTGAAATTCTATGCATTTTGAGGAGCAGAGTATTCCTGCCATTCACATATTTATGTTTTTTTCATAATTGTAGTCAGTATTCACAATACTGGGCTTAAACTGGAATTTCAAAAATCTTTCACATAGCCATTTCTGCCTTAATGCAATTTAGTTTTATATGAATACTCACTTGTGACAATGTCTATTTTAAAGATCACTGTCACAGAATAAAAACCATTGAGGAATTTTATAGCAAGCACTTTGGAAAGTTTTTTGTTTTTTTTTTAAATCAAGTGGACATGCATTTAAACTATGCAGATTGGAGGATGAAATGCCAACTAGTCAAATATGTCTTTAAATACCAACTCAGAACTTGATTACCACCAACATGCACCAGAAACAGAGAAATGCCCTCGAGATTTCATATCATCCAATACTTCCACGATCAATAAGGACAAAGACTGACTATATGCCTAGAACCATATGAACAAACACAGCTCATGAACGATACAATGTTTTGCTTGGTTTTCAACCAATATTTGTTGTTTTTCAATATGACCTATAGATATCAAGGAATAAAGGCAACAGATAATATCGGCATAAGAAAAGAAACAGTAGGAAAAATTTTGCAGATGGAGAGGGATATAAATTATTTAATTTTGGGATATGTTGAATTTATCATTCCTGTAAAATATTATGTCCAATTCATTGTAATAAAGTAGTTTATTAATATATACCTATAAGAAGCCATACCTACACTCCTTGGGTAAATCTTACCTGATGGTAATTTTTTTACAGTTCTAATATTTTAAATTCCAAAAATCAGTAATATGCACTTGTTATTACAAGACAAATAACGAGATATAAATAAGAATTAATATCATTCCACCTCTTTCTCTCCATGAGGTAATAATATTTAGTATATACCCTTTTGCTTGTTTGGTATTTTGTTTTGTTTGCTTTTGTCCTTAATGTAAATGCACTTTTGATTTGAGTTTGGCGATTTATTACTATAGGATTTTTATATCTATCTTTTTAAAGTGATCTTGGGTTACAGTTTTATATCCCAACCCATGTTCCTTGAAAAGCCAGTTTGCTGACCAGACATAGGGGTCTACAGTCAAATACATCTGGCAACTCTGAGTTAAGTATATTTTATTTAGCAAAGGATTTTTCAGATCCCTTTAATGAGTTAATGTTGATCATGAATCTCTGAGAATAGAATATTTTTCATAGGATTAACCAAACACATCTGCCAAAGTTCTTACTTTTGATAGAGTATCTTGAAGTAGGAGCATTTTATGAACTAAAATATGAGAACATCAGCCCATAATTTGTGCTCTGAGTATTTCAGAATAACTGTTTAGCTTAATCATTAAATGATTTGGGTAACTTTGTACCTTTGTCCATGTCCTGAATTACACCACCCTGGATTTACTGTTCCTTGAAGAAGTTTAACAATGAAACATTCAGTCCCTGGAGTTTTTTGCTTTGTTTTGTTTTTTGTCTTTTTAATTGAGATCAAAAGATATAATTTTTAAATGCAACATTTTAAAGGTGTTCCATCTCTACCCTTAATCTCAATTTATTTAATACTACTTAAAAACCCATAAATATGCATTTTGGAATGACCTACCATTCTTTCCATAGATCCACAAAAATCAATATGCCTCGCTCATAATTCCTTGGTCTTTACCGACTTCCTACAAAACTGAACTTTGAGCACATATGACAAAGGACAGTTTATAAATACAGGTCCACAGCAGCTGTGCTGAGTGCTGGATATACATAGAAGAGTCCTCTCTTTCTTCCTGCTCACAAAGAAGCTAAGAGAATAGGACAAATTTTTTCATAAGCACTGTAATTATTTAGATGTGGATAGCCAAACTGAGCATGTTATATGAAAAAGAAGACTCCAAATTTTATCTCATTAAAAAATTTATAAATTCTCCTTTTTTGTTAACTGAAATAGTGTTAAATCTTAGGATAATTTTTTCAAAGGTATTCAAACACATGCAAAAATCATAATCACATTAATTAAAAAAGGATTAGGCTCCATTTTACACTAAATATATAAAGCAATGATATATATTATACCACACATTTAATTTCTAGTTAAACTTAGGAAAAAATAAAGGCTATTGTAAAGTATTTATTTCTTAAGTCTCACTTTCACTAAATACTCCTCCATTTAGAAACGCTAACATCTTAATTTATATATTTTAAAATCTACTTTGTTTCTCTTTCACTCACTTAGTGAAAGAAGGATCACCAGAGTATGAGTTAGAAATTATGTAAGGCTATACGCTACACTAACCATAACCAAATGGTAAGTGTTCTTTCTTATATTAAATATTTCAATTAAAGAGATTCCACATTGTCCCTTACCAGTCCTACAGAATACATTTATTTTCACAAAATTACATTAAATTTCAGTTTATTACATTTCCTCTCTTTTCATGAATAATGACCTAAACAAAATAAAAGCATCTACTCAATAGTCTATGTAAATTACTCATAGGCTCATCAGCCTATAGGCCATTACTAGTATATTGCACACAGATGGAAGTAGGATTTTTTGCTCATGGTAGGAAAGACGGAATTTATAATCATGTAGTGTTTTTTTTCTATGTTCCTCAGGTTATATGTTGAGCATGTATTCATATTCATCCATAATTATTTATTAAAAGAATGGGTACTGTGTGTCGATGTAAAATGTATTTTCTACTATAAACTGTGAAGAAAGTAGGCAGATAAAGAAACAAGGCAGTGGGATAAGAAAGATGATTAAACAGATTAAACTAGGTGAAAACAAGGAGACAAAATCATCATGGTTAAAGGTAATAAATAACATGGTATAGGCAAGAATCAAGTAAAATCAGGATGATGTTCTTGAAAATCTCACTTTAGGAGATTCCAAAATTCAGAGATTAAGCCCTTACTGGAAAAAATGGGGAACTGTATCACTAGCAGAAAGCTATTAAAATTATGTTCATATTTTTAAAACAAAATAACATGGATAAGACAGTAAATAAAGACGTGATACTTATATTCTTGTTAATAAGTGAAAGCATTTTTTACTTACTACTCCTTGCTTTCTGGAAAACTTTTAGGATTTTTCTCTCCTGAAGCTTCAATAAAGGGCTTGTAATTTCATTTCCACTGTGTTGTAGATCATAAGCATTTGAAAAGTTTTTACATTTATTTGTTCTCCTATTTAGTGAGTGTTACTAAGTGTTTGTCTCAGTACTAGGTCCTGGGGGAGAAAATGGTATAGAAAAACTTGCAAGACTACTTCCTCAATGGGAGTTAGAGTGCAGTGGAAGAGATAGAAAATGATGACTAATGTAAATATATACAAATAACAAAGGAGAGCCCTCTAGTGCTATGATTTCCTGTAATAATGGAATCCAACCTACTCAGGAGAGTCAGGATTCAATAAAAAAGTGATGTTTACATAAAAAGGTGAGTCTGACCTTAGTCTGCAGAGAAGGCAGAGCATTTTAGGAAGGAGGGGGGCGTTAATCTGAAAGAGGAATCAGGGGAAAAAAAAGAAAAGCAGAGTTTCTGCTTGAGAAAGAAAAGATGGGGGGAATCCCGATGGTGAAGGAAATTTAGAACTTATTAAGGAGTTTTGTATTCATCCCACAACACATGGAAAATCTTTAACAAGCATTAAGCAAGTGGTGACACAACTGTATTTACATTTCCCAGTGCTCACTGCGGTGGACACGAGATGAATGGTTTGGAAGGGAACCAGAGTGGACAACAGGAAAACCAGTTATAGGGCTGTTGCCATAAAAAGGTTATGACAGTTTAGATGAGTGAGGTGAGACTGAGAGGGACAGAAGTGGGAAGATTTCCAGGATATACTGGAGGTAAAGTGTATGGGATTTGTTTTATCATGTACTGTGTAACAGAACAGGACATGTGACGAATGACTCCATTCTTTGGGATTGTCCAAAAAATGGACAGTAGCTGCTATTTCAGAGTTACGGACAATTTGGGGGAAGAAATAGCATAAGTTTGCTTTTGAACATATTTTGTTTGAGGAATCTAAGAGGAAATGGCACAGAAACGGCTAACTATAAAGGACATAATTAAAACCATAGAAACTGGCCCAAGACAATTTGGTCACAATTATTAGGTTCTTTCTGTTGCACATTTGTAACCTCCAATGAAAAGAGGAAAAGTTGTGGTGTCAGAATCTCTCCCTAACAACCTTGTTGCCAATCATGACACGATGAGAGCAAGTCATAGACTGAATTCTGCCACATAAAACACTCACGAATCCCTGTTCTGCAAGATCCAAGAGCTTCCTGTTCTCTTGTCTTTCTGTACATAACAACAAATACATTGAAAGAAATGATCATACCAAAGAAAACCTGAAAACATACTGAGGGTAGTTTCTGCTAATGGTCTGTGGGATCAGATGACAAAATGCTCTAAGTAGGAACAGGTTTGAAAGGGTCTCTAGACCTAAGGCACAACTTCCTTAAAGGGTTAGGCTGCTGTGCTCACCAAATTCTTATAGTCCAGTTATGCAGGAGCAGAAATAACCAAACCACACTTTCTTGACAACTATATGTCTAGAAAACTATTTTTAATTCCTTTTATGTTAATTTGTAAAAATTCTGACACAGATATTGATGCTTTAATCTGTTGATACCTGATAATGAGTCCCTGATGAGAATCCTTCACACACTTATTAACCATCCCTAGATTTTAACTTGTCTGGACACACGTATACCATGCTGTCTTGTGGTATGTATGTGATATTTACGGGATTACAGAAAATATAACTAAAATATATGATACATTCCTAGAAGAAAAATAAAAAGGCTGAGCACTGACTGCTGAGAAAACACATCATTTAATGAAATGTTACAGAAGAGAATGAAGACATAAAAAGAGTGTGAATGCACATATGGGGTGTGTGTATGTGTGTCTCACACGCCCAATGCATTCTCATAACCCCCATGTACATGTAAATTATTCTTCATGTAAATTTTTCTGACTTTAATACTGGGAAATATTAAATAATATTTAATATTAAAATATTGGAAATATTAAAGTCAGTGACTTACGCTGGCTTTCTGAGTCCTACTGTGATATCAGAGATTCCTTCAAATATATTTTTGCTCCATTTCTAGTAATAGAATAACAGAATAAAGTCAATAGCTCTAAGGATCATATTTCATTTTTTCCTCATTTTTAAGGCTTAAATTTCAAAAACAAACAAAAAGTATGATATCTATTCTTCCTTCCTCTTGATTTACACTTTTTATTTCTAACCATAAGTTTACTTTAAAAGAGAAAATAAAAGGTATTCTTGATAGGAAAAGCTTCACAATCAAGTCATGAACAGTTCAAAGTAACTTCTACTGGTTGCAAAGAAGATAAAATGGAATCTTGCATAAAAACCTCAACTGTGAAAAGTATTGCTATAGTGCAATTGCCTACAGTATAGCCTTCAGACTAAGACAAATAAGGGAAGATAAAGCCGGTGATGTAAGACAGGAAAAATTGTAAATTGCTTTCTATACAACACCGAAGAATTTATACTATACTGAAGACTCCAAAGACACGAATGAAGAATTTTAAGCAAGAGAATGAATGATGTGATCAAATCAAATAGTGTCGAGCTCATTAATAAAGTCTGCTGATACTCTGAGTGGTTACTACTGCTCCAAGCAGTAACATTTACACTAGACTCTCAGTCTCCAGGCTGACAAATCACCTTTAAGACACTGCCCATGCAAATCACCCAAGTGAAGTTCCATCTGTGAGCAGAGGAAATAATGGCTACTACATTCAGTCCTAAAGTTCCTTCTAGGTTTGAGCTCTTGCCTCTCTGCAATATACTTTTTTTTTTTTTTGCTTGATTTATTAAAAATTATCTTATTCAGTTCTCAAAAGTGAAGTGTATAACCAATAAAATATTAGTTTTACACACCATTAATTCCCATTATATATGTAAGATAGGTTTATAAAAATATGTATACATCCAGAATCTTTTCAGAAAATATTTGATTTACAATGCATTTCTATTTTACTATCAAGAAGCTAGTAAGATAAACACTAACTCATATGTTTCTGTACATATGAAATATGTAACAGTGCCAAATAAATATCAGCTAATTTAGGCTGATTTATACTCATTTAACGTGTTCCCACAGGAATGTCTTGCTAGTTACTGTCACATAACAAGACCAATCCCAAATATTTAGTCACTAGTCAACAGTTTTTGGAAATCAACTAAGGCACAAAACAAGGCTTATTTTATTCTATCTGAAATGATCCAAATTTAATTAGCCATTAGAAATAAAAGAAAACATAGACCCTCACATGTTACTTTATATTGAAAGGAGTGGGAATTACTCCCATAGAGAAAGTGACTCTTACTTTTATGTAATAATTTACTTGAATCCAATTTTTAAAATATAATATTGTTATCATGTTCATTGACAGAAAAACTCTGTCATACTGATAACAATTTTACATTCATAACACTTAATCTCTGCTTAAAAGCAATTGAAAACTCTCCCCTAACAGACAGTGAGGTGAACCTATAACCATTTCATAGACTCTATGAAAGCTAATATTTCAGAAAACTCTGTAATATAAAATATTTCTATATGTGAGTCAGAACACTCGTGAGAAGTATCTCACTGGCTCATTTGAGCATTCGACTAATTGATGGTGTATTTACTGCTTCTAAGTTAATGCCAAATATATCAGTATCTATGTAGAATTGTCTCCTAGGTAAATAATTATTTTTCGTTTTCACTGGAAATTACAACTGTTTTCCTGATAGATAATATTTGTTCAAAGAGCAGTTTCAGGAGGTCAATCACACATTCTAAACTCAAGAAATTTACTGGAAACGTGGTTTGCATTAACATTTACCTAAAGCACATTTTGCTCCAATGGCTTCAATTTTTTAAAAATTTGTACCAGCTTTCCCATATCAGATTATATATACTCAAAGACATTAAGCTAGGGATTAATATTGCAATTAAGGTACTACCATTCAAAAAAATCTTTGATTTTTTATTTTTTGGCATCCAAAAGAAATTCACTAAGCAAAACAATAGCATTTTTAGGGTCAAACCTATACAATAAATATGGCATTTCCTTTACTTTTTACTCATCATGAGACTCATTCAGCTCAAAATTTCATTTAACATACATCATCCTAATAGAATTTATCCTCATTCTTAGCAATTATGAATGTCATAGAATGATATAACTTCAATAACCCTGCTGGGAAAGTTCTGGGACACCCAGGGTACCATGGCACACTGGATTGAGAACAACTGATCTAGTCCAACTCCTTTCTCTTCAGAGGCAGCATCTCAGGGAGAAAAGAGTCCAACACTTGACCAAGGCTATCTATACTCTTAAGAGGGAACACCAGGAATAAAACGAAGTTTCTTTTCCCCTACCCACAACTTTGTAGAGATTAAATAACACAAGCTTTCTTTAATAAAACTGTGAAATTAGACATGTTTTTGTTTGAGAGAACAATTAGAAAGGAAACCAATTGCCTCAAAGCAATTTGTTAATTTAAGTTGTAGGTTCTAAATCCTTCCTGTACCAAAGTGACTAATGATTTATTTAGTTACTAATTAAGTAGGGTGAATGTCCCAAATAAGATGAAATTTGACTAAGCTATGTTGTCTTTCCTGAGTGACAAATTTGTGTACAATATCTTCCACATAGGTAAGGCGAAGAGGAAAAGACTCATGTAACATCAATCCTTTTACTACATTCTGTCTTTAACCATCTGAAATGTAAACCTATAAAACATTTTGATACATGTTTTAGTACTTGTGTCAAAGTGTAAAATAGGGCTAGGATAAGAGGGACTAATAATCTATAAAGTGAGCTTTAGTATTAGCATCTTTAGATATGACTGAACTTAAAATCAGTTTTATATTTTACATCCTCAATCAAGTATTTTATCCCAGACTTACAGTACAAACTCAGTATCATTACATAACCTATTTTATATAAGAAAAAGAAAATAAGTCTAATTTCTGATAAAGACAGATGATTAAGATAACAGAAGGCTAGTGCACTGCAGAACCACTGCTTGTGGATGATACAGCAGAGTTGTCAGGACCCTTGACTGAGTTGTTAAGAAAGGTTCCATTAAGGCTTTAACATATGAGCTGAGACCTTAAGGACACCAAAAGCTAAGTGGAGATTATACAAAGCAAAGAGAACACTGTTAAGAAAACCGGGAGGGACCTTCAAGATGGTGGAGAAGTAAGACATGGAGATCACCTTCCTCCCCACAAATACATCAGAAATACATCTACATGTGGAACAACAACAATATGTGGAACAACTCCTACAAAATAACTGTCTACTGAACGCTGGCAGAAGACCTCAGACTTCATAAAAGGCAAGAAACTCCCCACGTACCTGGGTAGGGCAAAAGAGAAAAGAAAAAACAAGGAAAAAAGAATAGGGAGGGGACCTGCACCAGTGGGAGGGAGCTGTGAAGGAGGAAAGGTTTCCACACACTAGGAAGCCCCTTCGGGGGCGGACACTGTGGGTGGCGGAGGGGGAAGCTTCGGATCCGCAGAGGAGAGCGCAGCAACAGGGGTGCGGAGGGCAAAGCGGAGAGATTCCCGCACAGAGGATCGGTGCCGACCGGTACTCACCAGCCCGAGAGGCTTGTCTGCTCACCTGCCGGGGTGGACGGGGGCTGGGAGCTGAGGCTAGGGCTTCGGTGGGATCCCGGGAAGAGGACTGGCGTTGGCTGCGTGAACACAGCCTGAAGGGGCTAGTGTGCCACGGCTGGCCGGGAGGGAGTCCAGGAAAAGGTCTGGACCTGCCGAAGAGGCAAGAGACTTTTTCTTGCCTCTTTGTTTCCTGGTGCGTGAGGAGAGGGGATTAAGAGTGCTGCTTAAAGGAGCTCCAGAGATGGTTGCGAGCTGCGGCTAATAGCGCGGACCCCAGAGACGGGCATGAGGCGCTAAGGCTGCTGCTGCCGCCACCCAGAAGCCTGTGTGTGAGCACAGGTCACTATCCACACCTCCCTTCCAAGGAGCCTGTGCGGCCCGCCACTGCCAGGGTCCCGTGATCCAGGGACAACTTCCCTGGGAGAACGCACGGTGCACCTCAGGCTGGTGCAACGTCACACTGGCCTCTGCCACCGCAGGCTCGCCCTGCACCCCGCATCCGTACCCCTCTTTCTCCCCGCCTGAGTGACCCAGAGCACCCGAATCAGCTGCTCCTTTAATCCCATCCTGTCTGAGCTAAGAACAGACACCCTCAGGTGACCTACACACAGAGGCGGGCCAAATCCAAAGCTGAACCCCGGGAGCTGTGAGAACAAAAAAGAGAAAGGGAAATCTCTCCCAGCAGCCTCAGGAGCAGTGGATTAAATCTCCACAATCAACTTCATGTACCCTGCATCTGTGGAATACCTGAATAGACAACAAATCATCCCAAAAATGAGGCGGTAAACTTTGGGAGCAACTGTAGACTTGGGGTTTGCTTCCTGCATCTGTTTCTGGTTTTATGTTTATCTTAGTTTTATTATCATTGGTAGATTTCTTTATTGATTTGGTTGTTCTCTTCCTTTTTATCTTGATTTTTTTTAATATATATATATTTTCCCTTGTTCTCTTTTTGTGAGTGTGTATGTGCATTATTCTTTGTGTGATTTGACTGTATAGCTTTGCTTTTACCATTGGTCCTAGGGTTCTATCTATCTGTTTTTTTTTTGTTTATTTTGTTTTTAGTATAGTTTTTAGCACTTGTTATCACTGGTGGATTTGTTTTTTGGTTTGGTTGCTCTCTTCTTTCTTTCATTACCTTTTTATTTTTTTATTATGAATAATTTTCTTAAATGCTTTATTTTAATAATTGCATTTAAAATTTTTATTTTATATATTTTTTCTTTATTTATTTCATTCTTTTTCTCTCTTTTTTTCTGGGGCGTGTGGCTGACAGGGTCTTGGTGCTCTGACCGGGTGTCAGGTATGAGCATCTGAGGTGGAAGAGCTGAGTTCAGGATACTGGTCCAACAGAGACCTCCCAGCTCCATGTAATATCAATTGGTGAGAGCTCTCCCAGAGATCTCCAAGTCAACACTAAGACCCAGTTCCACTCAATGACCAGGAAGCTACAGTGCTGGACACCTTATGCCAAACAACTAGCAAGACAGGAACACAACCCCACCCATTATCAGAGAGGCTGCCTAAAATCATAATAAGTTCACAGACACCCCAAAACACACCACTAGACATTGTCCTGCCCACCAGAAAGACAAGATCCAGCCTAATCCACCAGAACACAGGCGCCAGTACCCTCCACGAGAAAGCCTACGCAGCCCATTGAACCAACCTTAGCTACTGGGGGCAGACACCAAAAAACACTAGGAACTACGAACCTGCAGCCTGAAAAAGGAGACCCCAAACACAGTAAGTTAAGCAAAATGGGAAGACAGAGAAATATACAGCAGATGAAGGAGCAAGGTAAAAACCCACCAGACCTAACAAATGAAGAAGAAATAGGCAGTCTACCTGAAAAAGAATTCAGGGTAATGATAGTAAAGGTGATCCAAAATCTTGGAAATAGAATGGAGAAAATAAAAGAAACGTTTAACAAGGACCTAGAAGAACTAAAGAGCAAACAAACAATAATGAACAACACAATAAAAAAAATTAAAAATACTCTACAAGGGATCAATAGCAAAATAACTGAGGCAGAAGAACGGATACATGACCTGGAAGATAAAATAGTGGAAATAACTACTGCAGAGCAGAATAAAGAGAAAAGAATGAAAAGAACTGAGGACACTCTCAGAGACCTCTGGGACAATATTAAATGCACCAACATTCGAATTATAGGGGTCCCAGAAGAAGAAGAGAAAAGGAAAGGGACTGAGAAAATATTTGAAGAGATTATAGTTGAAAACTTCCCTAATATGGGAAAGGAAATAGTTAATCAAGTCCAGGAAGCACAGAGAGTCCCATACAGGATAAATCCAAGGAGAAACGCGCCAAGACACATATTAATCAAACTATCAAAAATTAAATACAAAGAAAACATATTAAAAGCACCAAGGGAAAAACGACAGCTAACACAAAGGGAATCCCCATAAGGTTAACAGCTGATCTTTCAGCAGAAACTCTGCAAGCCAGAAGGGAGTGGCAGGACATATTTAAAGTGATGAAGGAGAAAAACCTACAACCAAGATTACTCTACCCAGCAAGGATCTCATTCAGATATGATGGAGAAAATAAAACCTTCACAGACAAGCAAAAGCTGAGAGAGTTCAGCACCACCAAACCAGCTTTACAACAAATGCTAAAGGAACTTCTCTAGGCAGGAAACACAAGAGAAGGAAAAGACCTACAATAACCCAAAACAATTAAGAAAATGGGAATAGGAACATGCATATCGATAATTACCTTAAATGTAAATCAATTAAATGTTCCCACCAAAAGACACAGACTGGCCGAATGGATACAAAAACAAGACCCATATATATGCTGTCTACAAGAGACCCACTTCAGACCTAGGGACACATACAGACTGAAAGTGAGGGGATGGAAAAAGATATTCCATACAAATGGAAATCAAAAGAAAGCTGCAGTAGCAATTCTCATATCAGACAAAATAGACTTTAAAATAACGACTAGGGCTTCCCTGGTGGCGCAGTGGTTGAGAGTCCACCCGCTGATGCAGGGGACACGGGTTCGTGCCCTGGTCCGGGAAGATCCCACATGCCGCGGAGAGGCTGGGCCCGTGAGCCATGGCCGCTGAGCCTGTGCGTCTGGAGCCTGTGCTCCACAACGAGAGAGGCCATAACAGTGAGAGGCCCAAATACCGCAAAAAATAAATAAATAAATACAATACAATACAATACAATAACGACTATTACAAGAGACAAAGAAGGACACTGCATAATGATCAAGGGATCGATCCAAGAAGAAGATATAACAGTTGTAAACATTTATGCACCCAACATAGGAGCACCTTGATACATAAGGCAAATACTAACAGCCATAAAAGGGGAAATCGACAGTAACACAATCATAGTAGGGGACTTTAAAACCCCACTTTCACTAATGGACAGATCATCCAAAATGAATATAAATAAGGAAACACAAGCTTTAAATGATGCATTAAAAAAGATGGACTTAATTGACATTTATAGGACATTCCATCCAAAAACAACAGAATACACTTTCTTCTCAAGTGCTCACGGAACATTCCCCAGGCTATATCATTTCGCAAGTCACAAATCAAGCCTTGGTAAATTTAAGAAAATTGAAATTGTATCAAGTATCTTTTCTGACCACAATGCTATGAGACTAGATACCAATTACAGGAAAAAATATGTAAAAAATACAAACACATGGAGACTAAACAATACACTACTAAATAACAAAGAGATCACTGAAGAAATCAAAGAGGAAATCAAAAAATGCCTGCAAGCAAATGACAAGGATAATACAATGACCCAAAATCTATGGGATGCAGCAAAAGCAGTTCTAAGAGGGAAGTTTATAGCAATACAATCCTACCTCAAGAAACAAGAAACATCTCAAATGAACAAACTAAAGTTACATTTAAAGCAATTAGAAAAAGAAAAACAAAAAAAACCCAAAGTTAGCAGAAGGAAAGAAATCATAAAGATCAGAGCAGAAATAAATGAAAAAGAAATGAAGCAAATGATAGCAAAGATCAATAAAACTAAAACCTGTTTCTTTGAGAAGATAAACAAAATTGATAAACCATTAGCCTGACTCAGCAAGAAAAAGGAGAAAACTCAAATCAACAGAATTAGAAATGAAAAAGGAGGAGTAACAACTGGCACTGCACAAATACAAAGGATGATGAGAGATTACTACAAGCAGAAATATGCCAATAAAATGGACAACCTGGAAGAAATGGACAAATTCTTAGAAAAACATAACCTTCTGAGACTGAACCAGGAAGAAATAGAAATATAAACAGACCAACCACAAGCCCTGAAATTGAAACTGTGATTAAAAATCTTCCAACAAACAAAAGCTCAGGACCAGATGGCTTCACAGGCGAATTCTATCAAACATTTAGAGAAGAGTTAACACCTATTCTTCTCAAACTCTTGCAAAATATAGCAGAGGGAGGAACAATCCCAAACTCATTCCACAAGGCCACCATCACCCTGATACCAAAACCGGACAAAGAAGTCACAAAAAAAGAAAACTACAGGCCAATAACTCTGATGAACATAGATGCAAAAATTCTCAAAAAATTACTAGCAAACAGAATGCAACAGCACATTAAAAGTCTCATACACCATGATCAAGTAGGGTTTACCCCAGGAATGCAAGGATTCTTCAATATATGCAAGTCAATCAATGTGATAAACCATATTAACAAACTGAAGGAGAAAAGCCATATGATCATCTCAATAGATGCAGAAAAAGCTTTCGACAAAATCAACACACATTAATGATAAAAACCCTCCAGAAACTAGGCACAGAGGGAATTTGCCTCAACATAATAAGGGCCATATATGACAAACGCACAGCCAACATCATTCTCAATGGTGAAAAACTGAAACCATTTCCACTAAGATCAGGAACAAGACAAGGTTGCCCACTCTCACCACTATTATTCAACATAGTTTTGGAAGTTTTAGCCACAGAAATCAGAGAAGAAAAGTAAATAAAAGGAATCCAAATCAGAAAACAAGTAACACTGTCACTGTTTGCAGATAACATGATACTAATCATAGACAATCCTAAAGATGCCACCAGAAAACTACTAGAGCTAATCAATGAATTTGGTAAAGTAGCAGGATACAAAATTAATGCACAGAAATCTCTTGCATTCCTACACACTAATGATTAAAAATCTGAAAGAGAAATTTAGGAAACACTCCCATTTACCACTTCAACAAAAAGAATAAAATACCTAAGAATAAACCTACTTAAGGAGACAAAAGAACTGTATGCTGAAAATAAGACACTGTTGAAAGAAATTAAAGATGATACAAATAGATGGAGAGATAGACCATGTTCTTGGATTGGAAGAATCAATATTTTGAAAATGACTCTACTACCCAAAGCCATCTACAGATTCAATGCAATCCCTATCAAACTACCAATGGTATTTTTTACAGAACTAGAACAAAATATTTCACAATTTGTATGGAAACACAAAAGATCCCAAATAGCCAAAGCAATCATGAGAAAGAAAAATGGAGCTCCAGGAATAAGGCTCCCTGACTTCAGACTGTACTACAAAGCTACAGTAATCAAGACAGTATGGTACTGGCACAAAAACAGAAATATAGATCAATGGAACAGGATAGAAAGCCCATTGGCTTTCTATGGTCACCTGATCTTTGATAAAGGAGGCAAGAATATACAATGGAGAAAAGACAGCCTCTTCAATAACTGGTGCTGGGAAAACTGGACAGGTACATGTAAAAGAATGGAATTAGAACACTCCCTAACACCATACACAAAGACAAACTCAAAATGGATTAAAGGCCTAAATGTAAGGCCAGACAGTATAAAACTCTTAGAGGAAAACATAGGCAGAACACTCTTTGACATATATCACAGCAAGATCCTTTTTGACCCACCTCCTAGAGAAATAGAAATAAAAACAAAAATAAACAAATGGGACCTAATGAAACTTAAAAGCTTTTGCACAGCAAAGGAAACCATAAAAAAGATGAAAAGACAACCCTCAGAATGGGAGAAAATATTTGCAAACGAAGCTACTGACAAAGGATTAATCTCCAAAATATGCAAGCAGCTCATGCAGCTCAATATCAAAAGAACAAACAGCCCAATCCAAAAATGGGCAGAAGACCTAAATAGACATTTCTCCAAAGAAGATATACAGATTGCCAACAAACACATGATAGGATGCTCAATATCACTAATCATTAGAGAAATGCAAATCAAAACTACAATGAGGTATCACCTCACACCAGTCAGAATGGCCATCATCAAAAAATCTACAAACAGTAAATGCTGGAGAGGGTGTGGATAAAAGTGAACTCTCTTGCACTGTTGCTGGGAATGTAAATTGATACAGCCACTATGGAGAACTGTATAGAGTTTCCTTAGAAAACTAGAAATCGAACTACCATATGACCCAACAATCCCACTACTGGGCATATACCCTGAGAAACCCATAATTCAAAAAGAGTCATGTACCACAATGTTCATTGCAGCTCTATGTACAATAGCTAGGACATGGAAGCAACCTAAGTGTCCATCAACAGATGAATGGATAAAGAAGATGTGGCACATACATACAATGGAATATTACTCAGCCATAAAAAGGAACAAAACTGAGTTATTTGTATTGAGGTGGATGGACCTAGAATCTGTCATACAGAGTGAAGTAAGTCAGAAAGAGAAAAACAAATGCCGTATGCTAACACATATATATGGAATCTAAAAAAAAAAATTGGTTCTGAAGAACCTAGGAGCAGGGGAGGAGTAAAGATGCAGACACAGAGAATGGACTTGAGGATATGCGGAGGGGGAAGGGTAAGCTGGGACGAAGTGAGAGTTTGGCATGAACATACATACACTACAACTGTAAAATAGCTAGCGAGTGTGAAGCACCTGCATCGCACAGGGATATCAGCTCGGTGCTTTGTGTCCAGCTAGAGGGGTGGGTTAGAGAGTGTGGGAGGGTGACGCAAGAGGTAGGGGATATGGGGATATATGCATACGTATAGCTCATTCACTTTGTTATACAGCAGAAACTAACACACCGTTGTAAGGCAATTATACTCCAATAAAGATGCTAAAAAAAAGAAAGAAAAGAAAACCCAAGTCAGGAATCGTCATAATATCATCAAGGAACAGAAAGAAACCAGTCGTGTGGCAGCCCAGTGGTTCAGAGGAAATACAATATAAGTTGAGGTCAAAGAGGTAAGCATGGGCCAGACCGTGGACAGCCCCATAATTATTTTTGGTGTTTTGATCCAAGTGCATTGGGGGGGAAGATGGAGGTTCTTAAACTTGTAAGAATATTCTTACTGCTCTGTCGAAATAGATTGTAAGAAAGCAAGGGTGTCAGCAGACAGACCAGATATCCAAGCAAGAGACAATGGCTGTTTGAGGGGTAGAGACCGTGCAGATAGAGGGGGATGGTGCCTGGAGGGATCTTGGCCCTTAAGCCAGTAGGCTTGCTGATAGATTGGATGTTCTGCCTGAGAAAAAAGGAGCGGGCCAGATGACTCCAGGTACTTTACTTTTTTTAAGGGATGGATCAACAGTGGGATAATTGAGAACATATAGGTGAAAACTGCCTGGAAACAGAGAAGAATTAAAAATGTTTTGGGCTGCTGAAGCTGTCCGCTTACAGATGGTTTTGGAAGCCATAGGCATCAATGAGCTCACCTAGGCAGATAAGAGTAGCCAGGTCGTGGAAATCAAGAAAAGCCTTGATAACTTTCTCTGCCAATTCTTAGCAAACGTCTGGAAAAAAAAATTTATGTTGGAGAAAGTTAGGTGAAAGTACAAATGATCTTTCCACCCTCTACGTGTCCTAATTGATCTCCTAGAATAAAGTTGAACCCTGCCAAGCACCATAATTTGTACCACCACACATTGTCTCCTGAAAGAATTACTTTCACGCACCTGTTAAGGCCTCATATGCATAGAAAAGATGACAGGTCATGATCAAACAAATCTGAACTCATTCCTGGAGCCCCACTTACTTGCAAAACTCCTTAACTCTTTCCTCTGCCCTTATTGGTCTCGTCTCCAAACTAGGGATATAATGCATACCTCAGAGTGTCATAAGGCTGTCATGGGGGCTTAGGAGAGCACTAAGCCAATAAGCAGAAAACCAATGCTATCCTTCCATTACGTAAATTTTTGTAAAAATAATATACATTGTGCATCTACCCTTATATATTGTCTCTGTATCATTCTGCCTACAGAATGAGGTTCCTGAGTTCTGCAGGAAACAGGGAAAGAGGACATTAATTACACTGAGGGATGTGTGTGCTTTCTTTTTTCTGATAATGAGAGCTCAGTATAATTCATTTCTCTCCCCACCTCAGCTGTCTTAAAACTTAATATCAGGTTTATACTTCATCCCTACTATGTTGATTTATTGTTTCTTCTACTTCTGTTATAATGACCCAATTTCATGTCTGTTTTGAAAACTGCCTCCAACTTTTGTTGAAGATTATACAGTGTTTTTCTGTCTCCATTTGACAAATGAATAAATTAAGCCTCAGAGAAGCTATAATTTAACTGAAGTCACAGCAAAAAAGTGACACAACCAAGAAACCTTCAAATCCAATGAATTTCTGTTTTTACCTAAAGCCCCTCCAGAGAGCTGCATATGTCCCTGTGAGAAATAAAGCCTAAGAAGAACGATTTCTTTGTTAAACTAAAAATCTGTCCCCTAAATTATGGCAATGAAAATTACTACTTTACATTTACATGTACTTTACAAAACGCTTTTATATAAATGATCTTGATCTTTGTGTTTATTCAGCACTGGGTCTTGCTTGACTTTATAATTAGAAAATAGAGAAAATTTAGTGAAAGGCAAACGAACAAACCAAAAAAGTCCTGTAGAGAAAAATTAAAGCACTTGGGGGATATTTGACTTGAAGAAAAGAAGACTGTGCTTCAATTGTCAATATAAAAGCTAATTATAAAGCAGGGGATTGAAAGTGGTTTTTCACCTTCCCAGCTGGCACACTAGAGGGAAGAAGCTCATATGAAATTCAAATGAGGTATTTAGAACATCCTAAAATCAATTTGCTAGCAAATGAGAAGCCTAAAAATAAATACCAGAAACTTAAATATAAAGGTAGAACAAGGGCCTATAATAAATATAATTCAGTGGGCTAATAGACAGGAATGAGAAAGAATTTTAAGTAGCTGAATCAGCTTGAATTATTAGGGATAATCAGAAATATTCTGTATACCATTTGCATAGCAAAATGTTGGCGAAAGTTATTATAACCTTGGGGCAGGAGATACCACCAGAATAAGCAATGGGTCTAGAGAAAGGAGACAGTGCTGAAATGAGGCTCTCAACACTGAATCAAAATACTCAAAAGCACAGAAAGAGGGTAAATTACAATACCCTCTATCTATTTAAATAAAATATAAATGTAAAATATTATATATTTTATAACATAAAATAATTTAGAGAATTTACTAACAGGAAATTGTGAGAAGAACAGCAATGATACATGACCCTGCTAAAAGTCAGTTGAAACACAAAAGTGTCTAAGCAATTTAAGGAGTTCAGTAACTGAAAAGGAATTAATGAGAAGGGAAAGACAAGATGAAAAAATGAGGAGGAACTTTGAAAGAGAAAAAAAAAGATTCTATGGTGTTTTAAAAAGATGTATGAATTTTGCATAGGCTTTGTTGCTTGATGGTAAGAAAATGCTTTTATTATAATGAAAATGTACTATAAAAGCTCTGACGTTGACTATGGTTTGAAATAGGCAGCCATCTGGTTGGACGGTATAGAGAGGGCTATGTTTGGAGAAGTGAAAAATAAGAAATATTCTGGGATCCACTTGAGTATGATTCTTTATTAAAGTCGTCTGCTGCTATTATATTTTTATCAAGTTCTCCTTGCATTTTCACTAGTTTTTACTTTATATATTTAACTGCCACCTCTTTTGGATACAGAGGTAAATGAAGATCCCGTCTCCTTGTAAACTGTGCCATTTATCCTCTCTTCCTACCCTGTTAAGGTTTTTGTTTTGCTTTGTTTTTAATCAGAATTTCTACTGTGTTCTTCCCTAGGTGCTCTTTTTTTTTTTTTTTTCGGTACCTAGGTGCTCTTTTCTAATCCATTGCCTTTAATGCTGATCCATATGTTGACGGTTACCAAATTCACCACCTGGTCCCCACCCTTCTCCTAAACTCTGAGCTCCTACAGACACATGGCTACTCAACACCTTACCTTAGGTTTCTAAAATGTGTCTCAACTAGAATGGACTCTTTTTCTTCCTCTTCATGTTCCTTTCCAGATTTCCTTATCCTCACATATGGCATGACATTCAGTCAGTTTCCCAAAATGTAAATCTCAAAGCCATCTTCAATTTTCCTTTCTCTCTCACCTTACGTCCAATTTGTCATCAAAACTGTGTTACTTCTGTTAAAAAAAGAAATCATGGGCTCCAAATGGAGTCACTTGTGCTGAGCCCCACATCAGCAAACCAAAACTTAACTGCAATTTTAGTCTCTCCCAAGAATGTACTCTTTAACCAGTCAGTCTGGAATCACCTGGTGAGGTCATCTGCTGGATAGACCCCTGCCTTCCCCCATGGGAAAGTGACCTTGCCTGAAACAATCTACTCTTTGCTAATAAACTTCCTTTCCCCACCCTCTTTCTGCCTTTGAAAACCTTTCCTTTTCTATAGCTCTTCAGAGCTCCTTTCTATTTGCTAGATGGGCTGGCGCCCGATTCATGAACTGTTGAAGAAAGCCAATTTGATCTTCAGATTTACTCAGTTGGATTTCAGTTTTTAACCCTTCTAAATATTGGAGTAAAACACTTAACATGAGATCTACCCTCTTAACAAATCTATAAGTGTACAATAAATGATCTAAAGGTATAGTCATGGAATTAATCAATGGAAAAGGCATAACATGAACCCAGGATTGTATTGCTCCAATTTATGATTTTTACCATTATACCAAAGAGCAAGCACACCTCAGAGCTCACCGAAAAAAAGCAACTCTGTAGTCACTCTGGTATGACAACAGCTGTCATTAAGATAGAAATTAAAGAAGTTCTTAATAAGTGACGGAAAATAACTGTGTTTAAGACCAACCTGAGCGAAAGGCACACAGAAAATGAAAAAGTTTCAGCACAGATTGAACCAGAATGGAGCATTTCTTAATTGTTGTAACGCTCTGTATTTTGGCCAAGGTCTCACACACCATTCTTACGGAGGAGCCAGCAGGTAACATAAATCAGTATGTGGCTTGTCCTGACCTTGAGGGGAATGCACTCACAGCTTGAGAATACAGGTAAGACAGTAGAGGTGAGTCATGGTCTCAAATTGCACCATTCACAGCAGTGATGGACCTGGGCTCTTAACAATGATTAGAATTAGAAGACAGGGCCCTGGGCACTTGGAAGGCTTATGCAGCAGTTCAAGACAAAGCTCCCAGTGCACATATGGTTGGAGCTACAGAGATGCAGCATTAGACTTACCAAGTATCTCAGCCCCAACCTGCAAGGAGGTCAACCTACCTTATTAAAATGACATATATAGAGTTTTGTTAATATGTACCTCCTTCATTAAAAAACCAATACTGAAAAATAGTATAGGCACTGAAAACATACTTCATTTACATTCACATGAATTAAATACATTTTTAAGTTTCAATGTTAGCTTATTATTATTTGCCTTTTAGAAAAATATGTTTATTTTTGAAATGATTCATGAAGAGTGCTGGATTTGAGTCTACTGTGAGCTTTGCTTCTTTACAAAACATTCTTATGTGCTTTCTTTGACACAGATCCATGCAAAATAATTTTAGTGTTATACAATTCTAAAACAAAATGTGAACGACATTTATTTAGGATTTAAAATACAGACTCTCATGCTACCCTCTTTAAAACGACTGAAAAATCGTAATTGATTTGCTTACTTAAATAGGTTATAACTATAATAACAAAAGCACCTTAATTTCTAATCACTTGTAGTTAGTGCTTTTTAAAATGTGCTTCTTTTAATATGTTACCTATACATTGAGTTATACAAGCTTTTTAAGCTTTGGCAAGGTTTATAAGGAAAACATTAATTTGAATGAAAGGAAATATTGAGACTAAACTTTCTCACCACAAATTTCACCTGGTAAATGTCAATTTGTACAACGAAATGTTTTCAGAGGGGAAAAAAAAGTCACATAGCAGAAATAAATAAATATCAACGCACTCCCTATGAATCCCATTGCTGTGCAGAGTTAACTGGAAAAATTTAATTAGCAATGGCATTCTGTGCTGAAAGCATCTAACACTTTGATTTCGTGCTTGTAATTCAGACATTAGCATTCAGATCAACCCACAACTTGCAATTTGGTATTTACTGAATGAATACCAATTAAATTGTTCCAAATAATCATTTTCATTTCCTGTAGAATGTCTGCCTAAAACCTAAGATTCCCATTGGATTTAAGATCATTTGAGATGTTGGGATTTTACATTTTCTAGAGAGAATTGTTGCTTTTGAAGTAATAATAAATCTCATTTTTCTATTGTTAAAAGCAAGTTCTCGCTCTGCTGGTCATTGTCTTCATGTCTATGCAAAAAAAGGTTAGTAACTGATACCACAGGCCACAGATCTGAAGTCAACATACACTGCAATTTAGTAGTTCGTGAAAAGTGACCACACCCCACCCTATGCCCTGATGCACAAACATGCATTTTCTTTATTTCAAAATAATAGATAAACAGACTTTTCAGGAGAGGATTGGGATTTAGATCAGATGGGAGAAACAAAAGTGAGATTTCAGGAACCAAAAAAATCAAGGAAAGAAGTAGAAGAAAAAACAAACAAACAAAAATCCTAAGAGATGATGCGAAGAGAAAAGCATGATAGTACATGTATCCCAATGCTCTCTAGTATCACATAGGAGGTGATAATTTCAGTAATTTTATTACTTTGTTCTGCTCTCTCAAATTTTAACATTAAAAGAAAAATTCTCAAGACGTAAATTCTGAAGTTATATGGAGAGAAAATTAACAGCCAAAATTTGATTTATCTGGAAGCTCCTATTTATGAGGTATGTGTATGCAATTTATAAAAATTATTTCAGAGAGCATCTCTTTTTAACTAAAAATGTTGTAGAAGTTTTACTACCCAGTTATATCTCTTTGACAAGTGAACAGAACTAGAATGTCTTCATAAAACCATAGTGGCCTAGAAGGTTACAATTATAAAGATTCTTTCCATCACCTGACACCAAAATGTGAAAAGAAGGCATTTAAAAGAACATTCTCAGAATATATGGTTTGAATATGCTTAGCTTACAATATATTTAAGTATCTTCAGTTGATAAGGATATTGTCCTGGGATTTTTAACCCCGGAATGTTATTTTCTATCAATCGCAAACATTTGTTAAGCATCTTATATTTTCCAACCACAAGAGATACTGGACATAAAATGGTAAGAAAGGAAAATTGAAACTTTGTTATATGTGATAAAAATTTGGCAGGAAACACTGATAATTAAAGAAGCATTATATATTTTATAATTTTTTCCATCACTGAGAAACATAAAGCTTGGGCATCTCCCATTAATTCAGATAAACTTCAAGAAAACTTCATAAAAGAGCTTCAATCTAAAAGTCGAGACTCAAAGGATAAGCAGGAGAGAAAGGTGAGGAATTTAGATTAAAAAAAACTTAATATGAGAATCATTTTACAAATGTAAAGAAATTAATCATACAAATCATATTGAATGTGATCCTTACATTTTGCATTTTGTGTTAAATTTTTTTGCCTCTTTTTAAATTTCTTAATTTTTGTGACTTTCGTTTTAAAAACTTACACATATTCATTTTGAAAATTTAAACCATAGCAGAAAGTATAAGAAAGTTAAAAGAAAAATCCTATATCCTTATAGAATCACTTGATATATTCTTATCTATATCTCTATAGAAACATAGAAGTATAGAAAGACAGATGAACAGGTAAGTGGAAATAATCTGAACAGATTTTAATCATGTATATATGTGGTAATTTTATCTAAACATATCATATTTGTTGTTGATAAAACTAAAAAAATAAAGATTAGAAACTTGCTAAATTTAAAGTATTCACACAAAAGAGAAAGTAATGGCTAAAATATTTTTCTATAGTTAATCCAAAATATCTTTACAAATGAAGAAAGTGTCATCTTAATGTCTTATTAAACTATTATCCTACTTTAAACAGTAATTTAAAATTCACAATAGAAATGAGCAAATTATCATAATTCTATTTGAGTTTTTAGTTTGATTATAATTTTTATATATCTAGGTTAATGACTTCTAGAACTTCATACAAAAAATACTACAAAGGTTAAGGATGTGGGCTCTGGAACCAACCAATTTGCCTAGGTCCAGAACTGAGCTCTGCTTCTTACTAATCGTAGACTTTGGATAAACTAAGGCTTATCTTTCCGTCTAACCTTTCTGTGCCTCAGTTTTTTTTAACATTAAAAGAATGTTACATTTATTCTCTGTAAAATGAGAATAATACCTACCATAGAAGGTTGTTGTGCAAAATTAAACAATTTATTACACATAAAGCAATAAAAAAATTGGCTGGCAAAGAAGGTAAACATTAAATAAGTATTAACTATAATTACTATTATGATGACATTTTAGGATCTCTTTGGGAACAGAGCATTCATGTCTGCTGCCACAAGTAAACTGATTTATCTCTTACCTCAAATCTTTTATCAAGACTTCTTTATTTTCCTTAATTTTATTTCTTAATTTTGTAGATTTTGTCCTAAGGTAATTTTTTCAAGGAGACCTCACATGTGTCACACTCCCTACGTGTATTCATTTTTGAGGTTATCAGTTGATGGCTTTCATACATAACTGACCATCTTGAGTAGTATAAAACCAATGTCACAGAGCCTTTCCTGCAGAACTATTATTCTCCTAAAGACCATCAGAAGTCGTTGATTCTCAATTAGTGTAGTATGACAACTGGCTTTCTCTCACACCTTTACCCCAGCTTCTAAGTGGAAACCTCCCTTGGCTAGGTGTCTTCACCACGGACAATAAAAATGAGGTCTCTGCCTCTGCTTGGATAAATCTTCAACTACACTTCTGATAAAATGAAGTGTGAGATGGGGTTTCCCAGAGCCAGATCCAATGAGTAGCTGTTGCATATACCACTGCTTCTCATAACATATTTTTTTTTCCTTTACCTTTTTTTTTCTTATTTTTGTAATACATGTTTAATACTACACAGGTAGCATACTTTCTAAGTTCTTGTATATCTGAAAATAACTACATTATTCTCATAATTCAATGAGGGCTTAAATTCTATTAAAGTTTAGGTTCTAAATCCATTTTTCTTGGAAACTTGTGAACTGTGTTTTAGAAACTTTTAACTCAGATGAGAACATGGATATCAGATTGATTCTTATTCATTTGTAGGTAATGCCTTTATTTTTTCCTGAAGTTTTAGCACAGCTTACAGTAGGTAAGTGGATATTTAAGATAGATATACTTAGCTGTTTTACTTTTTTTGCAAATTCCTTAGCTACTTTGTGCCTCAAAGTTTCTTCATCTATAAAATAAGGACAATAGAACTTATAAGCTGTTAAAGGTTAAATTAGTTAATACATGTGCTCAGAAAAGTGCCTAACACATAGGAAACCCTTGAAATGTTAGCCATTATTCTCAGTATTTGATGTTTGAAAATAACTGTACATTATTGTCGTATTTCAAAAATTGCTTATTTGTTGCAGAATTTTAATTCAAAACCATGTTTCTTAGATTTTTATATTAATAATAATTACATAATTATTATTTATATATATTCAATAACCATATTCTGCTTTCCTCAATTTGAATTCAGCTTACTTGGTTAATTAACTGCCTAAAACTTGGCTGCTCACGTATGCAAAATTGAGTTGGGACAAATAGTTTTCTATTTGTTCTAGTGTGAAACAAGCCTGGGGACTGTTAGTCAGTTGCCAGATCTTTAGGCAAATGCACTTTCTGTCGTTCATTTGTAATATAAGCAAAACAAATGTGACCTAACAAAACTAGTAATCAAATATCATGATGGTGCTATACTGCTAGACCATATGTTATAATACTTTCTCCAAACTACAGTACTTAGCTTCTCACTGTCCACTTCCCAAGTAGCTCTTTGCCTTAGAGTCAATTCAGTAAATTGAGTTCAAGAACTTAAGCATCCAGTATTCAATAAGTATTAATCAAAGATGCACAAGAAAATCCCAAATACTTTTGAATTAAGCATGTTAATAATGTTTAACTAGATCATATTTTAAACAATAAATAAATAGGTTCATTTTCTCCTTAAATAAGACTGAGGAGGTAAAATAAATTTTTTTACATTGGACTAAAACACAAAATATCCACTAACCTAATATAGCTCTTTGCTTTATAACTCTACAAAATAATATGAAAATATGTAATACATATTCAAATAAAAAATTTGAATCAAAGTAGGTGCAAAACAAATCTACTAGTGTAAAATTAGAAACACCAAATGCATTATAAATTAGAGTACTTACTATTGGTTAGAATATGCTGATAATTAAGCTAAAGTCATGCACTTAATTACCAGATGGACCAGTTGTCTCTGCTTTGTTCCAGAGACACAGGCTGAATCACAATTTCCAGCTGTCTTGGAACTGTGCACTACTGAGCTAGAGGGGCACACAGCCGACATGCGGGAAGATTAGTCCAATTCCATTACAATGACAGGAAAAGCAATTCTGAGCACATTCCCTACAGGAAGGGGTCAGTAGCCTCATTTTTATTTCAGTTTGGCACTGAGCATAGTGTCTTTTATAGACGAATGCTTAATGATAGTCCTTTTTAATGTTCATAATGTTGAAGACAAGATACTTTTTAAAACCATACAGCAGCTTTCCAAACAGGTAATATTAAGATTGTGAGATCCATGAACAACAGAGCCATTTCATCAACTATTAGTTCCTGAATCATTTGGGGCTTAAAATTTAATGTATGTATTAAAAGTTCTGATTTGGTAAAGCAATGATAGACTTGCTCTATGAAACAACTTAACAGCAATTAATTATGACTAATTTCACCACAATGGAATATATATATATGTGTGTATATATACATATATACTATTATACATACATAGATACAAATATATATACATACACACATTTACAAATATACACATAAAAATATGTACATATATACACACACATATATATACATATATATATAATGGAATATCACTCAGTCATAAAAAAGAATGAAATCTTGCCATTTGTGGCAAGGTGGCTGAACCCAGAGGGTATTAAGTTAAGTGCAACAGAGAAAGACAAATAATGTATGATTTCACTTATATGTGGAATCTAAAAAAACAAAACAAATATATGAAAACAAACAGGTGGTTGCCAGAGGGGAGGGGGTCTGGGGACTGTACGAAATAGATAAGGAGAATTAAGAGGTACAAACTTACAGCTGCAATATTAATGAGTCATGGGAATGAAATGTACAGCATGGGGAATATAGTCAATAATAATGTAGTATCTTTGTATGATGATGATGGTGGTCAAAAGGTACAAACTTCCAGTTATAAGATAAATAAGTACCACGGATGTAATGTAAATCAGGATTAATATCAATATAATTAACACTGCTCTGTTATATATGAAAATTGTCAAGAGAATAAATCCTGAGTTCCCATCACAAGGAAATTTTGTCTTTTATATTTATATGAGATGATAGATAGTCACTAAACTTATCATGGCAATTATTTCATGATGTATATAAGCAAATCATTATCCTATACACCTTACATTTGTATAATGCTGTATGTCAATTATTTCCCAATAAAACTGGAAGGAAAAAAAAAAGTAGTCAGTCCCCTGTCTGCTGCCTAGAGTCATTTTTAGGCATCCTGATTCAGTTTCATAGTATTATTAACAAATTACTATGCTTAAACATTTTAGAGTAAATCTCTTTTTGCAGGTTCACGTGATAATTCAATCATCTTATATAAAGAGGACTTCTGAAATTAAAATTTTTAGAGTGTTCACACCATATGCCATGCCCTCTGCTAGATAGACATTTTATAAACATATCCAATTTAATCCTCATTTGAAAAAACACAAACAAGAAAAATCTTATAGGGCGATTAATATTGTACTCATTTAATGATGTGGAAAACAAGGCTAGATAAATAAGTAATTTGCCCAAGGCCTCCAGATTAGTATAGCCTTGAGTTTTAAACAAACAGTGTACATGTAAACGTTCATGACTTATCATTGCCAGAGACTGCTTATTGTTCCACAGCATCACATTTTTCTTTTTCTTGATAGTATAATATTCAACTGGGTATTTGTTGCCCCGACAGACTACATTTTTTGCAGATCCCCTGCAGCTATTGTGTGGGTATATGACCAAATCTAGCCTAAGTTATGCACACAATTTTTGGGTTGTGCCTTATATTCTTCTTTCCTAAGGATGGAGTAAGGACGTAATGGCAAGAGCAAAGCAGCCATACTAAAGCATGGAAACCCTGTTTTGAGAATGGCTGAAAACAAGATATAAGCAAACTTTGTCTCCAACAGTATTAAGCTGATGTAACAATCTTGGACAGACTACCTAGATGTTTCTATTTGTGTAAGTTCTTGTATCTTTGTGTATATTTGTCTTTTATAATATGTGTAGTGTAACCCTTCGGTAAAATAGCCTGATGATACAGCATAAGTAATGTATCATTGTTCATATTTTTCTTGTAGGTAACCCAACCATCAATGGTGAATTTGAATAAGACTTATTCTACCTTACTATGATGATCATGATTTATGAAGACATTTCGCTTGTAATGCTAGAGAAGAATACACAAAGAAATCAAACTTCAGTTTTTCCATCCTTTATGTTATAATTTTAAAACATATTAATGTAAATGTATCAAGTACGTGTGATTAAAAACAATAACATTTTATGTACCTAAACTAACTCTATATTATAATTGCACGTTAAAAGGTAGACTCATATTCACGTATTGGTGACAGTTTTAACATTAGATAGTATCTGTCAAAACTACCACTCAAATGTCTAAAGTTTAAACGTACATACACACAACAACAACAAAGTAACTATAATTGCAAATAAAACAAAAAGTGAAACACAAATGATTAAAGTGACAAATAAACTGCATAATAGAAATTACATATAGATCATGAAAACCCTTTATCTAGCACAGCACTGTGGCATAAGAAAGTGGCAAAATTTGTGTAGTTGTTTCCTTTGAAAATAAAAATTATTCAAGAAATAGATGTATAGGCAGAAAGTAACAGCAAATAGAGAGCCCATTGTGGGTAGTTCACTGTGATGAGGATGCCTCGAGAACCAAAGTACTGGACTAAGTGTTATCATACAAAAATAATCTGTCCTTACTTTTGCATTAAAATTTCAATTACCTCTTTAGCAAATTTACTTTAACAGACTCCCATATTATTTAGACTCATTCATTTTACTTTTTGTAATTTTTCAGTAATTGAGAAAGTAGCATGTGCATAGGTATATAAAAATTTTAAATCATACTTTTCCTTAAGTAAAATGAGAAAATTCCTAAATTATCTAAATTATGTATCTTAAAATTAAGAACTTTTTGTGACATTAGAAGAGAAGGCATTACTGTTAGTATTTCAAATTTATGCAGTTAGATACTTACTAGGTAAATAATAAAAACAATTTGTGAAGACTAAAAAAAAAATTAAATGATAAGATGGCATTGTGTCCATTTTAAAGGGGTATTTTATGTTTAAAGGCATGGAATATCCTAAAATGTTTACTTTTTAAATATAAAAGTATGGAATAAAACATTTTAAATCCATTTAATAGAGGTATTAATTGCATACTACTTAGGTGTAATAGTTGTTATACTGCTGTACCTACAACTATATTTACATACATATATCTATAGCTATACTTTAATCTAAAAATAGTATTGTACTAGTGATGAAGGCATTCTTCCTACTGTAGTACTTCCTAATTAGCTTTTTCTCTTTCTCAGTAGGTCAAATCCAGGTCAGAGCACAATTACACATAATTAAGTTGAAAAACAGACATATCATTCTACCTCATTTTTTGATTTTCACATTTTTATTTTCTCTAGTAAGACTCTGCATGAATCCATATGGGCAGTGCATCATTTCTCATTCCAAAAGAAGAAATACTGCTCAACATCACTAATCATTAGACAAATGCAAATCAAAACTACAATGAGGTATCACCTCACACAAGTCAGAATGGCCATCATCAAAAAATCTACAAACAATGAACGCTGGAGAGGGTGTGGAGAAAAGGGAACCCTCTTGCACTCTTGGTGGGAATGTAAATTGATACAGCCACTATGGAGAAGAGTATGGAGGTTCCTTAAAAAACTAAAAATAGAACTACCATACGACCCAGCAATCCCACTACTGGGCATATACCCTGAGAAAACCATAATTCCAAAAGAGTCATGTACCACAATGTTCATTGCAGCTCTATTTACAAAATAGTCAGAACATGGAAGCAACCTAAGTGTTCATCGACAGAGGAATGGATAAAAAGATGTGGCACATATATACAATGGAATATTACTCAGCCATAAAAAGAAAGGAAATTGAGTTATTTGTAGTGAGGTGGATGGGCCTAGAGTCTGTCATACAGAGTGAAGTAAGTCAGAAAGAGAAAAACAAATACCGTATGCTAACACATATATATGGTATCTAAAAAAAAAAGTGGTTATGAAGAACCTAGGGGCAGGACAGGAATAAAGACGCAGATGTAGAGAATGGACTTGAGGACACGGGGAGGGGGAAGGGTAAGCTGTGACAAAGTGAGAGAGTGGCATGGACATATATACACTACCAAATGCAAAATAGCTAGTGGGAAGCAGCTGCATGGCACAGGGAGATCAGCTCGGTGCTTTGTGACCACCTACAATGGTAGGATAGGGAGGGTGGGAGGGAGATGGGAGAGGGAGGAGATATGGGAACATATGTATATGTATAGCTGATTCACTTTGTTATACAGCAGAAACTAACACACCATTGTAAAGCAATTATACTCCAATAAAGATGTTTAAAAAAAATAAAAAACTAGTTCATAAAAAAAAAAAAAAACAAACTGTTTTCTATAATAAAGCAACGTACCAGTTGCCTCGCACTGTCCTGTCTGCCCTCGCTTTCTGCCTGGATGCCTGAGAGAACATCGGGGGAGGAGGGGCAGGCAGATAGGGATGGGCAGGGACCGTGTTCTCAACAGCAGTTCTGCTTTGAAGATTATGGAAAGATGAGGGTACCCCCATGCCAGCAGTTTGAAGGAAAAATTATTGTTTGACAACTGTGGCCTGCAGTACAAATTCTTGTGATCTGGTTGTTTACAGCATTTAGGAAAACCTCAGAGCTGCAGTAAATATCAATACCAAATGGTTGACGTGCTTTCTTGTTTTTTTCCTTAAGACTGAAGTAAGGATTTTACTTCTGTTTCTATAGGTGACCATTACTTTTTATGGTGAATATTTATCTATTCATTTACTGTAGCCAAATCTTAATTAAAGTGGTTTATTATATGTTTTTGTAGAACTATAATTAAAACAAAACATAATAAAAATGCTGATATGTATGATCTTACCAGGTGAAGATAAGGCATAGTAATGTAGATATTAAAATCAAAACTTGATTAAACATTGCAGACTGGGTACGCTGAATGGCTCTGTGTAGATCATTCTGAAATAATACAGAACAAGCATATTTTAAATTTTGATAGATATTACATATTCAGGAGTTTTGTTACATTTATTACTATGTATTACATTTCAACTATCTTGTGCATACTCAACACATATACTTTAAATGTATATAGCAGCATATTTTCGTTTTTGCCTTGGTCTATATAACCTTACTGTAACATTCATATTACCAAGATAATACTATGGGAGACCACCAAAGCACCAAATTTTAGTTTACTCGCCTTACAAACATCTGTAGAGTTGTTACACTGACTCCCCAAAAGCCCTCCACGGTGAGTATGCTCTCTTGTGGAAAATTCTAATTTTAAAAGATCAGAAAATAATATGTTCAATTAAGGGGAAATTAATAGCTGGATCAAACTACAACCATATCTCATTCTCTGAATCAGGAAAAATAACATGAATTATGCCAAGTGATTTATCATAAAAATAAAAAATTATATAGCCAATGAACATTTTTAGATTAATTTCATTCATATTAAGAGAAATGTGAATTCAAGATATAATTTTATTTTCCAATTGAAAAACATTGAAAATAATAATACCCACTGTTATTTAATATGCAAAAAACAAGCACTCATATATAATACTGCTCATGTAATTTGTTATAAATTTCTTAAAAGTAATTTGGTAATACAGGTCAAAATTCACAAAAGTATGCCCTTTCTACTTCATGGATTCATTCATTTAATTAGTATTTACCCCATAACATAATTTCTAAAAGCTAACCATATGAAAATTACGAGATGGAAATCGAATACTTATGTATGTTCATCTTTATTACAAAATTTTAATATTTATTATGTGAAATAATGAATGTCCATTACTATTAAAGTAACTAAAAATGCAATAGAAAAATGGTTAAATAAATTGATCAAAACTAGATAGATTTAGATGCATCCATTAAAAATGGTTTGAACAGGAATATTTAATGACATAGGAACCTGTCCACCACATACTATTATATGACAAAAAAATTAAATTATAAAATTAAACATACTATTTTGTGTGTGTGTGTTTTCATAGAAAATATTAGAAGAATATAAATTATTACTAGCGCTTAGTCTGTGTGGAAGGTTTGTAGTTTTGCATAATGTTTTATTTTATGGTTTCCCGTTGTATAAATTTTTTATAGTAACATTTTAACAGTCTGCATATCAGGACTGCGTGAGATAAATAACTTCATCAATACAAGCAAAGTCTCAATGAGCCATAGTTTATCTTTCTCTACCACATATTTAACCAAAACTGTAACAAAAACAAACTAAGTTGACTAGAATTTCACCTCGCATCTCTTACTTTCTTCTAACAGAGGTGTTAATGAACAGAAAAATAAATTAAAATTTAGCAACCAGGGAGAGGAGAAGCAAAATATAGAGCTATGATGGAAAATGAATCCTAAATTAACAATGTAAGCACTACTTCTACTCTCAACGATTGACTAATAATTCCTCTCTTGGTTAGGTTACTTTTTCCAACAGCTAATAAATGCAAATTAGCAAAGACGTTTATTTTTTTTTCCTGGAGTATTTTTTTTTTCATTAGGAATTTAGGCAATCTATATTTAGTGAAATAGTATTTTTTTGGACAGTTAAGACAGACTGATGTTTCCACAAACCATCCACAGGCTACAGTCTCCCCTTCTTAGTCGTGAACTTTCATGAGGCTCCAGTGGTTACTTAACACAGATGTTTAGAAATATTCATCTGGTTGTGAATATTCAAATGTTATCCAGATATTCCTTTTGGCCACAACTTGTGTCATAATTTCTGTTAAAAAGCTATTTACATTGTAAAGCAATTATACTCCAATAAACATGTTAAAAAAAAAAAGCTATTTAAGAGAAAAGCAAGTTTGCCTCCAAACAAATTTAATTTCTGTGTGATAAAATTAATAATATTGAGCCCTTACTATGTTTATGCCAGATACAAGATTTTACACATACATATATATGCATGTATATATAATTTCATTTAATTCTCACAGCAAGCCTATATGTAGGTACTTTTATTCTCTTGTGAAGATGAAGACATTAGCAAAGAAGTTGAATCATTTGCTTATCTTATCACAGCACTTAACATAGAGTGGACTCCTATTAACACCTGTAGAATAAATGACCAAGCAGCAAGCTCACTGATAAGTGTCCAAGTCTATTATAGCAAAGAGATTTTGGTCATAGTAATAAATCAGTCCTTCTGAACAGGGTCAGCCTTGGGCAAAACGCAACTGGCACATCTCTGAGTTCTGCATCTCTTCTTTCCTGCTTCCCTTTCTCCCTCCTAATATCCTACTCCCAACCCAACCCGGCCTAAAAAGGTGACTTTACATGAGGGCCTTCTGGCTCCAGTATAGGGTCTTACAAAAGCCCATAGATATTTACGGACTGTGAGACTACCTACAGTTAAGAACAGTTTGACAATGTTACCTCCTGAAGCCTTAAAACCAGGGGTCCCGTTATACATCAAGAGATTGCCTTAGAAGGGAAGGCTGTTTGTCTTCAGGAAATTGGCTAACTAGTTGGACCAGTCCGAACAGCAGTTAGCTTTGGTTTGGTGATATTTGGAATATCTGAACTATTTTTGTTTACCATCTCATAGGGCCTTATGAAGGAAGGGACTTGGCAATATGGGCATTTTATGACTTTTCATTCTCATTAGGGTATAAGCAGACTTGGGATCTATTAGCTTAGACATTTATGCAACACATCACTTTAATGAGGTAAGAAATAATGGAGTGTTGAAAAATATTTTTGTCTTTACACTTGTCTTTTATACTTACAATCATATTTTCCAAGGCATGTTTGGCAAGCCAACAGTTTAGAAAGACTGGGACAAATAGATTTCTTAAGGAAGGCCAGAATATCTGGAAAACAAATCAAAACTAAACTTTTATCTCAAAGCAAGAAATCGATATGATTGAGAAGAAATGTGAAACAGAAATAAGTTATTAAAAACAATAGAATGATCTAAAACATGTGGCAAATACTTTAAACTCATATGACTATTGAAATGCAAGGAGCAGACAGGATCTTTTCATTCATTCTCTAAGTCTTACTTAAGGAAAAATTCTTTGGAAAATTATTGTAGAAGCAGAATGAAAATAATCAGCCCTCACTGGATGTCAGCTATAACTGTGCTAATTCGATCACTAAATCTTTTAGTGTGACAGTTTATAATAGACATCACCTCTTTCTTTCCTGCAGCTGAAAGTAAAAAGTAGATGCAAGGAGACAGAGCTTTAGTTTTTCATAGCATTACCACTTAGTCTCTGCAGATGCAAACATTCTTAGTGACATTGGGGAACTGTACTCCATTGGAATTATGTTTAATTTAGCCAGTCATTCAATCTGGGGCCAGTTGCTCCTCTAGATAAATCACTCACATTAAAATAACTGTCAGAACTGAGCAACAGCTTCAGATCATATTGACTTCTTTTCATAATTTTCCAAATAAAATTCAAACAAATAAAGTTTAGAAAGCATATTACCAACAGATATTACTGTAACTTTATCAAATAGAGATTAAGACCTAATTTTGCAATGGGAAGGTGCTAGTTACATACTTTGTAGTTAAAACAGGATCACTGTGGAATTGGTCCTCCACAGACTTTGATAAAGAAGCAAATTACTAGTTGTCTGGCTGATGGCAACTTTCTTAGTAAAAAGGGAACTGGACTTAGGAAATCCTGTGGTTAAGCTCGAGATAAACATATTCTTAGCATGAGAAACTTTTATAAATACTTGGTTTTACTTGGTTTCTATTTTTTTTTAATTCCACAATATACACAAGAAATGGAATGATTAATTCCTGGTCTGTTTAGAAAATATTGACACTTGTTAAAATGGCACCTCTAGAGTATATATTTCTAAAAGCATTTCATTTTGCAATTGTACTAAATCTCATTAATTTTCACTTAATTTCACAATCCAGTTACCCAACTGATTTTACTATTTCTTTTTTAATACCATGATTTAAAACAACAACAAAGTCTAAATTCATTCATCTGAGCTAATATGTTATCTATTACTATTTAGATTTAAAGACTTTATGTCTAATAAAAAACTTATTTCTTTTAAAGATTCTTTTAGGACTTACTGAGATAATGAAGGGAACCGCATTAATTACTTCCAAGATGAAGGGTATTCGTAAAATCTGTTCCCAGATGTTTCCCTTCCAAGAAAGAATGAGTAAAAATGAAAGTCAATTATAACTGAATCCCATTAAAGGGGGAAAAAGACAGCATCAGAATTTCTCTAGCAATAAGGATGCTTATATTAATAGAATACCAAATCATCATTTAGAAATGTAGCAATGACTTTTAGAGATTATTTTGCTGAATGTAATTGTGCCCTCTCAATTTTGTAGTCAGTGTAAGAAGTAAAACAAATGTTTGTAGTAATCCTTGAATATTGCATATAACACATTTTAATCATATCATATTTCATGGAAGAAAAGTTACTAGTAAAAATAAAACACATTAAAAAACCTTACAGAATCAATGAAAAAGCGACTCAATCTTAATTTTTTTACTATAATAATTACATTCACAAACTTTAAAGTATATCAAATAGTTCGCAAACACAAACATATAACAATGTTCCTTGGAATTAACATTGTTTTTAGATTAATAAAATTTAAAGGGAGGATTTTCTCAATCTTCTGGATTCTAATTTTCCAACCCACATAGTGCAACAATGTTAATCAGGCCTGGCTACCTACTTTGTGGGGCTAAGGGCAAAATGAAAATGCAGGGCCTCTTAGCAGGGCCTCTTATTAACAAATTATGAATAATTTCAAGAAGGTGACATCAGAGCATTAAAACAAGCACAGGCCCTTCTAATTGTGCAGCTCTGGACAACTGCACTGACTAACAGGTCATTCCTGAAACTTTCTTGAACGGTGTCTAGCAAAAAAGGACTCAGAACTTCCTACAGCAGTTTATTCGTCTACGAAAACAAGAACTACCCATTAGTAAGGCAATTTGAAATCTGACTCCCTATAATGTCTAATTATTTTGTGACACTGGCTATAATATTGGGATTCTTTATTTTTCTTGAGGTCCCAAAGCCTTAAAACATTACAATGATATAAAACACCTCCACTTCACAAGGCAAGTTCTAGATCAGCAATCGTCTGTGTGCTAAAGAGGTTTTGTTATCATTAGTTCATCACCCGTCTGCAAGCTGTATAAAGAGTGGAGGAGGGAGCAGGTGGAAGAAGCAGAAGCAATGAGACCTCCTCTGTGTAGAGATACAAGGGTGCTGTGTTACTTCCCTCACCACATCCAGCTCAGGAAGGAGAGCTCGGGTGAACGACCCAGACAGCTGTGCTCAGACATGAGGGCTGCATTTGGCGAATGCTTAGAACATCATCAAAAAACAGCAGAGCAAAGACAAAGAGGGTTGAGATGAGAACAGGCCACACTTATGCCAATCCTAAGGGGTACTTATTTTCTGTGGATGAGATATAGACCCTAAAGAATGAAACTTATGGCCATTCTAAGTTCACACTCAGGAGGGCTGTGTTCCTAAGGGGACATGGAACCGTGAGAGATGGTGGCCCTCAGGACCCCAGGGCCTGGGTCAGAGCCCTAGTGGCCAGCCTGAGGCTTGAGGCATCAAGGAGCTTTGGCCAAAGGCCTCAGGAGAACCACAAAAGCCCCGTTTGGACCTGCCATCAGAGCAACCCAACCGCAGACTGTTCTTGTGCCAGTAAGGCAACTTCGTCCCAGAAGCTGACCTCACTTCTCCCCATGCCTCCTCAGCCCTGAGGGACCAAGATCAGCTGGTGTCAAATAAGGGAGGAGGGGGAAAGAGGAAATAGCCCCCAAGATGATCCCCTGCCCCATGTGGTTCCAAGCCAAGAAAAAGCTAAAACTGGATAAGAATTTTAAATTTTTACATACTGATCATAATTTCTTAAGTACTAAACTGAGATTTGCATTGCGATTGAAAAGTCTAAAAAAGCTAAGATACCTGCCCAAGACTTCATCTGATGAGCATGGCTCATAAGGACAATGACTGGATTTGAAGGAGAAATGCAGGAAAACTAAAGCCTTTTCCTACTTGCACTGAGTCAGGCCTACCTATTCAACAAACCATTTATAATTGATTTTAATTAGGTGAAGCTCCTATTTTTTATTGTGCAGGTTAACATTACCATTTCTTTCATCAGTTTTTTACATGACTCAGTTTCCAGAATGCTTAACACTTGGCTTACTCTCTCCCTACTGTGTTTTTACTTGTCATTGTACATTGTTCCTTGATGTCAATGATTCTGCACAGGAAAAGAGACCGATGTGACCAGAAGAAGACGGCAGGGTGGAGTGGGGAGGGGTATGAGTACAGTTACCACTGGTCATACGGCAGGATCTTTCTACGAATACACAGCAAGATTAGTTAGTTTTCTTAGCTGTGGCACACTGGAAAGTTTAGCTCATAGTAAACCAAAAGCCTTTCTATCTCTAATGTCCCTCTTCATTTCCATTTATAACACACCAATTTGATTTTTGTGATTTTTTCTCAAACCAGTAAAAGCATCTCATGACTGGTATGTGACTTGGTTGGGTTCACTTCTGATTTACCTTCCATATTAAAGCCAGAGAATTATTTCTAAAATTCCAAATTTCCATTGCCATCATATTAACATCCAAACTCCTCATTACATCATATGAAGTTTCATAACTTGGACTCTGGCTACTGGTTTGGTTTGTACCTACTACATTCCTAGCCCACCTTGAATTCAGCTACAGATTCATCACATGTAAAACTGATTTTGATGCAGTTCTCTGAACACACTACACTGTTTCATACTTTTACAACTTTGCTCACATACTTCTCCCTCTGCTTGGAATGTCTCAGTCCCCATACCTTCACCACTAACTACCTGGATATATCTTTGTAACATTTTATAAAACTTATTTGTTTATATGACATTTGGACTCAATAAGCATGTTAATGAATAGATGAAACTTTCTAATATCTTATACATATTCTTCCCTTCTTGGTATAATTAATTTTTGACCTTAAACATTTATATTTCTTTCTATTGGATCCAAATGGAAACCCCTGAAAGAATATTAGTGTTTAAAGCCTTCCTAGTGCAATTATAAATAAGTTGTTAAACTTATGGCCACAAAGCTCAACAGGTTTTCTGGAAGAAAGCATTTCAAGAATGCTTGGCTATATACCCATCTTAGGTAATCTCATCTATGTGTCAACTTCAACATATCGTCAATAATAAACCAATGCCTTCCAATGTTGTATCTCTAGCTCAGATCAATATTCTATCTGAGAATCTCTTTCAGATCTCCACTGCCTAATCCACTGCTTCACACAGATGCCTCAAAGGCACCCTGTGGGTAATATGTCTAAAAGTAAAATTTAAACGACAATGAAAACAAGACAATCCGAAACCTATGGGATGCAGAAAAAGCATTTCTAAGAGGGAAGTTTATAGCAATACAATCCTACCTCAAGAAACAAGAAAAATCTCAAATAAACAACCTATCCTTATACCTAAAGCAAGTAGAGAAAGAAGAACAAACAAAACCCAAAGATAGTAGAAGGAAAGAAATCATAAAGATCGAAATAAATGAAATAGAGATGACTCATCTTGATGACTCAGACTCATCAAGAAAAAAAGGGAGAGGATTCAAATCAATAAAATTAGAAATGAAAAAAGAGAAGTTACAACAGACACCACAGAAATACAAAGGATCATAAGAGACTAACAAGCAACTCTACGCCAATAAAATAGACTACCTAAAAGTAAAATTTATGATGTTTGCCCTGACTGGTTCTCCAGTAACAGAAACCAAAAGTTCTGGAGAAACTCTTTACACCTTCCTTTCACATGCTAAACAAGAATAATTCGACAATAAGACTTCCTGATTCATATATGGACCTTGAGTCCTCTGGTTCTCATTCTAATGCTAATCCCACTCCAGCCTCCTAACCGGTCTCCTCCCCTTCCTTCTTGCCCCATTCCCATTCACCTCCCACAATGTTACCAGTAATACGTTTCTAAGGCACATCTCATGTGCCAATCCCTACCCCTCACCCCACGCCACCCCCACTCACTTTGTAACTCTTGAACAATTCAGACACTTGCACAGCGAAACACAGATTCTATTACAACCTACAAAAGGCAACATATCGTTTAGCTCTCCTTGTCCTCTCCCCCCGAATTTTAAAGATCATTCTTTCCTAAGACCTTCCACTCCTTATATATGCCAGGGCCTTGGCACGTGCTTTTTAAGAGACTTGGAAAATCTCCACCTTCCTTTCCAATTTCCCTTTGTCTAGTTAATTCACACACATCTTTCAGCTCTTAACTCAAAATCTTTTGAGTGTTTTGAGGCTTTCCTTGCCCCCTCATTGCACACACACCAGACAAGATCAGATTCCCACACTAGGTTTTTCTATCTTCATCAACATCCTTCTCATTCCTTTTTTTGTTTGTTTTTATATATTTAATCAACACTTGATTTTAATGTCATGAGGTCCAGGTGAGAGCATCTGTTTAGTTCGGGATTCTTTGCTCTGTTCCTAGCACAGTCCTTGACAGCCTGAAGCTCCTCAATAAAAACTAGAACTGCATTATGTCAAACACGCTCCTGTGGATTCATAGCTAATGTGTGTGTATTTGTGTGTTGTAGCAAATAAGGAATTTCCCCCTGAGGACTAATTTTCACAATATAAAATTATACAGGGAGGCAATGTACTCACTGCTAAAAATAAGCGAATAACTTTTCGATTATATTCATTAGGTTTAATTCTAAGATCTCAGGTTGTCTTCTGAACATTCATAAATTATCTCCCCTAAGATAAGCTGATGAAAAATAGATAGAAAAATTATCCAAAAGTTGCATTGGCTATTAGAGAGTCCCCATGGGCCTGCATCATATAAATCCACATGATAAAAGTAATTATGGTGGAAAAAGAAAGCCTAAATCTGGAGAATGCGGCTACATAGAGAAGCATGAAATAAGATCCAAAAGGCAGGCACATGCCTTTCAAAATTAAGTTAAATACCTGTTTCACTTAATCTTATTTTCCTGAATGAGATGAAAGGCATTAGTCTCCTTCCAAATGGTAACCTAAAGAAAAAAAAGTTTCTAAAAAGTAGGTTTTTCTGTTCTAAGCGTGTAGAGCTCTCTGTGTTCCTCTCCTTATTGACAGAATTCAGTAAAATATAAATAAAACCTAATCTAACCATTCTACAACATTTGGTATGGATGTAACCTTCCTTAACCAATAAAAATGCAGGACAACAGGTGATTTTCTAAGATGTACCAGGCTTTTATTTTTATCATAAAAGAAAGTGCAAGTTTGGAACTATTATCTAGGTAACTCTAAAAAGCACTTTAAAAATTATAAGATTTATGGTAATTTAGTTGTTAGCCCAGGATGGAACATGGGACTTTTAAAAAGCATTTTCTTCTATAATATTAAGAATACCTATATTTAAAATATTTAACCAAAAAGACTAATAACTTACTTTCCTTCAGTGAGTCTAAATTATGGAGTAACCCTATGGCAGTCTTTTGTATTTCTGAATGTAAACTCAACAACATTTAGATTTACCATTTCCATGGCATGGTAAGCGGAATCACCAGGATCTAGGCGTCCTAGTCCAAATCCTTTGTTCTTTCCAGAAATAAGCCCATCATGATGTTAACATTTCAAAACTGTTGCTTTTTCATAAAGCGATTACTGTATAGAAAAAAGAATTGTAGATTTAACCAAAGCCTTCTAGGTGTGCTGAACTTTTGTTTTCAGAGATTTGGAAATTATGCCAGGGTGTGTTTTTGTTTCCTTTTGAGTTAATGAATGTATGTGTATAAACAGAGTTCTATTTTGAAAGCAGCTGATAAAGACATAGAGGGTATCTATCTGACAGAAGAATAAGAACTTCCCTGTTGGGCAATCCCTGCGACTATTTTGACAAACAGCGATAAATAAACATGAATTGAATGATGATTTAACTTCAGACCTGCAATTCTGTATGACAGAGGACAAAATAAGTGGATGTCAGGGATTTGTAAGTTATTATTTGCTAACCTCAACATACACTTTTAAGAGTTTTTGCTCATTTTGCTTTTACTCATTAGTCTTTTGATTTAAAAAAAAACTATAGTTTCCATGATAGTTTAAACGTTTTTAATTGTTAAGGATTAAGTCATGCTTATTTTAGAAAGTCCAATTTTAAGAACTATAAAGTACTTACAAATAAAGTATTAAATTTATTTTAAAATATCACATATATACATATATGTTGTATATGTAAATATATACATTATCTGTATATATATATGCAGATGTAAACAAATATGAGAAAATTGTATGTTGATTGGCTATTGATATTTCAGAACTAGAAATATCAAAGAGCAATATTAGAAATGGATTTCATTACTAATACAATATCCATTTCTGCATACCTATCTATAATTTTTCTTAAAAGTCTAATTTGAGAGAAGGACCTCATTTGAAGTTCTGCTGTATGGATTTGCATTATATATATGCCATAAATAGTTATCAATTATTTAATTTTTTCATTCCAAAAAATGTATCCAACAGTTTATTGAAAGGGTCAGAAGAGTTCATGAATTTGACTGAATATATGAAAGGAAAAGAAGGTAATTAACAGCAACCTGTCCTTCCAATGTCACATAACTCCTTTTTATCTTTTGTGTTGTAACACACAGGACTCTCACCATGAACCTCTCCTCCATCTAGACATTAATGTTTATGAAGGTCAGAATGAAAATATTATATGTCATCTAGCTCTACCGGCTAGGTCTTTGCTCTCATTTTATAAATGGCAGGAATTAATTGATTACAAATGTCAGCACCACATAATTACAATGGAAAATTATAATTCCATGTTGAATCTCTTCGTGCTTTTTAAATGACTGCTATTAGCAAAGCACCAAAGTTAATTTCATATTACTTTTTAGTTTGAATTTGGAGCACATACATTCACCAATGCAGATTAATATTTTGGCCAGTTTATGCATTTGTACATACTCTTGTACTAGTGGAAGAGATTTCATTAAATTACAAAAAAACACCCACATGCCTAATTTTTTAGTATGTCACTTTTTGCGTATCATATTCAACATTTATCACATACTTGAATACTAAAGACCTTAGAAGATAACATCTTGGATGTTAATTTACTTGATTTTTATTTTATTCTTCTAGGTATCCAAAATCCAGATTTGTCAATCAGTACATATTTATAGAGCACCTATTCTGACAAGAAGATATACTAATAAGCCATTAAAAGATCCCTCCTCAACATCTTATTCTATAGTGTCCATCACTACGCTAGTATTTTCTAAGTAATTTAGGATTAAGTGACCAGCTATGTGCAAGATCTTTCAGCTTCCTCCTCTAACTTCAAAATATTCTTTCAGACACCATTTTCCATCTCCTGTGCTCTCAGAAAAGAACAGAATGTATCCAAAGCTACTTAGTAGTTCTCAACTTCCTGTTCTAGCTTATTCTTACTTTTTATAAACCTTGCTTCATCCATCATTTTTTCCTGTCCCCTCTACTTGCTCTCTTTAAAAGATGCATATTTTTATCATCGCGAGGCAATCTTCCACCTCATTATATTGCCTCTAGGGAGCTCCTGTACCAGTCAATCAACATTCTTCATTTGACAATTTTACTCTCAACTGTATTCCATTGAAATTGGGCTCTTAAGGGTGAATAACAAATGATCTCCCAAATTGTAAACCCAAAAGCCTTTCTCAAGCTTCTTACTAAACTTTCCAAGGTTCCCATGCTTTCATTTAACACTTTTCTTCCCTAGACATTTCTAACATCCTATTTTTCTCATAAATATTAAATCAATCCAACTGTATTATTTTTGGAAGGCACTCAATCTTTTCTTTCTACACCTTCTAATTCATCAATCTCACCTTATTAGACACTGGCCTTATGTTCTTTAGGCGGAGTTAATGAGAGTTTTAAAAAGGAAGCCAGCGGAAAAGGTGAAAGAGTTTGTAAAGACTTCTTGCCCTAAATTTTGGATTAAAAAGTAGTCTAGGGAATGTTATCTTCAAAACCTTACGTTATGAAGTGAGAAAGAAATTTATATGGTAGATAAGAATTCCCCCAAAACAGAACCTTGAGTGCACTTGTTGACGTCGTACATGCAGAAACTGCGAACTGGAAATCCGTGATGACTATGACAACCATTCTGATGACTTTCCACGCTTCTCACCTATCCCTCTGTCTGTCCTCATTGCTCGGTTCTTCCTATGGACACACTATAAGCATCTTCATTAACGTGGGCCTTCTCTTCTCCATTGGCTACTATCCCATCCTTAATGGACTTGCATGCTTCCTTCATCATCTCTATGGAAATGACTGTCAATTCTTAATAAATCTCTCCTGCAAGTCCCAGATCCTCCTTTTCAATTGCCTGCATGTCACAGCTATTTGTCCAAAAATACCTCAGATTCATCATTTCCAAAACCATTTCCATTATTCCACCTATCTCGACCCCAGTCTGATTTTTTTCTTGATGTAACTTTTCTTGGTTTTACTGCCTTGTTCCCAGTCATTTGGATTTAGGAAATCTTAAAGTGATTTTTGACATTTTCTTCTCCTCATCTATTTCAACTAATCAGTTGATGATTTCTTTAGTTTCTACCTTCATGACTTATCTTGCATTGAATGTATTCCTTTCACCCAGACAAAGCTTCACTCGAAGTTTTCCTTTCATACTGCAAATGCATCTTAACTGAGCATGTAGTTTTCAGTGTCATGTCTCTTTGACCTGTGCTGCACAGATGTTCTGAACTAATACTCCTAAAACTTAGTTACAATTATAGAACTCTCGTGTTCAACATCCTGCATCAACTTCCCACTGTAAGTTGCCGTACAAGGCCCTCACTATATTGTCCCATCTTTTTCCACCAATATTTTCCTACATATGCCATACTCTGCCCAAACCTAAGTACTTATTCATTCTTCCAATTTTATATGCACATTCCTTCTTTTATGCCTTTGCTGATTCTATAAATCCCTGATGTTCTTCTGCCTTTTCATCTTTCTTTAGTGAAGTCACTGATTCAAGGATTCTGCTTAAATCAGTCTTTTCACCTCTCTCTATGAAGCCCCACAGGACTTTATTTGCACCTCATAGGAAGTACCTATTATTCAGCCTTGTATTATTATTGTCTATATAATTCTCTCCTGCCCACCCCCCTTTCTAGATTGTAAATTCATTGAGAAAAAAACAATGCACAGTGTGGTGCTCTTCATCAAAATAAACATTTGTTAAATTGGGTTAGCCAAGCAAACCTTCGCCAAAACTGAAGGGAATTCATTAAAATAATTCCTAACAGACATGTTTTTCTCCCTCAGTGTTTCCTGTACAGATCAGGAAAAGAGATGGAGAACAATAAAAAGCCAAACCATTCCATCTGCTTGTCTCATATGAGCATGCACGTAATGGGTAAATTAGCCCATGGGAATTAGCGAAGTATGTTTAAGCCACCAAGGAAAACATTACTGTGTTACCACAGCTTTTTATCACATACTGGAGAGGTTCAAAATAGTTAAAGGGGTTTAAGAAGAGCTTGCTTTATCCCCAGAGTATGAATTATAAATAGAGGAATACTGGGTCAATGCTAGTAATGTGTTCTACCAGCAGAAAACTTCTAATTAAAATAACTTACCTTATAACTGAGATAACCAAGTAGTATTGTTTCAAAGAGACTTATCAATGCCACTGAAACCTAAAATATAAATTATACCTTAATGAGAAAATCCAACAAAATCAAAATATATATTCTGATTACAATACTTTTAACTTTATAAATATGTGCATATATGTGTGTATATGCATATATACTTATATATATATATCATATATGATATGTATATATATATTTATATATATATATATATGATATAGGAGGTGCTATGTGGCACTTTAATTTCTATATACAGGTGGTAGGCAGCAGGCTGTCCCAGGCACTACAGCTTAGTTTTTATAATTTCTAATACTCCTCAATAAATCTTTTTAAGTTTATTACCACAAATGTAAATGTGGGATTGGAACAGTCAGATGGCTGGAATCTTCACCATATGTAAAGAATAGGTTTTGTTTGTGTGTGTATTCTTAATACACACAATCACACACAACTGTCCCATCACAAATAATGCTCTCCCCCAGCCACACCACCACCATCTCAGTACACCCACCAAAAATGGCAGTTCCCTTCAGAAAATAAAAGAATACAAGCTTGGAGTTAAAGGATACTTTCCATCCTATCACCCACTTCAAACAAAATGAAACATCCTCAAACACTAAACAAAATAGTCCATGTCAGCACTTCAAGATACTTTCAGATTTTATCTGAATGGGCTTCACAGCCAATTCCCCTTCTGCCGCTGGACATGGGCATCCTGCAGCCCCCTAGACAAGCTTCCACTTTTCTCTCTATTCTCTACTCTTTATACAGTTTCCTCTGCTCAGCTACCAAAGAGCTATGATTGCAACAGAAAAAGTAACCAGTAAAGACATCCTAATTATTTTGTGTTAAAGACCCTAAGCACTTCAGGAGACAGGAATATAATCAAAATAAGCAAGCATCAACATGAAATAACTGAGGTAACAAATATATTTGTTCATAGATTTGTGAGAGTACAGTCAATCTGCATGAGAAAGGCAGATACCATAGAGTTTTAGATTCTGACTCCTGTTGGAATGAAAACTTTGATTTAGGTAAAATATAAGGAGAATTTTAAAACATATGAATGCATGACAATCTAAGTAAAATAAGTCCAGAAGTACATACAGTAGACAGATAGTAAAATAGAAATTTTTCACTTTTTCAATTTTCTCCACAAATTCTCTAAATCATAATCTCTTACTTTTTCTAGAGGTACACATTGTTAGATGATCTTGAGACCACTTTTAGCATGAATTGCCCAAAATCCTATGTGAAAATGAGTGTTTTTATTATTTTAGAATATCACTATCAGATAAAAAGCAATTTGAACAGATCAAAATATATTTCAAGGTCATATATAACTATTCATAAAAATATTAACTTACTTTACAAGTGTGTACGGCACTGAAATGAAAGTCAGTAAAAAAAAAAACATAAAACACAACTTGACTTCAATAAAATACAAAATATGCAGACATAGTAAAGACTTGATTCATAGTTGTAATCACAATGCATACATAATTAAAATAATTCATTGTCACATATAAAATGTACAGACCTCACAATCAACCTGACTTTAAAAGACAACCCAAACATTTGATTTTAAAGTATTTTAAAGGTTGTTTATACACAGTGAGACTTGAGTCCTTCCATTTCTTCCAGACTCAACTGTTTTTAATCTTAGAGACTCTCCTCTTTGAATGATTTTTGCTTTTGAAAAACAATAGAAACTAAAAAGTATCTGCAGAGACACGAGTAGAGGAGATGGGAAGTTGTAAAAAGTTTGCCTGGCATGAAATTCAACCAAAAAAGGAACAAAGATAGATCCAGAGGACTCCAGGGAACACCGCAACAATGTAGTTCAGACACACTGTGCTCCACAGGTTCCCTTACTCCTTCTTCAAGACTCCTTTTATGCCAGGGCACACTTTTTGTTTTATTTACAAAATTATCTGCTTAGGGACCAAGCTCTTCCTATTGGTAATACGAACTGTTTGTTCATTTGTTTATTCATTTAACAATTATTTATTGAGATTCTACCATGTTCCCAACATTGAGCACATAAGGCAAAAAATGCAAACATGGTTATGGGCTTTTGATTAATTTTTCAAAGATGATATAACCTAAGACTTTAGGAATGCCTAAAGTAGTTTGGGGAACTTGTTGTGCCTTCAAACAAGGTTGGGCTTACTTTAGTTTCCTTCAGATCCTCAAAAGCTTTCTGAAGTCTAAACCTGATCATGAGGAAATTCTCAAAAGGTAGAATGGAGGGCTCACGTAGACATGAAGAAAGGAATAAAAATTTTAAGATGTGCATCAAGATTAATTAAACAATAAACGAAAACTCATTTTTAATGTCAAAACTTTTCTCCCCGGTAGTATTGCTCAGTAAAATATAAATAAATCCAGAAATATAGGAATACAACAAAATTGTACATAACCTGTAAGCCCCATAAAGGTAGACTTCTGTTCACCCAAAAGATATGAGACCTATGAAAAGAATAATAAGACATTAGTTTTTTTTTAATGAAAAAAGCATTCATTTTCACATTTTCACTAAAGTTGGAAATATTTAAATGTTGTTACCATAAAAAAACAATAAAATACCATAACCAAAATTAGAAAAAAAATCTTACATTGCTTCAATTTTCTTTTTGGTAATACTCGTCTCTGTTCCAAGAAAAAAAAACCCTTTTTAATTTTGTTTTCCGTCTCATGTTAATCATGTAAGAAAAGACAACGGGCCCTTATTTAAGGAGTGAGGATGGCAAGGGTAGAAAAACTCAAACCACCTGCTAATCAACTCTCCATTGAAAAGCCACTTAAGGCTCTTCCATAAACTCTAGGACTTTGTTATTTTTAACACAATATATCGGCAACACACATTCAACAGTTGAAATAATCAGAAGAAAGTCAGTGACTCAGATTGCAGAGCACATTTATATTCAGATTTGAATCTTTATAAAATATTTAATATATCACCCAAAAACCTGTGACTGAGGTTAGCATAAAACATTATGCAGGGGCTTCCCTGGTGGCGCAGTGGTTGAGGGTCCGCCTGCCGATGCAGGAGACACGGGTTCGTTCCCCGGTCCGGGAAGATCCCACATGCTGCGGAGCGGCTGGGCCCGTGAGCCATGGCCGCTGAGCCTGCGCGTCCGGAGCCTGTGCTCCGCAACGGGAGAGGCCACAACAGTGAGAGGCCCGCATACCGCAAAAAAAAAAAAAAACCATTATGCAGGACAAGGAGTAATTGTCCTTAAATGTCTCTTAAAAATCCTATTATCTCTGACGTTAAAAATTGTTTATAGTCTGCAAAGAACACCATACATTCTAATGTCCTACTAGTTATAATTTCTCACTGTTTATACCTCACCCTTACCTACATCATTTGGTGTACAGTTGATTCAAATACTAGTCATTCACAGCAATACACTCTGCTTAGGAAAAGATGAAAATAGCTGTATTACACTGCCCAAAATATGCAAATAAAAAACATACAAAGCAGAACAAAGCCTACTCACTAGGGTTAGGAAGTATTCGAGGAATCCCATAAAAGACTGTGTATTTTTAAATCTTTGAATCATTTTCTTTTTCATAATATGTTAAACAAAAATAAAGGGCAAGAAACTCTTTAAAATTCTTGTTTTAAAGAGAATTGCAAACTTTAGAAAACTATTCAAAGAAATTACCAAGCATATTAGACTAAAGTACTCTTTGTGATTCTAGAATGTAACATCTACCTGGGTGATTAACATCTTCAGTTGCTCCAAAACAAACCCGTGACCTTTCTCACCAAAACAGGTCCTCTCAGGTTTTCGCATCTCAGTAAATGGAACCAAATTCCATTGTGTTTGGTTAGCCGAAGACTTAGGCATCGTCTTAGATGCTTTCCTCTCCTCTATTTGTAAATACTTAATACATGAGTCACCAAACCTTTTCAATTCTTCCCACCAAATATCTGTAGAATGTACCTACCTCTCTTCATCTCCACTACCACAGCCACCTTAACCTAAATTAATCATTTTTTGCAACTGGACTCTTGCAAAAGCCTGCAACTGGAACCCTAAACCTCCTTTTGCCTTCTACAGTTTTTCTCCAAATTACAACTACAGAGATTCTTTCTAAATGCACATCATCACATCACTCCACTGTGTATTTTTTTAAAGCATTTCCTTTTTTAAAAAAATAGTTATGTATTTGTTTTTGGCTGCTTTGGGTCTTAGCTGCAGCATGCGGGATTGAACCCACATCCCCTGCATTGGAAGGCAGATTCTTAACCACTGGACCACCAGGGAAGTCCCTCCACTGTGTACTGACACTTCACTTTTGTCAAGATAAGGACCAAAACCCTTGACCTGGCATTCTGAGACTTTGTCAACTGTGACATGGTCCTTCCTATCACAGCCCTTTTCACATGTTCTTCCCTTATCCGAGAGCTCTCAGCTCAACCCTCTCTCAGGGAAACCTTCCTGAAGGCTTCCCCTTGATCAATGTAGCCAATGAATCTCCATGTGTAGCCATGCCACTCACCATACCTCCCCTGCCACTCATCTAGGTTGTAACCTTGTATTTGTTTGTAAATATATTTCTTGAATAGTTGGCACCTCACTAAACTGCAAGTTCCACAGGATGAAGTAGTATGTCTATTTCACCCACCATTATGGTCCTAATGTCTTCCCAAGTACCTGCCTATAGTAGGCTAGGCATTCAATACAAACAAATGGATGGTGCCAGTAAAAGCAAATTGTGAGTGATGAACTCAGCAACACTGTCATTTCCAGAACACATCTCACATATGTTCTCAGTAACATTTGAGAAATCAGACCAAAATACAGTATGCAGGAGCAAAGAGGGATAATACACATGTTTTTTTGCAGATAGAAATGGTATGCTACAAAAACTATGAAATAATTAAGGAGATAGCAATCTCTGTAAAATCATAAAATAAATTGCAAATAAGACGTTTGAGAACATTTTCAAAAAGAGATTGGTAATTAGCATAGATTTACTAAAAGCTAGTTATCAAACTAACGGCCTTTTCTTTGATCTGACATTGTTTTAATAGGTCTTGAAAGATCAGATACTTAAATTTAAATAAGACTTTGAAAGAAAGATTTTTTTGGACAAGACTGTGCCATGTGGAATAAGTTTCATGATCCTTAAAAAAAGTTTCTACAAGACTGTAATATGTAAAGTTTGATAAAAAGTAAGATCTCCAATGGAAAGTCATCTTTTACATCCATTTACCAGGGACTAAACTGAATAAATGCATAGAAGGAAAATGTACACATTCTAATAAAAAGCTAGTGCCCAAACTCTCCTGCATAAAATAAATTTATCGAGAAAAAAGAATGTGGGATCTGATCTGCACAGTCCTAGAGAACCATCAAAACAAACAAGAGTTGAAACTGAAACTAGCAGACAGACTAATTCCAAACGAGGCTTCAATCCCATTGACAAAAAAGCACTTGGAGGAAAGAAATCCTGTACAGAAATATTTATTGCAATATTATTTAGAGCAGGAAAGTAACTGGAGTCTACCAGACCAACAAAAAGAGAATAGGAGTAAGTAGGCTCCTCATCGTTAACAACAGCAAAGATACCATCCCTGAGAAAAAGCTCACTGATAAAAGTGATGCAGATAATATTGTCATAATTGTATCCGTGTGAGTGTGTTATACGTGTATAGATAGAATTTACAAAAGATTGGTGGTCGAAATACTAAAAATACTTATTTCTAGGTATTGAGATTTTAGGTAACTTTTACTTCCTTTTCCTTGCCCTATGTATTCATATTGCAATAATCATGAACCATTTATAAAGTCATAAAAATAAATTTCACTTTTTAAAATTATAACAATAAAATAACAAAAGCAAACATAAAAATGAAATTTATATCACTCAGTTATTCTAAATTAAAGTAGGCCTATAGATAAAATCATGTTGAAGCATCATTATGAAAACTGGAAGAACAATATCAAACAATGGAAATAATGAAGTTAAATTCGGAAAATTAATAATATGCAGCCCCAGCCACTCTTCACAGCGCGCTTATTTATGGTGAATAAATACCTCTCCTAAAGGTAAGAAAAGAGCTGCTGAAAATGTCAGAACTGCTTTGGCCACAGAGGTGGAGGTCAGGCGGTGAATATGTTAACCGGAAGAATCAAGCACCTGGTAAACATGCGAAAGTAACAGGGTCACCACATGGGGCAGAATTCATATGAAAGACTTGTGGGTCACAGCTCAAGGTGAACTCGGGTTGCCAGAGCTCCAAACACAGAAGGCAAGCTAGTATTGTATTAACGAAAGTGTAAGATCCTAAACCAGGGAGGAAAATTATGACACTCGCCTAACCATAACAAACACTAAGCAATGAGTACTACCTGTGGTTCTAGGTCCACGTTTTTAAAGACAGACAAAATTTATAATATGACCAGGATACTGAAGCATAGGAGAGTCTTGACAATATATTAGGAACATTTTCCAATAGCCAAATCCTTTCAAAACTCAGGTATACTTTACACTAACTGTCGGGGTGTGGACGAGAGAACTAAATGTTGAGCCTTTGAGAGAATGGAAGTTAAGAGGCTTTCCATCTAACACACACGGGCTGAGGCAGAAATGGCTTTCCGTCTATCAACATTCGTTCTCCCCTTCCACGGTACAGAGCTGGGTGCAAAAAGTGACTCTTCATCAAAAGGCCACATTTCTCAGGCTTTGTGTCAAGGTATGACATGTGACCGATTCTCAAATGAGATCTGAGTATGAAATACAAGTAAGAGTGACGCTCCTCATTTGTCGGCCAATAATTTTAACGACTGTATGTGCCTTCTCCATGCTCTCTTCATCTTTCTGAAAGCTGACTGCGAAGGATTCTAGGGTCTTAGGACAGCACATAGCCACAGAATGAAAGTGGCTTGCATATATAATATTGAACTTACCGTGTTATAGTGTGTGTGTGTGTGTGTGTGTGTGTGTGTGTGTGAGTGTGTGTGTCGCCATACGGAGAAGTATACTGACTAAGAGCACCAGCATTAGACTCTAGTAAACAAAGAAATTCTTTTGAATTTTTGAGTTTACATGTTACAATACTTGGAGATGCTTTAATCTATACTATAACCAATGTATATGAGAGAAGAAAAGGTCTACATTATGATATTCAATCTTATTGGTCATCAGATATTTAAAAATACTGTGAAAATTATATTCCTTCTTTGAATAGTTGTTACCCTAAAGAAGAAATACCCTTTAAAATTGGAATGTCATCTCAACACACCTGTTGCTCTATTAGGCACTGATTTTAAATGTAAATCCAAGTACCATAAAATATAAGCACATTTACATGCTTCTTACTTTTGTCTTTATCATTTGATGTTGAAAATTAATAATCACTTCAACAACTCTTAAAGTGGGAAAGGATGCGTGAGTTTTGACCCATTGAAGAGCCACCGTAAGCACCAGCAGGCAGTGAGTCAATGCTGATGATTCAGCTCTCAGTGAAATTCATGAACTACATGCTGGATGTGTTTCCTTTGCTAATGCCTTTAAATCATTTACTACAAACTGGGTGTACATGAGAGCTTGTCATTTGCACAATTTCATACATTAAGAGTAAAATTCTTTTCATATCCTTCAGTTTGTCCACACCTGCAACATTTTCATATCAGTTTTGACTCCTGGGACTTAAAAATAAAGCAAAGCGGCACAAAATACCTTCAGCTTTATTATGTCAGAAGCTCTAATTAAATAAATCTCTTTCCTGAATTAGCCTGATTATTTTAAAATAGAGCCTGTGCTCATAAGGGCCACTGCTGTTTTTCATTAACCAATATTACATTGACAATGGGAACCAAACAGAACATTGTATTCAAAATAGAGCCCTGAGTTTTTTTGTTATATTTTTTCATTGCAGTAATCTGATTTTTCAAGTGTATATCCTCTGTAATTACAGTTGAATATTCTTACTAATATGGCATAGAAGTTAATTATGGGAAACTTTGTTCCTCTTAAGTTTTCAAATAATATTATCTCACTTTTCTATCACCTGCCAATGCCCTTTTACTCTTAGAAGGATTCTATCATGCCTCATTTTATGATTCCCAGGTCTCTCTAAAGTACATTTTATTTATAAATCACCAAGTTTTAAAAACAATGCTGGAGGGTTTCTGGAAGGGTTTGAAATGTGATCCATTTTTAATAACACATAGACAGAAAATGTAATTAATGTAATACTCACTGACATCTCTAGGCAGTGGTCTTCAATCATTGTGCAACATTATCAGTAAAACCACTGAGCATAATTCCATTAATTCAGCAACATTCACTGACCCACCAAGTCCTATGCTAAGTATGAAAGCTACAAAGGCAAATACAACATGGCCCTTGACCTTGGTGAATGTATAGAGAGAAGAGAGAAGTAAACAGTGAAATCAAGGGCAACATGTTAACTGTGGTGACAGAAATATGTGCGGGACACTCGCAGAATCCCCAGAAACCACTCCTAACCCAGAGTGGCACTGGGTTATAGGGCATGATGTCAAGTGAGAGTGTCAGATTAAGTTTTATCCAATAAATTGTGGTCCTGAAGGTCCAAAGGTCCTGAGGTACATTGAAAAAGAGTGAATGAGGAGGGACAGGAGTGGAAATCATGGGCCCAAGAACTGGGAGCAAATGTTCAAAGGCCCAGAGACAGTGGAGAGCAGAGTATAGGTAAGTAGCTTCAAGTAGGCCAGCATGGCCAGACTAAGAGGCTGGTGAGGTGAAGTAAACAAAGGATCTTCATTTACTCATGCTCACCCATTACTCAATCAATACTCACTTGTTTAATAACTACTAGTGCCATATGGTGCCAGGCTCTTTGGATTCAGACAACAATCTGTGCCCTTGTGAAATATCTATTGCAATCTACATGGAACATTCAGAAAACAAAATAAACAAGTAACAGACATACCCTATGTGAAAGAGATAAAGGCAATGGAGAAAAATGTAAAAAGAAAGGAAAAAAGAGTATTCAAGAGAGTCTTGTGAGGTGAATACAATTTTAAACAGGATGTTTGGGTAAAGCTTCACTAAAAATTTGATTTTGAGTAAATATCTGAGGAAATGTGCCAGAGTTATCTGATGAAACTCCAGACAGAGGGAACAGCAGGTATGAAGGCCCTGAGCTGGCAGGGTGTCTGGTGTGACCCAGGACCAGAGAAGAGGCCAACGTGACTGGAGCAAAGTGGGTGGGTGGGGGGTTGAGTAACAAGGAGGGAGATGCAGGGAAAATGGGGGTTCTTATAGCCATGGCAGGTACTTTGGCATTCAGAGCACAGCTGTGCCAAGATCTGACTTATACTTTAAAAGAATACTGGCTGCTTCACTAAGAATAAACCAAAAGGGAGAAAAGGCAGAATTAGCAGGACTAATTAGGAAGGGTACTGCAGTGATCCAGAGGAGAGAAGATGGCTTGGCCAGGATGGTAGCATTGAGAAGTGATCGTATGCTGAACTATCTTGAAGGTAGAAATGATGGAACTTTCTGCGCATTTTGCACATGCTGCAGAATGTGAGGAAAAAAGAGAAGTGAAGACTTACTGACTCCAAAACATTTGGCCTGAACAACTGTTCGGATGAAGTTGCTATCAACCGAAATGTAGGAGGCTGTGGGTTGAGCAGGGTTTGGGGAAGGATGGGGTTGCCATTCACTGAGATGTAGGAAAGCACAAAAGTCGACTGGAACATGGCAAGTTTGCAATGCCTATTTGACCTCCAAGTAGAGAAGGTGAACGTGTAGTTAGAATTTGGGGAGTGGCAGGGAGGTGCTGGCTTCCTGCAGACAACAAGTTAATCAGGGATAAAAAAAATTACTGCTGAGGTTCTCAAAGTGGAGGTCAAATAGGAGAGAACTTCTGCTTCTTTATATGTAAGGTAGGAATAATAACATTAAGTGTGTATTGAAGGAAATAACATATATAAAGCAACTAGCCCAGAGCCAGAAAATATAAGAACTCTAAAATATAAAAACTTTTAAAGGGCTGAAAATTTCCTGAGGGTAGTTAATGTTCCTTTTCGTAGCTATGTCTTCATTTGCAGCAATATGAATACATACTAAGTATTCAAAACAGATATAGTGAAATATCCATAATTATATTCATTGAATAAATTATATCATAAAGGATTATCATGTAAATTATTACACAATGAAATTTCACTTTTTAATCTTTATCTCCAAACCCTTTAACACATATGAAATCATTTTCACTATCTACACAAGCTGAAGAGTAACCAATTCATTTAAATGCATATTATGACTTCATTTCCCACTTAACTTTGATCTTTTTTTTTCTTTACTTTTCTTAGGGCGAGCCTCCACATGAAAAAATAATTGTACAGAAGTTAGTCATCAAATTCGTTTTCTGCTTTGAAAATTATTTTCAATTTTGTAGGCTGGACACAGACCCACAGTAGCTTTGAGATAATAATTATTTAGGCCATTACACACCCAGTCCCCTTCCCTACTGCTTCTAGCAAAAGACAGAAACTAAAAGGAAAACCCATAAATGAATAGAAATGCAATTTAATAAAAGCAACATGATAACGAAGGGAAAAGTAAGTTAAAATAAATCAATGTCATTTAACTCAAATTAGATAAAGAACTACACAACCTAAATCTGCAACTTGAATCAGGCATCCCAATAAATGCTGATATGTTTCTATTCAAGAATAAATAACCAGTTTTGTTTTTGTTTTGTTTTGTTTTAAGATTCCACATGTGAGATCCACATGTATTTATCTTTTTCTGTCTGACTTATTTCACTTAGAATAATGCCCTCAAGGAAGCTTAAAAAAAAGTAATGTCTAGACTATAACTGAAAATACTTACAAAACTGGTATACAGTAGAGTAAACCTTTTTGGAGTATATGTGAATCAAGAACAGAAAAGTATTTGGGTCTTTAAAGAGACTGATTCATTTCAAACAATTAAATAGAGTACTTTGACTAGCAATAAAAATTGTATGGGTCAAGTATTAGCATTAGACAAATAGATAAACGAAATAAGAGATGTTTTCAAAGAAACTACAAATACTACATTGATATATTAACTGAAAACCAGATCAATTTAATTGTGACAAACACCTAAAATGTCCTTGAAGAAATAAATTCTATACAACATTCTTTAAAGCTATACTACAATTCAGGAGGTGATTCAAAATGGCAGTGTAGAAAGATCCTGAACACATCTCCTCCCACGGACACACCAAATCTATTGCTACATATGGATCAATTCCCTCTGAAAAAGACCTGAAAACTAGCAGAAGTGTTCCTCCACAACAAGGGATAAAAGGACCACAATGAGACACGTAGGAGAGGCAGAGATGCAGTCTCATCAAAAACCCCACCTCTGACACAGTGACCCACGGATGGGAGGAATCTCACAATACAGCGCTTCTCCCTGAGAAACGGGGAGTCTGTGCCCCACACAGACACCCAACCCTTGGGACCTGGAGAAATGAGCCCAGAAAACCACCAGCTTTAGAACACCAGTAGGACTTAGGTTCAGGAGACCCAAAAGGCTGTGGGGTACTAGAAGTCTGCTCTTAAAGGGCTCACATGCAGACTAACTCACCCTAAGACTCAGAGAAAAGGCAGCAGTTTAAAAAGCACCTAGACCACATATGTAGGAGATTCATTAGCCAATCTTAAAGCAACTGTCAAGGGCACAGGGCTCTCTTTGGACATCATCAGGAAACAGAGGCACTGGTGGGTGCCATTTTTGTGTTTCCTCTCCTTGCTAGCATCACCCACACTATCTTGTGGCCCCAATGAAGCCCACGGGTGCAGAGCGTCAATACAGGTGATGCCCCTTGAGTACCTGGCCCTGGTGGCCAGGGAGGCCTGCATTTCTGGGCCTCAGGAGATTGAAATAATTAGGCATCACAGCTACCACCCCAATGACATAGCAGACTGAAACACACCCCCAGTTTTCCACTAAAAAAGGCCCATTTTCTTGTCCTAGAGCCTCAGTGCAAGGAGTAGCTTCAGGCTTTCCACACATCTAGGGGTTACAGAGGAGCTCTCAGGGAACCTAGGCTAGGGGAATACCATCTTTGCACCCTCCCAGGCCTTTCTACAGCTCACCAGTACCTCCCAGAAAAGAGCATATACACTCATCTACAGCCCTGACTTTTGCAACTGTCACCTCCAAATTACCTGGTTTGGAGGTCAGTAAAGATAACAACAGTGGTCCCACCAGACTATATATATTTGCATATTTTAAAGCTGCTGCCTGAGAGTCTGGCTTCAAATCAGTCTGAAACTAGGGGCTGACTGAGATCCCTACCTTTGAACACTGATAGGGCTTAGCACAACCTCAAAATCTGGAACTTATCAAGAATAAACCACACTGCTTAAACAATCACAAAGATTTGAGAGACCACCAAGAGCTAGGGCAAGGTCAAACAATAATGTTCACTGCTTACACAATAGAACTCCTTCGAGACTGGGTGAGGTATCCTCTTTTGCCTAATACATAGAAACACAGAGAGGCAAGCAAAATGAGGAAACCAAGGAATATGTTTCAAAAGAAAGAGCAAGATTAAAAAAAAAATCCTTAATGAAATGGAGATAAGTAATTTACCTGATATAGAGTTCAAAATAATAGTCATGAAAATGCTCACCAAACTTGAGAGAAGAACAGATGAATACAGCGAGAACTTCAACAAAGAGATAGAAAATATAAGAAAGTACCAAAACAAAAGTCACAGAGCTGAAGAATACAATAACTGAACTGAAAAAATGCAGTAAAGGGGTTCACTAGATCAAGCAGAAGAAAAAAAAAAAAAAAACTCAAAGGATAATGGAATTCATTCAGTAAGAGCAGCAAAAAGAAAAAAAATGACTAAGGGTGAAGCCAGCTTAAGGGATTTACGGTACACCATCAAACAGACTAATATACACATGATAGGGATGACAAAAAAGGAAGAGAGAGAGAAAAGGGGCAGAAAGTTTATGCCAAGAAATAATGGCTGAAATTTTTCCTAACCTAGGGAAGGAAACAGACATCTAGGTCCAGGAAGACAAGAGAGTTACAAATAAGACAAACCCAGAGAGAGACACATTACAATAAAAATGTCAAAAGTTAAAGAGAGAATATTAAAAGCAGCAAGAGGAAAACAATTTTTTATGTACAAGGGAACCTCCATAAGACTACCAGCTTATTTTCAAGAGGAAGCTTTGCAGAGCAGAAGAGAGTGGCATGATAGATTCAAATTGCTGAAAAGAAAAATCTTCCAACCAAGAATACTCTGCTTGGCAAGGTTATCATTCAGAATCCAAGGGGAGATAAAGAATTTTCCAGACAAGCAAAAGCTAAAGGATTTTATCATCCCTAAACTACCCTTAAAAGAAAAATAAAGGGACTTCTTTAAGCTGAAAAGAAAAGGCACTAACAAGTAACAAGAAAACAAAAGAAAGTAAAAATTTCACTGGTAAAGGTAAATACACAATAAAACTAGTGGACTGACCATTTATTAAGCTATTATTAAGGTTAAAAGAAAAAAGTAGTAAAAGTAACTGTAACTACAATAATTAGTTATGACATACATAAAATTTTTTAAATGAAAAATATGCTATCAAAAACATAAAACGTGGATGGCAGTGATAAAAATGTAGAGTTTTTAGAATATGTTCAAACCTAACTTGCTCTCAGTTTAAAAGAGACTGCTATATATATATATGCTGTTATATGTGAACATCATGTTAATCACAAAGCAAAAACCTTCAGTAGGTACACAAAAACAATAAAGAAGAAATCTAAACATAACAAAAAAGAAAGTCATCAAAGCACAAGGGAAAGGAGCAAGAGAAGAAGAAAGGAACAGAGACAAACTACAAAAATAGCCAGAAAATAAGTAATAAAATGGTAATAAGTACATACCTATCGATAATTACTTTAAATGTAAATAGAATAACTTCTCTAATCAAAATACATACAGTGGTTGAATGGATTAAAAAAAAACTCATCTATATGTTGCCTCAAGAGACTTACTTCAGATGTAAGGACACATACAGACAAAGTAAAGGAATGGAAAAAGATATTCCATGAAAATTAATATAAAAAGGAAGCTGGTGTAGCTATATTTATATCAAACAAAACAGACTTTAAAACAAAGACTGTAGTAAAAGACAAAGAAGGGTATTAGATAATGATAAAAAGGTCAATCCAGCAGGATGATATAACATTTGTAAATATATATACACCCAACTTAGGAGCATCTAAATATATAAAGCAAATATCAAGACACCTAAAGGGAGAAATTGACTGCAACACCATACTTCCATCAATGGATTGATCATTCAGAGAGAAAATAAAGAAACATTAGTCTTAAATGACACATTAGATCAGATGTATTTAATACACACATACAGGACATTCCATCCAAATTCAGCAGAACATACATGTTCAAGTGCACATGAACATTCTCCAAGATAGGACACATGTTAGATCACAAAACATATCAGAAGACTGAAACTATACCAAGTACCTTTTCTGACCACATGGTATGAAACTAAAAATCAATTTTAGGAAGAAAACTGGGTAAATCACGAATACATCAAAATAAAAAAACATGCTACCAAATAACCAATAGGTCAAAAAAGAAATCAAAGAGGAAATAAAAAATTATTGTGAGACGAAAATGTCAACACAGCATTCCAAAACCTATGGAATGCAGCAAAAGCTGTTCTAAGAGGGAAGTTCATACAGATACAGGGCTACCTCAAGGAACAAGAAAAAATCCAAATACACAATCTAACTTTATACCTAAAAGAACCAGAAAAAAAGAACAAATGAAGGGAAACAGTAAAAAAAAAAAAGGGAAATGATAAAGATCAGAGTAGAAATAAATGAAATAAAGACTTAGAAAACATTAGGAAAGATGAATAAAACCAACAGCTGGTGCTTTGAAAAGATAAAAAAAAATGACAAACCTTTCACTAGACTTACCAAGAAAAAAAGGGAGCAGGCTCAAATAAATAAAACCTAAAATGAGAGAGGTATTACAAATGATACCACAGAAATACAAAAGATCGTAAGAGATTATTATGAACAATTATGTGCCAAACTGGACAACTTAGAAGAAATGAAAAAATTCTTTGAAATATGCAAGCTTCTAAGACTGAATCATATAGAAATAAAAAATCTGAATAGACTGACTACTAGTAAGGAGATCTAATTAGTAATTTAAAAATTCCTAACAAACAAAAGTCTACCACCAGCTGGCTATACTGATGAATTCTTCCAAATATTCAAAGAAGGTTTGAAACCTAGCTGCCTAAAATTCTTCCAAAAATTGAAGAGGAGGGAATGTTTCCAAACTCAATTTTAGAGGCCTGAAACCCTGATAATGAAACCAGACAAGAAAACCACACAAAAAGAAAATTACAGGTCAATAACCCTGATAAATATTGATGCAAAAACCCTCAACAAAATATTAGAAAACGAAATTCGACAATACATTTAAAAGGATCACACATCATGATCAAGTGGGATTTATTCCAGAGATGCAGAGTGGATCAACATCTCATTAACATTAACCACATCAGGAGAGACCTTCAAGATGGTGGAGGAGTAAGATGTGGAGATCACCTTCCTCCCCACAAATACATCAGAAATATATCTACATGTGGAGCAACTCCTACAGAATACCTATTGAACGCTGGCAGAAGACCTCAGACTTCCCAAAATGCAGGAAACTCCACACGTACCTGGGTAGGGCATAAGAAAAAAGAAAAAACACAGACAAAAGAATAGGGACAGGACCTGCACTTCCGGGAGGGAGATGTGAAGGAGGAAAAGTTTCCACACACTAGGAAGCCCCTTCACTGGCAGAGACGAGGGGTGGCAGAGGGGAAGCTTCGGAGCCACGGAGGAGAGCACAGCTACAGGGGTGCAAAGGGCAAGGGGGAGAGATTTCCACACAGAGGATCTGTGCCGACCAGCACTCACCAGCCTGAGAGGCTTGTCTGCTCACCCGCCGGGATGGGCAGGGACTGGGAGCTGAGGCTCGGGCTTCGGAGGTCAGATCCCAGGGAGAGGACTGGGGTTGGCTGTGTGAACACAGCCTGAAGGGGGCTAGTGTGCCACAGCTAGCTGGGAGGGAAAAGATTCTGAAACTGCGTAAGAGGCAAGAGACCATTGTTCCAGGTTGTGCGAGGAGAGGAGATTCAGAGCACTGCCTAAAGGAGTTCCAGATACAGCCACAAGCTGCAGCTATCAGCTCAGATACCAGAGATGGGCATGAGATGCTAAGGCTGCTGCTGCAGCCACCAAAAAACCTGTGTGCAAGCACGGGTCACTATCCACACCTCCCCTCCCCGGAGCCTGTGCAGCCCACCACTGCCAGGATCCCGTGATCCAGGGACAAATTCTTCCGGAGAACACACGGTGTGCCTCAGGCTGTTGTAACGTCACGCCAGCCTCTGTCGCCACAGGCTTGCCCCGCATTCCGTACCCCTCCCTCCCCCAGCCTGAGTGAGCCAGAGTCCCCGAATCACCCGCTCCTTTAACTCCATCCTGTCTGAGCGAAGAAGAGACGCCCTCCGGCGACCTACATGCAGAGGCGGGGCCAAATCCAAAGCTGAACCCCACGAGCTGTGCGAACAAAGAAGAGAAAGGGAAATCTCTCCCAGCAGCCTCAGGAGCAGTGGATTAAATTTCCACAATCAACTTGATGTACCCTGCATCTCTGGAATACCTGAATAGACAACAAATCATTCCAAAATTGAGACGGTGGAATTTGGGAGCAACTGTAGACTTGGGGTTTGCTTTCTGCATCTGATTTCTTTCTGGTTTTATGTTTATCTTAGTTTAGTTTTTAGAGTTTATTATCATTGGTAGATTTGCTTAATAATTTGGTTGCTTTCTTCCTTTTTTTGTTTATATATATATATGTATATATATATTTTTCCTTTTTCTCTTTTGGTGAGGGCGTATGTGTATGCTTCTTTGTGTGATTGTGCCTGTATAGCTTTGTTTTACCATTTATCCTAGGGTGCTATCTGTCCATTTTTTTGTTTGTTGGTTGGTTTTACTATAGTTTTTAGTGTTCTTATCATTGGTGAATTTGTTTATTAGTTTCGTGGCTCTCTTCTTTTTTCTTTCTTTTCCTTTTTTAATGCTTTTTACTTTTTTATTTTTAATATTTTTTTGCTTTTTTATTTTAATAACATTATTTTATTTTATTCTATTTTATTTTTTACTTTCTTTATTATTTTCTCACTTTTCTTCTGAGGCATGTGGCTGACAGGGTCTGATGCTCCGGCCAGGTGTCAGGCCTGTGCCTCGAAGGTGGGAGAGCAGAGTTTAGGACATTGATCCACCAGAGACCTCCACATAATCTCAAACAGCAAAAGCTCTCCCACAGAACTCCATCTCAACACTAAGACCAAAAGACACTCAACCACCAGCAATCTACAGTGTTGGACACCCTAGGCCAAACAATTAGCAGTAAAGGAACACAACCTCACCCATTAGCACAGAGGCTGCCTAAAATCATAATAAGGTCACAGAAACCTCAAAACACTCTAGCGGAAGTGGTCCTGCCCACAGGAAAGACAAGATACAGCCTCATCCACCAGAACACAGGCACCAGTCCCCTCCACCAGAAAGCCTACACAACACAATGAACCAACCTTAGCCACTGGGGGCACACACCAAAAACAAGGGGAACTACGAACCTGCAGCCTGCGAAAAGGAGACCCCAAACACAGTAAGTTAAGCAAAATGAGAAAAAACAGAAACACACAGCAGACGAAGGAGCAAGGTTAAAAACCCACCAGACCTAATAAATGAAGAGGAAATAGGCAGTCTACCTCAAAAAGAATTCAGAGTTATGATAATAAAGATGATCCAAAGTCTTGGAAATAGAATGGAGAAAATAAAAGAAACGTTTAACAAGGACCTAGAAGAACTAAAGAGCAAACAAACAATGATGAACAACACAATAAATGAAATTAAAAATTCTCTAGAAGAAGTCAACAGCAGAAGAATGGATAAGGGACCTGGAAGATAAAATAGTGGAAATAACTACTGCAGAGCAGAATAAAGAAAAAAGAATGAAAAGAATTGAGGACAATCTCAAAGACCTCTGGGACAACATTAAATGTACCAACATTCGAATTATAAGCATCACAGAAGAAGAGAAAAAGACAGGAACTGAGAAAATATTTGAAGGGATTATAGTTGAAAACTTCCCTAATATGAGAAAGGAAATAGTCAATCAAGTCCACGAACCACAGACTCCCATACAGGATAAATCCAAGGAGAAACACGCCAAGACACATATTAATCAAACTATCAAATATTAAACACGAAGAAAACATATTAAAAGCAGCAAGGTGAAAACAACAAATAACATACAAGAGAATCCCCATAAGGTTAACAGCTGATCTTTCAGCAGAAACTCTGCAAGCCAGAAGGGAGTGGCAGGACATATTTAAAGTGATGAAGGAGAAAAACCTACAACCAAGATTACTCTACCCAGCAAGGATCTCATTCAGATTTGATGGAGAAAATAAAACCTTCACAGACAAGCAAAAGCTGAGAGAGTTCAGCACCACCAAACCAGCTTTACAACAAATGCTAAAGGAACTTCTCTAGGCAAGAAACACAAGAGAAGGAAAAGACCTACAATAACAAACCCAAAACAATTAAGAAAATGGGAATAAGAACATACATATCGATAATTACTTTAAATGTAAAAGGATTAAATGCTCCCACCAAAAGACACACACTGTCTGAATGGATACAAAAACAAGATGCATATATATGCTGTCTACAAGAGACCCACTTCAGACCTACGGACCCATACAGACTGAGTGTGAGGGGATGGAAAATGATATTCAATGCAAATGGAAATCAAAAGAAAGCTGGAGTAGCAATTGTCATATTAGACAAAATAGACTTTAAAATAAAGGCTATTGCAAGAGACAAATAAGCACACTACATAATGATCAAGGGATCATTCCAAGAAGATATAACAATTTTAAATATGTATGCACCCAACATAGCAGCACCTCAATACATAAGGCAAATACTAACAGCCATAAAAGGGGAAATCGACAGTAACACAGTCACAGTAGGGGACTTTAACACCCCACTTTCACCAATGGACAGATCATCCAAAATGAAAATAAATAAGGAAAAACAAGCTTTAAATGATACATTAAACAAGAGGACTTAATTGACATTTATAGGACATTCCATCCAAAAACAACAGAATACACATTCTTCTCAAGTGCTCATGGAACATTCTCCAGGATAGATCATATCTTGGGTCACAAATCAAGCCTTGGTAAATTTAAGAAAACTGAAATCATATCAAGTATCTTTTCTGACCACAACGCTGTGAGACTGGATATAAATTACAGGAAAAAATATGTAAAAAATACAAGCACATGGAGGCTAAACAATACACTACTTAATAACCAAGATATCACTGAAGAAATCAAAGAGGAAATCAAAAAATACCTAGAAACAAATGACAATAAAAACACAATGACCCAAAACCTATGGGATGCAGCAAAAGCAGTTCTAATAGGGAAGTTTATAGCAATACAATCCTACCTTAAGAAACAAGAAATATCTCAAATAAACAACCTAACCTTACACCTAAAGCACTTAGAGAAAGAACAAAAAAACCCCAAAGTTAGCAGAAGGAAAGAAATCATAAAGATCAGATCAGAAATAAATGAAAAAGAAATGAAGGAAATGATAGCAAAGATCAATAAAACTAAAAGCTGGTTCTATGAGAAGTTAAACTAAATTGATAAAGCATTACCCAGACTCATCAAGAAAAAAAGGGAGAAGACTCAAATCCACAGAATAAGAAATGAAAAAGTAGAAGTAACAACTGACCCTGCAGAAATACAAAGGCTCATGAGCGATTAATACAAGCAACTACATGCCAATAAAATGGACAACCTGGAAGAAATGGAAAAATTTTTAGAAGAGTACAACCTTCCACGACTGAATCAGGAAGAAATAGAAAATATAATCAGACCAATCACAAGCACTGAATTTGAAACTATAATTAAAACTCTTCCAACAAACAAAAGCCCAGGACCAGATGGCTTCACAGGTGATTTCTATCAAATATTTAGAGAATACTTAACGCCTATCCTTCTCAAACTCTTCCAAAATATAGCATAGGAGGAACACTCCAAAATTAATTCTACGAGGCCACCATTACCCTAATACCAAAACCAGACAAAGAGGTCACAAAGAAAGAAAACTACAGGCCGATATCACTGATGAACATAGATGCAAAAATTCTCAACAAAATACTAACAAACAGAATCCAACAGCACATTAAAAGGATCATACACCATGATCAAGTGGGGTTTATCCCAGAAATGCAAGGATTCTTCAGTATATGCAAACCAATCAATGTGATAAACCATAGCAACAAATTGAAGGAGAAAAACCATAAGATCATCTCAATAGATGCAGAAAAAGCTTTTGACAAAATTCAACACCTATTTATGATAAAAAAAAAACCCTAAAGAAAGTAGGCATAGAGGGAACTTACCTCAACAAAATAAAGGCCATATATGACAAACCCATAGCCAACATCATTCTCCATGGTGAAAAACTGAAAGCATTTCCTCTAAGATCAGGAACAAGACAAGGTTGTCCACTCTCACCACTATTGTTCAACATAGATTTGGAAGTTTTAGCCACAGCAATCAGAGCAGAAAAAGAAATAAAAGGAATCGAAATTGGAAAATAAAAGGGAGAGCAGTCACTGTTTGCAGATAATATGATACTATATAGAGAGAATCCTAAAGATGCTACCAGAAAACTACTAGAACTAATCAATGAATTTGGTAAAGTAGCAGGATAGAAAATTAATGCACAAAATCTCTTGCATTCCTATACACTAATGACGAAAAATCTGAAAGAGAAATAAAGGAAACACTCGCATTTACCATTGCAACAAAAACAATAAAATACCCAGGAATAAAACTACCTAAGGCGACAAAAGACCTGTATGCAGAAAACTATAGGACACTGATGAAAGAAATTAAAGATGAAACAAACAGATGGAGAGATATACCATGTTCTTGGATTGGAAGAATCAACATTTTGTAAATGACTACACTACCCAAAGTAATCTATAGATTCAATGCAATCCATATCAAACTACCAATGGCATTTTTCACAGAACGAGAACAGAAAATATCACAATTTGTATGGAAACACAAAAGACCCTGAATAACCAAAGCAATCTTGAGAAAGAGAAATGGAGCTGGAAGAATCAGGCTCCTTGACTTCAGACTATACTACAAAGCGACAACAATCAAGACAGTATGGTACTGGCACAAAAACAGAAATATAGATCAATGGAACAGGATACAAAGCCCAGAGATAAACCCACACACATATGGTCACCTTATTTTTGATAAAGGAGGCAATAATATACAATGGAGAAAAGACAGCCACTTCAATAAGTGGTGCTGGGAAAACTGGACAGCTACATGTAAAGAATGAAATTAGAACACTCCCTAACACCATACACAAAAATAAACTCAAAATGGATTAAAGACCTAAATGTAAGGCCAGACACTATAAAACTCTTAGAGGTAAACATAGGAAGAACACTGTATGACATAAATCATAGCAAGCTCCTTTTTGACCCACCTCCTAGAGAATTGGAAATAAAAACAAACAAATGGGACCTAATGAAACTTAAAAGCTTTTGCACAGCAAAGGAAACCATAAAGAAGACGAAAAGACAACCCTCAGGATGGGAGATAATATTTGCAGATGAAACAACTGACAAAGGATTAATCTCCAAAATATACCGGCAGCTCATGCATCTCAATGTCAATAAAACAAACAACCCAATCCAAAAATGGGCAGAAGACCTAAATAGATATTTCTCCAAAGAAGATATACAGATTGCCAACAAACACATGAAAGAATGCTCAACATCACTGAACATTAGAGAAATGCAAATCAAAACTACCATGAGGTATCACCTCACAGCAGTCAGAATGGCCATCATCAAAAAATCTACAAACAGTAAATGCTGGAGAGGGTGTGAAGAAAAGGGAACGCTCTTGCACTGTTCGTGGGAACGTAAACTGATACAGCCACTATGGAGAACAGTATGAAGGTTCCTCAAAAAACTAAAAATAGAACTACCATACGACCCAGTAATCCCACTACTGGGCATATACCCTGAGAAAACTATAATCCAAAAAGACTCATGTGCCTCAATGTTCATTGCAGCTCTATTTACAACAGCCTGGACATGGAAGCAACCTAAGTATCCATCGACAGATGAATGGATAAAGAAGATGTGGCACATATATACAATGGAGTATTACTCAGCCATAAAAGGAAACAAAATTGAGTTACTTGTAGCGAGGTGCATGAACCTAGAGTCTGTCATACAGAGTGAAGTAAGTCAGAAAGAGAAAAAACAAATACCTTAAGCTAACACATATATATGGAATCTAAAAAAAAAAAAAAGGTTATGAAGAACCTAGGGGCAGGACAGGAATAAAGATGCAGATGTAGAGAATGGACTTGAGGACATGGGGAGGGGGAAGGGTAAGCTGGGACGAAGTGAGAGAGTGGCATGGACATATATACACTACTAAATGTAAAATAGATAGCTAGTGGGAAGCAGCTGCATCGCAGAGGGAGATCAGCTCAGTGCTTTGTATCCACCTCGAGGGGTGGGATAGGAAGGGTGGGAGGGAGATGCAAGTTGAGGGGATTTGGAGATATATGTATACGTATAACTGATTCACTTTGTTATATAGCAGAAACTAACACACCATTGTAAAGCAATTATACTCCAATAAAGATGTTTAAAAAAAAAACATTAACCGCATTAACAAAATAGATGAAAATTATATAATCATCTCAATAGATGCAAAAAAGGCATTGTTTAATTTTGATTCAACATCCACTTATGATTAAAAACTCTCAACTAAGTAGGTATAGAAGGAATGTACCTCAACATCATGAAGGTCATATACACTAACCTACAGCTAACAACATACTCAATGAAAATTTGAAAGCTTTCCCTCTAAGATCAGGAACAAGACAAGGATGCCTACTCTTGCCTCTTTTATAAACATAGTATTGGAAGTCCTAGCCACAGCAGTTAGGCAAGGAAAAGAAAAAAATCATCCAAATTGGAAAGAAAGAAGTAAAACTGGAATTATTTGCAGATGACATAAGACTACATATAGCAAACCCTAAAAACTACACAAAAAAAATATTAGAACTAATAAATGAATTCAGCAAAGTTGCAGGATAGAAAATCAATGTACAGTCAACCCTCCTTATCCATGGGTTTTACATCTGTTGATTCAATCAACCATGGATCAAAAGTATTTGAGGGGCTTCCCTGGTGGTGCAGTGGTTTAGAGTCCGCCTGCCGATGCAGGGGACGCGGGTTCATGCCCCGGTCTGGGAAGATCCCACATGCCGTGGAGCGGCTGGGCCCGTGAGCCATGGCTGCTGAGCCTGCGCGTCCGGAGCCTGTGCTCTGCAACGGGAGAGGCCACAACAGTGAGAGGCCCGCATACCGCAAAAAAATAAATAAATAAATTAAAAGTATTTGAAAAAAATTCCAGAAATTTCCAAAAATCAAAACTTGAATTACATGCTGGCAAATATTTACATAGCATTTATACTATATTCAGTATTGTAAGCAATTTAGAGATGATATAAAGTATATGGAAGGATGTTCATGGGTTATACGCAAATACTATGCCATTTCCTAAAAGGGACTTGAGCATCCATGGATTTTGGTATCTGTGCAGGGGTCCTGGCAGCAACTCCCTTTGGATACCTAGAATGACTGTACAGAAATCTGTGCATTTCTATAAATTATAATGAAATATCAAAAAGAGAAATTAAGAAAACAACCTCATTTACAATTACATCAGAAAGAATAAAATACCTAGAAGTAAATTTATCCAAGGAGGTGAAAGACCTGTACACTGAAAGCTCTAAGACATTGGTAAAAGGTATTGAATAAGACACAAAGAAATGGAAAGCTATTCTGTACTCATGGAGTGGAAGAATTAATATTGTTTAAATGTCCATACTACCCAAAGTGATCTACAGATTCAATTCAATCTCTATCAAAATTCCAATGACATTTTTCACAGTACTAAAACAACCAATTTACACATTTCTATGGAACTACAAAAGACTCTGAATAGCCGAGCATCTTGAGAAAGAAGAACAAACCTGGAGGAATCATGCTCCTTGATTTCAAACTATACTACAAAGCTATAGTAACCAAAATAGCATGGTATTGGCATAAAAAAGATACACAGATCAATGAAACAGAATATAGAGCCCAGAAATAAATGCACACATATATGGTCAATTAATTAATGACAAAGGAGCCATGAATATACAATGGGTAAAAGACAATCTCTTCAATAAACTGTGTTGAGGAAACAGGACACACATAAAAAATGAAAGTAGACCACTCTCTTACACAATACATAAAAATTAATCCAAAATGGATTAAAGACTTGAATGTAAGACCTGAAACCTTAAGACTCCTAGCAGAAAACATAGGTGGTAAGTCCCTTGACCTAGGCCTTGGTGATGATTTTTTGAATCTGACACCAAAAGCAAAGGCAACAAAAGCAAAAATAAAAAAGTGGGACTATTTCAAACTAAAAAGCTTCTGCACAGGAAAGGATACCATCAATAAAATGAAAAGGCAACCTAAAATGGGAAAAATATTTGCAAATCATATATCTGATAAGGAGTTAATACCCCAAATATTAAAGAACTCATTCAACTCAACAGCAAAAAAAAAAAAAAAAAAAAAAAAAAAAATTGGAATAAAAATGGTCATAGGATCCAGATAGACATTTTTCCAAAGAAGACATACAGATGTCCAACTGGTACATGAAAATATTCTCAACATTACTAATTATTAGGAAAATGCAAATCAAAATCACAATGAGATATCACCTCCCACCTGTTAGAATGGCCATTATTAAAAAGAAAAGAAATAAAAAATGTTGAAGAGGTTTCAGAGAAAAGGAAATCCTCTTACACTATTGGTGAGAATGTAAGTTGGTGCAACCACTATGGAAAACAGTATGGTGGTTCCTCAAAAATTTAAAAATAAAACTACCATATAATCCAGCTATTCTACTTCTGGGTATTTATCCCCTAAAAATCCCCCAAAACTCTAATTCAAAAAGATACACACACACCCCTATGTTCATTGCAGTAGTGTTTACAATAGCTAAGATATGGAAACAACCTAAGTGTTTATTGATGGATATATGAATAAAGAAGATGTGGTATGTATGTATATATACACACCCACAATGAAATGTGTTATTCAGCCATAAAAAGAAGGAAATCTTGACATTTGTGATAACATGGTTGGACCTAGAGGGCATTATGCTAAGTAAAATAAGTCAGACAGAGAAAGACAAATACCATATGATTTCACTTATATGTAGAACATAAAAAAAACAAAACATGCTAACAAAACTCATTGATTGCTAGTTATCAGAAGAAAAGGAAGAGAATGGGGTAAAATGGGTAAAGGGGATGGATTGTATGGTGACGTATGGTAACTAGACTTATGGTGGTGATCACTTTCTCATGTATACAAAGATCAAATTATTACGTTGTACACCTGAAACTAATATAATGTTATTTTTACCAGTTTTACCTCAAAACTTATAATACAATTTAAACTAATCAAAAGAATATTGTAGAAAATCAGACAAAGATACCTTACCATTCATTTCCTTGTGAAGGGTTTTCTAGTAGCACTCGGATTATGTACAAAAAGCAGCTTAATAATTTGAGAGAAAAATTGAACAGACGTATTCTTAGACCTTTAAACAAACAACAAAAATTGGATTTTCATTTGAACTCAGTCCACAAAAGATTAAAAAGAATTGTCAAAAATATCAGCTTTAAGTACAGCACTCAAATTGTGTTTAGAATCTACAATACCATAATTGCTTACCCACTCTGAAGTTCTAGGTGGCTAAATATTGAAACAAAAAATGAGAATGACAGAATGTATGAACCGCAAATGACAGTGAATATTATACACTAAGAGTAAATCTACATTTGAGCATTCAGAAGCCACAAAAATCATGTCCGATCAAGATTGGTTCAAGTATGCTTAGAAGTTTAAGCATTTTATAGATCCATGAATTTTGGAATAAATTTTAACTAGCCAGAAAATCTAGCTGCTTACAAATTCACAGGATAAGTTATAAATCTTGTATCTTCTGAGCACCTTGTAGGTTTGATTGTAGAGAAATTATAATCATGTAAATAATTATGTATTATACATTTAATTAGTAATTATATAATTATAGAGAAATCCTAATAGCATATGCTGGGAAATACACAAGCACACACACACACACGCAGACACACACACACACACGCAGACACATTTTTGAGACTCCACCAACTTTTTACTTTAGGTTTAAATACCAATGAAATCTTAAAAAAAAATTGTGTGGGAATTAAGACTGCCATGTATGTATCTTTGAAACTGTCGTTCACAGTTATGCAGCCTATAATGCTTGATGATGAAGAAGAGTAATTAATATTAAGCAAAACATGTTTAAAGTCTGATTAATAGAAGCATTACCTTTCCTGCAATTATCAGGTGGGGACTGATTCACAGATTGTGAATAAAATTTTGAGGTCTTCCTATAATTAATTCTCAATAAAATCTGGAAATGAAATGCCATTTTGTTTTTACTCTGCTATAAGTGAGTGTACCTGAGGTAATATTTCTTAACAGTAAAAGGTTAATGCTTATTAATTGTGCAATTTTTCCTGGGTTTTCCTACTAAAATGCTAGGTACTTATGGTTTAGCTTCTTTATAAAGTCTTCTAAACTGTTAATGAAATTGCCCTGGTTTTATAGAACTGATCTCTTCAAATGACAGCTTAGTCAAAGCTGGCTGTTGTTAAAGTATTCAAATAATACATCTATTCCTTCTGGTCTGAAGAAAGAAAATTTTTAGTAAGATTTTTAAAATAAAGGAAACCTTCTATGCAAATGATGTGGCCTCTCCAGGTAACATCTATTGGTGGGATTCCACCTTGGGAATTCAAAACAACTGGATTAGAGAAGCATTAGTTATTATTAACCTAATCCTAAAACTAACCAGCCATTAAGATTCTCTAACCTGTGTGCCTTACAGACTGAAATATTCCCTGTAGTCAGTATTTGGGTAACTGCTCACAACTCAAGTTTCTCTCTATGAACTGTAAAGAAGCACAACTTACTTTAGACCACCCCAGGAGGTCAAAATTCAAAAAGAGCAAAGTCTACACCAGTCTAATGTAGACCTCTCAATGCTTCTTGACATCTTAAGCAATAATCACATGAAAAAACTGCATATTGGTTCATTATTTATGGCTTTTTCAAAGTACATGGTACTAGGGGGAGGCAAGTATGACTGGCACTTCAACCCTGAACAGGCTTAGGAGGTCAGTGACTATGCTGATTTCATGCCTCCTTGAAGTTCCAACGTTTCCCAAGGTTTTTTGATGATAAGGATCACTGAGATGTTATATGCTGAGCTTAGCTCTATACTTTCTGATTTTAAATCTCCAGGGGAGGATGCTTGTAATCTGTACCTTTCGGAACAGCCTACATGTTTCTTGTTATTAGGTGTGATGGGGAAACTCTTCCCTACTAAATCACTAAACCAGAAAATTATTCCCCATTATGGTCACTTGGAATCACCAGAGTCTTCTCAAAACAAGTTTTAGTATCCCTCACAGTTAAAATATGGGGAACCCTCACTTAAATGATTTTCCTCAATGTTCCTAGCAATCCAAATGGTCCACTCAGAAGTCTACTTACTGATGTGGGATTTCGAGAAGTAAAATAGTCAAGAAACCTTGACTTGACACCACCAGATGTAACATCTATTGTTTTCTAAACTTTAATGCCTGGCAGATAAGACTATCAATTTTACTTCTCTGTATAAAAGATATTTTGCAAAAGGATTGCAAAGCTGGAATTTTTTAAGGTAAACATATATACAAATATATACACAGGGGAATAAAATTAAAGACTTACTTGATCTCTGGTTTTTGATAAAAAATAACTTTAGTCTCTCTTTAAATGTGTTTTCATTCATATAAAATTCAACTTGCACCCTGCAAACAAAAAATAAAAACATAATTAATCTAAAGACTAATATATAAGAAAATAAAAATAAATTATTTGATGTGATACATTGTATACTTTGAGTGAATCCCCACCACAGAAAAGGAGAATTGAGTAAAATGCTAATTTTTTATTTTTGAGAGAAGCAGTTACTTTCCAATTTTAAAGATATAGTCAGTTCAAATATCATATGTAGTTGATTTGATTATTTGTATCAGTGGATATGATGAGTGGTATGGGTGATTCCAAACAGCAATAATGCAAAAGTCTTTCATATGTGTTTTTGGAATAATTTTTCATGAGCGTTTTCCTAATTCTTTTCTCTGTCATCAGAATCAACTGCATGCTTAAAAAATTCAGCTTGAACTAACCACTCCAGATCTACTGTATCCGAAACTTAAGGGACTGGGCCTGAAAATCTATTTCTACCAAGTCTTCACTTTATCTTGAGACTATTTGGGACACCACATATGGAACACTTTACCTTTTTATTTATCTAGCTCATATTAAAATATATATGGATCAACAAAGGAGTGGTAGTGCAAGTGGCATGTTAAAGTCACCATAGAGAAGTTACAAACCAGACAAATCAGTTAAGGAACTGAATATTCTACATTTAATCTACTATAAACTGATACCAACACTCTAAAACATAATAGCGTTCTAATAAATGCATTTGCTTTCTCCCTAAATTCTAGCAAACTTCTCTTATGTGATAGGGCTTAAATAATATTTTCAAAATACTGAGTGAAAAGAAACATTGTGTTCAGTGCATGGTAACTTGTGAATAATCATCATCTGAAATTTTCTTAGTTAAATAGTCTCAAACATGTTTATTATGGGTTGGGATTCTAAAAAAATTAAGAAAACATTTTAATGCTTACACAAACAACAAAGACATAATTTCATTTTTCCTTATGTGACAAAATTTTGATAAGGTAATCTATATAAATGAGATAGTTTTTTGTTTGTTTTTTGTTTTGCAGGAGTACACAAAAGAGATAAAACTGGAGAAAAAATAATTGACATGTACTACAGAAATATTTCACTCCTAAATTCTAAGCTGCATGTTCAAGAAGATCTATGAATATTTTAAAAGCAATATCTCTTAGGCCATAAAAACAAAAGGGCTTTTGTTATCAATTGCAAAACAAGTTTTATCTGTTATACCTTCCAGAAGACTTGAATTGCTCTTTTTCTCTTATTCCTAAAGAAAATATCCTCACCCATAAACATTTTTTCTCTTCTTTGCATCATTTTGTCATTTACTGTCCTCTTTTTTACTTTATATGTAAAAAATCACAAAAATCAACACATAAATCATGATTCTCTTTACTTGTTAATTTCTTTAGCAAGAAGCCATGAAAAATCAATATCTTCTAGCAGAACACCTCTATATGCATGCCTGTGTGCATGCACACACCACTTCACATATATGCAAACCTTCACGCTCACATGCTATAAAAGTACATGTACACACATGCAGTCCCACAACTCCACTAGTATCTTGGAAAGCCATGATTGGCTCTATTTCCCTTGTTTATCAAATGAAAAGGACTTTATTTTAAATAAAGCAACTGTAACACTGATATCAAGCTAAATTAGTTCATATTTGCTATGGATACAAAAGCAAATTTGAGAGGACATATGGCTAATACACAAGTAATAAAGCAAAGGCCATGTAGATTTGCTTCCTAGAATTATCCAATTTATAAAAATATGAGTCCATTCTTCAGTTAATATCAGGAGTGCAGTACTGGGTATATAATAGAGGTGCATTTTTCAACTAAAATGAGATCATCTAAAGCCTGAAGCAAAAAATGAGGGATCTGGAAAGTATTTCATTGGATGACAAGTTTAAGGAACTGGAAATGTTTAACCTAAATATGAAGAATATGCACTAACAAAATGGCTGTCTTTAAATACTGAAGTGACCATCACTATTAAAATGAGATGATTCATAATATGATGCTCTACTGTATAGGATTAATTATAGAAAAATATGAGATTATGAATGATATTACCCGATTTTGAAATGGCCATCATCATAAAGTGGAGAGCTCGCCAATCCATATAAATGTGCCAAAGACTAGATAAGAGCTTGCAAGTGACTGGATTTTTTTCCTGAGGTAAAAACAATTTTGCACGGTGTGAGGTCTCTCATTAAATGACTTCAAAATTCCATTTTAAGTATAATATCGTGTGAAGTAAAACTCCTTCTTTTTTTAATTAATTTATGTTATTTTATTTTATATTTTTGGCTGTGTTGGATCTTTGTTGCTGCATGCTGGCTTTCTCTACTTGCGGCGAGCAGGGGCTAATCTTCATTGTGGTGCATGGGCTTCTCGTTGTGGCGGCTTCTCTTGTTGCGGAGCACGGGCTCTAGGCGCGTGGGCTCAGTAGTTGTGGCACATGGGCTCAGCAGTTGTGACTTACGGGCTCTAGAGCACAGGTTCGGTAGTTGTGGCGCACGGGCTTAGTTGCCCCACTGCATGTGGGATCTTCCCGGACTAGGGCTCGAACCCTTGTCCCCTGTATTGGCAGGTGGATTCTTAACCACTGGGCCACCAGGGAAGCCCAAAACTCTTAATTAATCTAGTGATCTCTCCAAGTCAATATCACTGAGGACCATGGATGATATTAAAGCATAAATTTATACAAATGCTTTTCAAAGCTAAAATGAAAAAAAAACAAACAAAAAACAAACAAAATGCTTTTTGACCCATGTCTTCTAACAGGTACAAAAAAATGTCCTTTGGGTTTACTATTTATAATATGGAGTGGATTTTTCTTTTATTTGATCCAACGGCAACTCTTTGGGAGTCAACGCCACTTAGTGTACTGTACACTTTCAGGAACTCTCCAGCACCATAAAGTTCTCTAGTGCTCAGAGATTTAGGACAGAGTTTACTTTTTATCTTTCCCAATTTTTTCATGATTTTAGTTGATTTTCAATATCCTCCTAGTATTTCCCTTTCCAGATTTAAATGTGCTTTTCCTTCCTTCCTTCCTCCTTTTCTTCCCTCCTTCCTTCCTTCCTCTCTTCTGATCTTCCTCTTTCCTTCTTCTCTTCCTTCCTTCCTTCCTCTTTTATGGCCTGCCTCCTCCCATCTAACTTTATCTGAACTTACCTCCATCCAGGAGGTCATTTTAGTGGACTCAAACTATGGTTTTGAACAATACACCAGGGCAAATCTGCCCTCATCAATCCTTAAAATGTGATTTTTCCACATGTTTATACTCAAAATAAAATTAAGATCATTTTGTCACATTTATCCTAACATAATAGTGGAAATGGGTGTATTTAATAAAAAATAAAGTGGAGTTGCAATCCTTATTAGGCCATATCTGTTCTTACTGACATATGTTACCATTGGTTAATAACATTATTTTTATGTTGGTCAACAATGTTTTATTTGGGCAGATCCTATTATATTGTTTGCTATTCTAAAAGTGTTTTGTTCCAACCTTTAACTTTTGTTTTTGATACTGTAACTGACTACCATGTTGAACTCTCTCATAGGTAGTGATATTTTTCAGGTTTATTTTCTAAGTTTTCTAGGCAGACAATCATGTCATCTGGAAATCTCCAATATTTGTATTCCCATTTTATTGTTCTTGTCTTATTACGTTGACTAGAACTTTTTGATGAAAAAAAAATAATCAAATACCCATGGTGTGCATTCTTAGAAGGCTTCTAGTGCTATAGCAGTAATTATATTGTTGACCATGAGATTGCAATAAATACTTATGTTTTACTAAAACTCATAACAGGAATGAATGAATGTTGATGTTAAAAAAAACCTGTCTTGAATCTATTAGTTGATGGTACATTTTTGTTTTTCTCTTGATTTATTGATTTGGTAAATTATTTTAATAGTTTTTCTATTAGGCAATTATTTTTTTCAGTTGTGGAATAAGTTGTTTTTGTAATAGTGAACTATCCATGTAATTTACTGCTGGATTCATTTTCCTATATTTTAGGAGCTTTTCTTCTATGCTCATAACTACGATTGATGTGCTATTACCTTTAGATTATTCTAATATCTTCAAATACAGACTGAAAAACTCTCCAGATATTTTATTCTCTGGAACAATTTTAAGTATATAGAGATTTTTTTGTATAACCAACATCAATTTGTCTTAGCAATATCAACTGCCTTAATACTGATTAATGTTTTTTTTTTTTTTTTTTATGTTATAAAAAATAAAAAAAAATGTTATATTTTTTTTTATTTATTAATGTTTTATTTTTTTCCCATTTTCCATTGCTCTGGTTACTTGAATTTAGCATAAAAATTATGCAGGATCTTGTTAAAAGGCAATTTCCTTGTTCAGCCTTAAAATTCTTGTTTACTTTCTTTAAAATACCAAAAATAATTCTGACCCAGGTTGTCAGTGCACCATTCTTTCAGAAACACTTTTTTTTTTTTTGCTCTAATAATGCCTTGGACTCTGTTTAGGATGCCAAAGTTTTGCAGATATTCTCTTTTGGAAATTATGCTACATACAGATCATTACCAAAGGAAAATTCTTCCTCTGTGTCCACTTGGTGCTTTTCCCTTCCTGCCTTCCTCTGATGCTGTGATATTGGTCATGGAGTCCAGGTACCAGTTTTTCTATTACTACACTCATTCAAACAAGGCAATATCTACCTGGACTTTCTGGTCTAACTGTTGTTCTTCCCTTCCAATCATTCTCTATGATGGTGACGGTAGCGCTTCTTAGTCATATGAAGTAAGTCCATTAGATTGTAAGCTCCATGAGGGTGGGGACCATATTGTTCATGTTTATGTCTTAAGTATCTCTTAAGTTACTTGAGACCTATTAGGGACCTATTCCTGTTCAATGCCTGAATGAAGGTCCCCAGTTCTTTCTTTGGTACAAACCTTAAGGACTCTGAGTCGATAGTGTAGTGGAATAGATAAACTCATCTTCCTTTCCTTAGGTTATAACTATTTTGAGGATGCAAAACTTGGGTTTGTGGTGAGCTGAATCCTCGTAAGCTCTTATTCCAACTTGGTCTACCTTGTGATTAATGATCATTCCCTGCAGCATTTTTTTTTTTTTTTTCAGTTTTATTAATTTGGATGTGTTTGTTTATTTGCACCATCTCCCCATGATTTAATGAACATTTAGAAAAAAATCCACTACTGTTGATTGATTTAATTTTTACAGTGTTGCTATGACTTGGGTAAGGCCACCATCAACTTTATTTTATAGAGAAAAACTTCAATTCAAATAATTTTAGCGACTTGCCCAAATTTATAGCTAGTACTGAGACAGAATTGGGACACTGGTCCTTCTGTTACTACTTCTTGCTTCCTGCCTCCTCATCAAGTTAGTTCTTCATTATTAGGAGAGTTCTAGGTCACCTGCAAAGTCTTACAAAAGAGGACTGCAAACACCAAACCCACACAGGGGCACTGAGAAGTGTTTGTTTAATACTGCCCTTTGATTATTGACTCTAAGCCAGGTTCCTGTCCATTTCCAAATATTCACTAAATTATTTAACAGAGCTACCATTCAAGTGGAACCTTGTAAAACAATAAATTAAAAAATAAGCCTACCATTAATTTCTCATTTAAAAAAATTAGTTTCACCAGTTCATGCTCAAGTGCTTCCAAAGGCCTTCTACCTGGCTTCCAATCTTTACTACATGCACAAAAAATAACCTCACTTTAAATACTTTGGAGTCCTTCCTAAAGCATTTCCCAACATCTTTTTGCCCATCTTACTCTTTTCATAATTATGCAAGCCTAACTTTCCCACCTCTTTTAGTTGGTAACATCTTATAAGGAGGCAGAGATTAATTCTGGAGACTTTCAATAGCATTCTCTGCATCTTAAAAATAAAATTTTAAATAATGTCATTTTCAGAAAGGGAAACCAGCTATTATTATATGCATATGTATATATATATATACATATATATATACATATATGTGTTTAAATAGATATATGTTTATATATAGTACATGTACATATATATATGTTTAAATAGATATATATTTTTATATAGTGATGACAGATAAATAGATAGATGTAATGGTAATGAGGAAAGAACCTGGGGTGCTAATCACTCATCAATTTTCTTTCATTCTGGATAATGCTGATACCCCTCAATAATAGCATTTATGCTTTTGTCACTCCTTGGTAATCACAGCTTGCTGGTAGCTGGAAATACACAGATTTGTGGTTTCCATGGGAAAACAATTTACAAGTCCACCCAGGAGTACTTTTTTATTCAAGTCTCTCTTCAGTTTGAAAACTCATGTCCTCATGTCAATGTTTATTTTCAGGACCTACTCTCTGTACTTCCCCATTTTTCTAAAAATAATTAAATTTAAGCAATCCCAATTTAACTTAAACCTATGCACAGGAAGCAAAACATAAAGAAAGCTAGAATAAGTATTTAGCTTTATTTAGGTATAAAGATACACTTTTTTCACCCTTAAATTGCAAAAAGATTTTGCTTCTTCATACCTTGGCCCAACTGCATGGTGGCGGGCAGGTCTGGATCAAGTAGGTATATATACATACTCATACAGGGTATAAAGATATATATATACACAAATATATGAACATGCATAAATGTAAACATATGTTCGTAAAGTATAAAGCTGTTAGCCACAGGAAGGCGGATAAACTTACATAATAACGACTACAGGTAGCATGGCCTCACCACAAGCCTAACGGCCTCCCAATCAAAACTCATAACAACTACAACATGTAAATCCTCTTTGCTTTTTCTGTATGCATATAAGATAAGAAGAGGATAGAAGACACCATGTAATTTCTAACTCAGATTGGACTCTTGCACCAGTCATTTTAAAGCCTTGAAGGAAAAATATAACAATGCTCCCACAGCCCAGGATTGCTAGGAATGGGCGGCATGATTAAATAGCAAAGCCCAGTTTGGGAAGAAATGTTTGTGTTTTGGGGGAGGAAGCTATTGGGTCTCAAATAGTCAGGGCATGATCAACAGATGCTAGTTGTTAGTATGAAACTGGAAATTACACAAAGACTTCCATATGCAATGAAAGAAGCACCTTTTAGTTTTATTGAATTCTTTGCACCAATGTCATAAGATTTTAAATCAGTTCTGCAAGCCCTCTCCCATTTTGCACGTCAAAAGTCATAGATGAGTAATAGGCATAGCTCACTGGGGACACACATTTCTTTAGGATTTATTTTATTACTTAATATTCTTACTTAAATAACATATATGATTTTAATAGATAAATCATACTGGGTTGAATACAGTTAAAGACATGGTCCCACAATTTGGAGAAAGAGGGGGAAACAGTCACAAATAGAATTTCACTCAATAAATATTACAATAAATCTAATGGGTTTTCTAGAGAAACTGAATTTTTCTTCACGATAGTTTGTTGGTATGTTCATTTATTTGTTTATTTTGTAGTGAAGTATAAAGCTAAGAGGGATAAGAGCACAGACTTTGGAATCAGATGATATGCATCTGATTATCAGATTTCCTAACATTTATTCTCTGTAAAATGTGGATATTATTTCCATTAACAGGTTATGAAAATTAAAGAAGATACTTTCTACGTGAGACAAACAACTGGACAATGGCAAATAACTTTTTTCTGGTATGTTGGTAGCTTAAAAATATTCCTAGAATAAACACTTATAAAGGGAAAAACAAAAACTGTGGATCACTGATGCCAATTTGATGTAGTTGATTCCTCCAAGATATTTGCTTAGGAAAAGTGAGGATATAAGGCAATAAATAACTTCACTGTTTACTCCAGAAAACTCCTACAGATCAATTTATTGGGGACAACAGTCCATTTACCTAGGCAAACACATCACTTATTTATAAGACATTAAGACTTGCATTGTCTTTTTACTTATTACTCATTAAGAGTTCAAAACCTTCACTTTGCTGAGTCCGCCAATGCTAAGTGACTTATCCTTTTTCACCATGAAAGATCCCTCTTACACCACTTGAGCCCTTATTCCAAAGCCTAATAAATATCTCACTTCTAACATCATCTTCTGAAGCATTGCTAATGCTTACTCACTAACTTCAGGGAGTTTAAATAAACTTAGTTTTGCTTCATTTACAAGCATCTGGTGACATGTCAATTATTTAAACAACAGTATAAAGGAAATTATCCTACATCTGCTGATTTATAACGTAATTATTTTTACTCAATCATAGAAGATGCAGGCCTAGATTGTCATTTTTAACACTGCATGGTATTCTTCTATATATTCCTTTATGTTAACAATGCACCATTTTTTCACAATTCTCTTACATACATAAATGGATTTTTAGGTTTTGTTGGTTTATTATGAAAAAATAAGAAAAAAATCATGCACTTTTCTAATAAATAATAAGTATATTGTCTATATTTTTACTAAATAACATAAAATCTAAATGTCAAATCAATTTAAACCTATGTATATGACAAACAACATAGCAGTAATCTAAAAATCTGGTTATCATCTTATTTTAACAGTCAAATAAGTCTCTCTCAGAGTACTTTCCCAATACTTTTTTCCCAAACTGTCCAAGAAGGTAGAAAATGATACAGTTAAAATGTGAAACTGTTACACTACAGAAACATTTGCTGTCAGTTTTGTCAGGAAAATTATCCAAAAGTTGGAAGTAAGCAAAAGAGATTACTAGATGTTCTTTTAATAAAATGCTGACTTTGTATTTTCTGTGCATTTTTACCACCGTGGAGGAACAGACCTTAGTAAGCAAAGTTGTGTCAAGTAGACATGCAAAGAATCTCCACCCAACAAAAGAGAAAGCTCCAAAGGTTAATGCACATGGACCCGTAGGACTTCTGGAGGTGGGGCTGCTAACCCAACCACCTTATTTTGACATTGCCTGGAAATACCTAGCTTCTTCAATACTCTACCAGTTTTAAATTAGTACTGTTTCCCTCCTTAATCAATGAGTTGAATATAAGTTTTGACAAGTTTTCATTTCGTATTTGGATGAGGGACATGATCTTTTAACCTTTTGAAAATTGTACTCTAACACTTCCTCCTCTAATAAGGGGTTCTTATTAATTACCAGCATAATTTAAGTTGCCCCAAATGCTTTGGAAAACAATTTGGTATTTATATTATAAAATAAACCAAAGGTTCTATAAAATTCCAATCAAAATCACATAGGCAATGTTGTGGAACTTGATAAGCTGATTCTATAGAGGGTGAAAGATTAAACTAAATAAGACATTTGTGAAGAAGAATAAAGAGTAGATATTTTCTCTACCTGATATCAAGACTTATGATCCTACAGTAATTAAAAGATTATAAGTATGGCACAGAGAAAGAAAAATTGATTCGTGGAATAAAACAGTCAAGAAATTGACTCATGCATATATTGAATATTATTATGTAACAAAAAGAGTATGACAGGTCAATAGTAAAAAGAAGAACTTCCAATAAATTGATTTTTTAAACAGTTATCCAAATAGGAAAAAAAAAGTGAAATTGGACCCCTATCTCACACCATATGGATTAAATCACCTTTACACAGATTAAGGAAACTTTTAAACTCTTATTAAAAAATAATGGTGAGGGCTCCCCTGGTGGTGCAGTGGTTGAGAGTCCGCCTGCCGATGCAGGGGACACGGGTTCGTGCCCCCGTCTGGGAAGATCCCACATGCCGCGGAGCGGCTGGGCCCGTGAGCCATGGCCGCTGAGCCTGCGCGTCCGGAGCCTGTGCTCCGCAATGGGAGAGGCCACAACAGTGAGAGGCCCGTGTACCGCAAAAAAAAAAAAAAAAAAAAGTAGAAGAAATGGCAGGTACAAAGGGAAAAAAAATGTGAGAAAAAGTATAGTACACTTATGGAATTAAAAGAAGTTAAAATGGCTAGAGCACAGGAAGTGTATCAGGTAATAGCAATATGGGAAAGCAGAGAGGTAGAGAAGAAGCCAGATAATTAAAAGAACTTGAATAGAAGCCAAGAAATGTGTTAATAAACAGTGACAGTACCATGGAGGAGCTACTTATTGAAAATACCCAAGCACTCCACTGAACATACAGATGTATTACCTCATTTAATTCTCAAGACATACCCTTAATGGTACTATTACTATTTCCATTTTACAGATTAGGAGACAGAGGCATTTGCCCAAAATCACACAAATCCTACATGGTGGACCTAGCATTCACAACCAGGCAGTCTAACTCCCATACGCCTAAGCCTGATGATATATGAGCTTTAACCAAGAAAGAAAAATCGTGGTATATAAATCAAATTTACTTTTCTTTTTGCTATTTTTTACTGAGATAAAGGATGGATTTTAAGGACAGAAGGGAATGAATGAGCTAAGGATACCCAGGAGGAGTAAACTGTGATGAGAACTTTTAAGATCTACTATCTTAGCAACTTTTTTTAAGATCTACTACCTTAGCAACTTTCAAATATGCTATACAGTATTTTAAACTACAGTCACCATGTTGTACATTACACGCCCAGGACATTTATTTTATAGCTGGAGGTCTGTACTTTGACCATCTCCACCCCAAATTTACTTTTTATTTTTTAAGTTATTGTATTTTTTTTCTGATTACAAAATATAGTAAAACGGATTATAAAATATACAACCATAGCTGATAGACATTTTTGGAATTTATTGGATTAAATTTTATTTACACAAGAAATACTGCCTAACAATTTCACCTTCAACTATTTCAGTTTAGTAAATAAATATTATCCCTAAGACTGTACCATGATTAAGTACCATATAACTGAATTTGGTAGACATGGAATTTTGGCACCCAGACCGCTCTCCTTCAATGATAGCTGGATAATTGCTAGCTCTAAGCTGCTACAGGCTCTGCCTCGGTTGCAATGAGCCAGCCTACCTGAGATCACACCTTTCACAACCCAAACTCTTATCAAGGTCTGCTTCCAGAGAATCCGATAAGAGACACTGGCAATTACTTTAGATAGATTGTCTATGAGTTTAACGGCAACTCAACTTGATCAAAAAGCAAGCAACTGATTGTGATTACATTGGCAACGTACAGATAACAGCAAACTGCTTTATCACAAAAAAAGACTTCAAAGTAACTCAGGATTTTGCTTCTGACAATATGGTAAAACATATTCCATAAACTCTTCCCAAATGAAATACCTTGAGAAGTTAAATAAATTATTAAACGCACACGCACACACACACCACACCACTTTTTTAACGTGTATATCTTAGTTAGTAGGAAAGTAAGGGAAATCCTTAGAAGCCAGAAAAGACAAGAAATTAAGAAACCAGAGATATAAGTTAGCATTAAATCTGCTGTTCACCCTGGTGCTTTCTGCCAATTTTTGATGATATGGAGTTTCTATTTTGACAGACAGGAGACCTGGCAAAGAAATCTCCCACAGAAATCCCCTAGAAAGAACCAGGGTTATTGAAAAGGCAATGTACATCATCAGTGCATGAACTAAGGAAAATCTCTTATAGCAGAAGAGGATGTGAATGCACTTAGCTGTCTTGGCTATGCATTGATCCGTACTGAAAGAAATAAAGAGACACTGAGACTTGCTGTATTCATTTTCTAGAGCTGCCATTACAAAATACCTGGGTGACTTAAACAACAGAAATTTATTTTCTCATAGTTCTGGAGGCTGGAAGTCTAAGATCAAGGTGCCAGCAGGTTGATTTCTCCTGAGGCCTTTCTCCTTGGCTGGCAGAGGGCACCTTCTGACTGTGTCCTCACGGGATCCTCCCTCTGAGTTCAAGCATCCGTGCTGCCTCTGTGTGAGCAAATTTCCCCTTTTTACAAGGACACGAGTCAGATTGGATTAGGGCCCATCCTGATGGCCTCATTTTAACTTAATTACCCCTTTAAAGGCCATGTCTCCAAATACAGTCACGTTCTGAAGTACTGAGGATTAGGGCTTCAACATAACGAATGTTGTAGGGCACAATTCAGCCCATAACACTTACAAACAATAAACCTGAAATCATTGGCTTCAATTCCTCACCTCTTCTTCTTTCTTAAGCCTATTCCACTTCTCCACCAAATCTGCAATCATCAAGGTCACCAGTGACCTCTACGTGGCACGATGCAGAAATCAGGTCATCTAACCTATTCTATCAGCATTGGGCATAGTCGATCACTTCCTCATCCTTGAATCCCTTTCTTCACTCTATTCTCTTGGTTTTCTTCCACCTTACAGTTTACTCCTCCTGGGTATCCTTGGCTCATTCATTCCCTTCTGTCCTTAAAATCCATCCTTTTGCAGCTATACTTAAAGAGTAATGAATCTCTATGCCCAAGTTTGCCAAATTTATATATCCCGCCCACTCCTCTCTCCTAAACTCATACATTCAAATTCAACTGCCTACTCAACTTTTCTACCGGGATCTCTAGTGGATGTCTCCAACTTGGCATAACCAAGACCTAAATTTCTGATTTTTTCCCCTGGAATCTTCTCCCAATCTGAGCTGATGTTAAATCCATGCTTCTGGTGGTACACACAAAAGTCATGTAGTTATACCCGAATCCTCTTTTCACTTGAGCATATATTAATATTATTCTGCAGAGTTCTTTGAGCAGTACAAATCTTTTAGCAGAATAAGAAAGAAGAAACTTTTTAAAAAAACGCTTATAATAAACATGTTTGACCAAACACCAGCTTGCAAGAATGACCTAAAGATATTTAAACCTGCCTGCAGGTTAAAATTGATTTTCAAGGCAAGGTATGGAAAAACAAAGTGAAACAAAACTTCAAGTGATAAATATAAATATTGAACCCAAATGGAAACTTCATCCATGTATCAATCTAGAAAAATAGGTGCAAAATATTTCACATCACTGAAAGAACTGTGATGTGCAAAATCTTCTATCCTGAGCCATGACCTTTAATTAGATACCACTGCAAAAACTGCCAGATTAGATACCTAGGGATGTATAGTGACACAGAGGGAAGTATTGGAAAGGAAATAACCACCCACTTTCTTCTTCCCATCACCTTATTGTGTCTGAGAAAGGAGATACTCTGATCTACCTGCTGATTTTCCCTATGCTATCCCCTCGCTCCCCCCAATTAATTCCAATTCTATCATCCAGAGTTCTATAAAAATTCAGGATTGGTTTGAGGATAAAATTTGTCATCGCACAGTTTCTTAAAGCCTCATTAAATCGCAAGCTCCACTAGAGTGATACTTATCAGGTTTTGCTTATAACTGTTTGCCCAGGGCCTAGAATAGAGTGGATGTTCACTAATATATATGGAGTGAAAAATTATTTGGCAGTAGTTGCTGCTGACACCACGTTAGCATCCAAAGTTGACAACTATCACCATGCAGTGGCTGGCAATCTGTGGCTACTGCCATCTGGCATCTATGCTGGGCAACAAGAACTCCCAAGTTACCTTGCTCCAAAAGGAAGAACACATTTGTCAGTTTGCAAATGCATGCTTCTGATTTGCTGTGGATAATATGGATACTCTAGCATGCCATAGTCCCTCTTTACTTTCTCAACCAGACTTAATTATCATATGAGTTACTGGGCTTTTAAGTTTGTGGGTCCACTACTTTTCAATAAAAAATATTCAGCTGGATCTTAAGAAAAATGAACAGCTCAAACTAATTAAGCTTTCTTTTGCCTTCCTTCTCCACCTTGCTCTGCTTCCTTCAGATCTCATTTCAGATGCCACCCCAACCTCCTTCCTCACCAAAGTCTTTAAGTGACACACATGTATTTTTGCTTAGCGCACTCGATTCCTTTGACCATAGTGCTTATTATAATGTATCAGAATGATCTTTTGAAAGGTGTCTATCCATCAAATAAACCTTACAGAGCACAAACCTAGTTCTATGGCATAGAACCCAGAAATGTAAAAGAAGGAAAAAGTTAACTTTTAAACAATATTTACATAATTAGAAATTTGGTCCATTTACATTTTGAAAATGTATACCCTCCTTGAGCAAAGCAGAAACCGCTTAGCTTAGTGCTTTGCAAGAATAAAGAGCAAAAATAGACTGAAATAGACAGGAAGCTACCAAGTACCAGATGGAATGCATCATTAATAACATCGAACTATAAGCCTCATCAAGAGTTGATTTGAGGGCATGTTTCTTGCTGTGTGTCCCTCCAAAGCTGCTAGTAATGGCTTTGCTTGGCTCTAAAATTGTGAGCGCAGGAACTATGTCTATTTTGCTCATTTTGATTGTGTTCTCAGAAGCTAACACAGTGCCAGGTACACATAATAGGTACTCAATATATTTGCTGAGTGTTGAATGAATTTTGCTATAAAAGTTTGCTTTTTGCTCGTTATTATTTACATTCTTATCTGCCAAATCATATTGTCAATTTAAAATCTCTTCTGAAGATGTTTCTAATTTTCCATCATCCTTCCTTTACACATTCTGATGTGGAGGCATATTTGAAATTTCCACCCAGTATTTCCTTCAACCTTCACTCCTCAATATTTTCTTCTCTGTGGGAGAAGTGCTATTGAAAATACATATATTTTTCTTTCTGATACTCTCAGAATAACTATTGCACTTCACAAAAATTACTGATAAAATGTGGCTAAAAATGTGTACCATGTGAACATTGACTTATATATTTACTTAAATATTTAAATAAGTACATGTACAGTATTTGAATAGTAATTTACATATTTAACTAATCAATGGCATCTCTATATTTATATAAAAATATAAGATAGTTGATTTCCATTTATTCATTTCTGTTGGATATTTTTCTTTTACATATTAATAAATCATTAAATTCCAAAAGTATCACTTTGGTAATTCTGCCAAAACATGGCTTTTAGAATCGTGAAACTATTTGCCCCTGAAATGAAATATGTAAGATATCTCTCAGATCAAATAAGTCTGAATTACAATCATCAGTTTTTAAGAGGGAAACAAAAATGAATAGAGCTCATCTCAAAGAACAAATGAAACAAAGCCACAATAGATGACAGAATCCATCCCAGATGGATGGATTGAACCTCTTGTCAGAACCCAAGTCTCTGGTTCAGGGAAATTGAAAAATATGTTTTAAAGTACTAAAAAAAAAAAAAAATTGGGGAAAATTCTGGGTCCTGGCTCACCATCATTGACAATATTCATGGAAAGGAACTATGAGGATGGTTGTACAGCATTTGTAGCATTTTTTAGATGAAAGCAATTTTACTAGCAACCACAGCTATGGGTATAACTACAGCATGACCCTTTCAAGGATCCTGAGGTTTGTCACCAGAACTCAGAAAGCTGCCACCTCACATTCTAATCCCTATTAAGAAGGCTTCCAATTCTAAATATCAATACAAGGCTTTTAGTTTTCTGTTAAAAGATAGTCATTCTACACTATAAAATAGATGATAAGCCCAAGAATACTAATACCCTGCAAACTTGCTTACCACTCTAGTATTTATGAAAATATGAATATTTCATTTTTACATTTATAAAAGTTGAGCAAGCACTGGCTCGCCATTAGCAAGGAAGGTGTTCCTTAGAATTAGAAAAAAGTTGAAGTGAAATTAAAGCCTGATTATAGATACATCTTGTGAAAATAACTGAGATTCAATTGTAATGGAATTTTTCTTCTTAATGATGGAATCATATTTTCCCTCATTTAAAGAAAAAATGGAAATGCCAAGAATATGTGTAGTTTTATCTAACAACCAAAGAATATAAAGATCTCTATAATTATATTTAACAATATGTTTATGCAGAAAGAATCTCTACTTGGCAATTCCATTTCAAACTAGCTTTCACTTTCTCCATGCATATCTGACAATTCTACCCTTTTTTTCTTATTAAACTTGTTTGTAAATGTACTTGGTATTAATTCATGTTAACAAAAGTTAAAATTAAAGTGAAAAAATTAATTTTGTTGCCCATAAATGTTATAGGTCTCTTATATACAAATGCTGAAAGATACTACATATGCAAAAAGTATTATTAATAGAGATGCCAGCAGTTTCTGATGAAGAACAGATTTACATATACCAAAACAATGTTATAATTTATACAAAGAGTCAGTAAAATCTGCAGTAATGAAGTTACTAAATCTTACATATTTATGCTTTGACTAAAAAAACTTGCAGATGCCTGAATTGACTATATTATTTGATATGTGTTATATCACTTAAGACTTCAGTTTGCAATTGAGGAAACAAACCTATTCAAACTGTCTTAAATTAAAAAGGAATTTAAACTCATTCATAATTGAAAAGTGCCAGCCTGGGATTGACTGATGGAATGGCTTGAAGCAGGAGCTCATCAATTTCACTGACTTTATTTTTCTCCACCTCCCAGGCTTCATTTCCCTTACTTTATCCTGAAACGGATTTTCCTTTATGGTAATTAGATCTCTACAACTGCTTCAGAAATTGCATCTGTTCATGTGAAGTGCAGAGAAAAAGAAGCAAGTCTTTACCAGAATCTCACTGACCACAGGGTGTCAATGGATCTGATTGTGCCATATATCCATCCCTAAATTAAACACTGAGTTCAGGGGATGAAGTTCTCTGATTGGCTTAGCCTTGGCCATATTCTTCGGTCTCAAATCTGGAGCTTAATTAGGGGTGGGGTGGAGGGAGGAAGGCACTAAAGCCCATGGACTGAGATGGAGGAATAGGTGGTTTTCCAGAGAGAAATCAAGAATCAAGATCAAAAATGAGCAACTGGGGCTTCCCTGATGGTGCAGTGGTTGAGAGTCCGCCTGCCGATGCAGGGGACACGGGTTCGTGCCCCGGTCCGGGAGGATCCCACACGCCGCGGAGCGGCTGGGCCCGTGGGCCATGGCCGCTGAGCCTGCGCGTCCGGAGCCTGTGCTCTGCAACGGGAGAGGCCCCAACAGTGAGAGGCCCGCGTACCGCAAAAAAGAAAAAAAAAAGAGCAACTGGATACCAGTGGCAATACGATGTATGATATGATGCAAATTATACGATGTAAAACAATACAGTTCACATTAAAATCACACATAATCAGATTTATTTTCAGTGCTAAGCACGATCTTCATGTTCCTATATCTTAAATATAGTTATCATAAATAATATTGAAAAATGACATTAGTAGTGCATTAGGACATTTCTACCTTGATTTAATATTTGGGGTGTCAGCTTATTACGGCAGTTCCTAGCTATCAAAATTTCATTTTGCATACATCTCTAGCTACAAGTAGATAGGAAAATCAAATTAGATATAATTTTGTGTTAAACTGTCCCCTAGCTTAGAGAAAATTAAGTTAAATAAAATGCCAGGTTTCAACTTTTATAAATCCAGGGAGTGTTTTGTTATATAATCTTCAGTTTTTACATCTATTTTATATTGTTATGACTGGAGTAGAGAAAGCAAAGGAAGGTGATCATGGAAAGGTGTCAGGGTTTCATAAGCCACATTAAGGAGTTTGAAATTGGACTTTAAAGGTAACGGGGAGCCATTTAGATACAGAATTATTTGTTATGTCTGTGGTTTTTGATAGTTCTAATCAGTATAGACATTGCATTTAAAGGGTCAAGGTTAAATATGAGGAAACCCCAGTAGTCCAGGAAAAAGGTGATGTTAAGTAAATTTTAAAACGAACACTTATTTAGGGCTAGGAATAAGACAATTTGGTGATTTGTTGTATATCAAGGTCCCTGTGGAGAAAAGAAGTCAAATTTGACTCCCAGATTTCTAGCTCGAGCATCTGATTAGATGTGGGTGTCATTTAACAGGAAAGCAAATATCAGAAAAGTGATATTTCAGTGATTTTTAGTTGTTGGAGAATAGCTAGTGAAGAGATAGAAAATGACAAAATCAACATTCTCAGTAGTTTCACGGTCATTTGTGGATTTTCACAAAGCAGCAAAAAATGTGAGTCTTTAGGGCGAGTTTTCAGCTGAGGTTGAACAAGATGCTCTAACTTCTTTTATATACATATTTTAATATATTATATATATATATATATAAAACTTCTCATACTTTGAACAAGTGCCTTTTCTATGGTCTATTTAGTGTCATGTTTTCTGCATTTTGTGTGCTTTTTGCTGGTGATTTCGCTGTTCAAAATAACCCTCAAGGGCTTCCCTGGTGGCGCAGTGGTTGAGAGTCTGCCTGCCGATGCAGGGGACACGGGTTCGTGCCCCGGTACGGGAAGATCCCACGTGCAGCGGAGCGGCTGGGCCCCGTGAGCCGTGGCCGCTGAGCCTGCGCATCCGGAGCCTGTGCTCCGCAACGGGAGAGGCCACAACAGTGAGAGGCCCGCGTATCGCAAAAAAAAAAAAAAAAAAAAAAAAATAACCCTCAAGCCACAATGCTGAAGTACTGTCTGGGTTCCTAGATGCCAGGCTGGGATGTACCTTATGGAGAAAATATGCTTGTTAGGTAAGCTTCATTCAGGAATAAGTTAGTGTTATTGGCTGTGAGTTCAATGTTCCTTCAGAAAAAGGCAGTTCACTGATCTGTATGTGACCCTGCTCTGGAAAATGTCTAATTGAGATCTATAGTGTATGATGAAGCTATGGAAAAGTTGGAAAACTGGCTAAATGTGTGGATTCATGAGATGTGAACAACGAGATGTTCACACATGCATACCTGTATACAAATTATATATACAGTTAACCCTTAAACAACGCAGGGGTTAGAGATCGGTCAAAAATTCACTGGTAACTTTACAGTCGGCCCTCTGTATCCTTGAACTTAACCAACCACAGACCACGTACTACTGTAATTTTTACCATTTAAAAAAATCCACATACAAGTGGACCCACGCAGTTCAATCCTGTGTTGTTCAAGGGTCAACTGTATATATATTATATAAACATAGATATAATATGAAGTTATCACTTGTACTAATCCTTGATCAGGACCTACCTTGTAGTTATACTTGGATAGTATAATGTATTCTTGTCTGTTCTTTAAATGTTACCAACACAAAGGCACTAACAGCCTTATACATTTTTACATTCCCCAGTGTGTTGGTTCTACAGTATACCCCTCAAAATTTCCTGTTGAAGAAACAAAGGGTTTTTTGAAATGGCAAATTATCTTTTATTCATTTTAATGGGAATGGAAAAGGTAGACCTCAGAGCATTTATGAGCCATTTATTAGCTTCAGTAATTTGTCTTTTGTTATCAAAGTATAAGGTTTTACTACCACAAAGGCTGAAAGTACACACATAGAAATCTATCACACGAAAATAAAGTTGGTTAAAATTAACTGAAATGTGTTCTGAATTATTCACACATAATGACACTTTACTAGCAAAACAGGGTGACCTAAAATCAATGGTATTAATAATCTAACAAATTTCCCCAAAATGAGGCCGTTGTCTTTACAGTTTCAAGTACTTTAAAAGCTGCTTGAATTTCTTTCACAGGGAAGAATATTAATAGAAAACCATTATTCCGCTTATAAATCAGCATGTGTCCTTTGAAAGTAGCATATATTTCTAGCATATGAAGGATATATGCTTAATAACGCAGAATCTTTCATTTAAATAAAAAAATAAAGTTGCAATTTGAAAAGTTTCCATTACTTTAAATAATTGAATGTGAAACAAAGTTCCTGATGCACATGAAGGAACATAATTCATATAAAGAAATACACGAAGCTTCAAGTTGAATTCATTTCTCACTGTAATCTGCAGATGTTCAAATGATTTTTTAATTTGTTTAGTTCAGCAGTTGCCATGAAAAGATCCAAACTGTAGGTCAAGAAACTATTCAAGAAACCTGTTTTTACACTTATGCATCTTCAACAATTACATAGCTCAAGCACTTTGTCCTAAGTATGTGCAAGGCAGGTTGACAAATATGGGTAAAAGGAAACAGAAGGAAAAAACAATCCCAAATGACTAATAAGAGGAAAAAATTTTCATCACCAATAAAAATTTTCATCTCCAAAATGTACTTGTATTAGATTAGTCATAAATACCATCTTAATATATGTCTGCTATATGCTAAGAATGTATTTTTTATTAATTTTTATTGTTGTATACAACTAATGTACAACATTAAGCTAGTTCAGGTGTACGACATAATGATTTGACATTTGCATACATTATGAAATGATCACCAGGATAGGTATAGGAACCATCTTTCACCGCACAATGTTATTACAATATATGACCATATTCCTTATGCTATATATTATATCCCTGTGACTTACTTATTATAAAACTGGAGGTTTGTACCTTCTAACCCCTTCACCTATTTTGCCCACCACTCTCCATTCTGGCACCCACTGGTTTCTTCTCTGCATCTATGAGTCTGTTTTCACTTTGTTTTGCTTATTTCTTTTGGTTTTTAGATTCCACATATAAGCGAGTTTGTGTGTTGTCTTTCACTGTCTGACTTATCTCACTCAGCATAATACCCTAGTCACAAAAAGATTTCTCCTTTTTTATGGCTGAGTTACATTTTATTGTGTGTGTATATATATATGTATATATATATATATATACATATATATATACACACACACACATATATATATATATATACACACACATACATACTATATATCACCTCTTCTTTATCCATTCATCTATCAATGGACACTTAGGTTGCTTCCATATCTTGCCCATTGTGAATAATGCTGCAATGAACATTAGAATGTATACATCTTTTTGAATTAGTTTTTTATTTTCTTCAGGTAAATACCCAGAATTGAAAGTGCTGGATCATAGGGCATTTCTATTTTTAATTTTTTGAGGGCTCTCCATACTTCTTTCCATAGTGGCTTCACAAATTTACATGCTCACCAATAGTACACTAGTGTTCCCTTTTCTCCACATTTTCATCAACATTTGTTATTGGTAGTCTTTTTGACGATAGCCATTCTGTCAGATGTGAGGTGGTATCTCATTGTGGTTTTGATTTGTATTTCCCCGATTAGTGATGTTGAGCATCTTTTCAGTTACCTGTTGGCCATTTGTAAGTCTTCTTTGAAAAAATGTCTATTTAGGTCTTCTGCCCACTTTTTAATCAGGTTATTTGCATTTTTGTATGAGTTCTTTGTGTATTTTAGATATTAACCCCTTTATTGGATATATGGTTTGCAAATATCTTCTATTCAGCAGGCAGCCTTTCTGTCTTGTTGGTAGTTTCCTTCCCTGTCCCAAAGCTTTTCAGTTTGATGTAGTCTCATTTGTTTATTTTTGTTTCCTTTGCCTGAGAAGACAGATTCAAAAAAATATTCCTAAGACTGAGGTCAGAGTGCACCGCCTGTGTTTTCTTCTAGAAGCTTTATGATTTCAAGTCTTACATTTAAGTCTTTAATCGGTTTTGAATTAATTTTTTTATATAGTGTGAGAAAGTATTGTGTTGGCCAAAAAGTTTGTTCGGGTTTTCTGTAACATCTTATGGAAAACCCAAACAAACTTTTTGGCCAACCCAATAGTTCAGCTTGATTCTTCACTGTAGCTGTCTGGTTTTCTCAACACCATTTACTGAAGAGGCTCTCTTTTTCTCATTGTATATTCTTGCCTCCTTTGTTATGGGTCAATTGAACACATAAGTGTGGTTTTATTTCTGGGCTCTCCACTCTGTTCCACAGATTTATGTGTCTGTTTTTGTGACAGCACCACACTACTTTGATTACTGTAGCTTTGTAGTACAGTTTAAAATCAGGGAGTGTGATACCTCCAGCTTTGTTCTTTTCTCTCAAGATCGTTTTGGATATTCAGGGTCTTGTGTGTTTCTATACAAACTTTAGAATTATTTGTTCAAGTTCTGTGAAAAACACCGTTGGTATTTTGATAGGGAATGCACTGAATATGTCTTGGGTAGTATAGTCATATTAACAATACTAATTCTTCCAATCCATGAGTATGTATATCCGTTTGTATTGTCTTCAATGTCTTTCAACAGCATCTCACAGTTTTCCAAGTACAGATGTTTTACCTCCTTGGTTAGATTTAGTTCTAGGCATTTTATTCTTTCTGGGGCAATTGTAGATGGGATTTTCTTAATTTTTTTCTGATAGTTTGTCATTAGCATATAGAAACTCAACAGATTTCTGTATACTAACTTTGTATCCTGCAAATTTACTGAATTCATCAATGAGCTCTAATAATTTTGCATGGAGTCTTTAGCTCTTTAGGAATTTCTACATATAGAATCAAGTCATCTGCAAAGACAGTTTTACTTCTTCCGTTCCAATTTGGATTCCTTTTATTTCTTTTTTTCTTGACTGATTGCTGTGGTTAGGACTTCTAAAACCATATTGAGTAAAAGTGGTGAGAGTGGGCATCCATGTCTTGTTCCTGATCTTAGAGAAAATGCTTTCAGCTTTTCACCATTAAGTATGATGTTAGCTGTGGGTTTGTCATATATGGCCCTTATTATGTTGAAGCCTATTCTCTCTGTACCCTCTACACTTTGTTGAGAATTTTTTATCATAAATAGACATTGAATGTTATCAAAAGCTTTTCTTCATCTATTAAGATGATCATATAATTTTTATACTTCAGTTTGTTAGTGTAGTGTATTAGATTGATTGACTTGCAGATATTGAAACATTCTTACATCATGAGAGGAAATCTCACGTGGTGAGAGTTTATGATCCTTTTAATGTATTGTTGAATTTGGTTTGCTAATATTGGTTGAGGATTTTTGCATCTATGTCTATCAGAGACATTGGGCTATAATTTTCTCTTTTTGTGGCATCTTTTCTGGTTTTGGTATCAGGGTGGAGCTGACCTTGTACAATGAGCTTGGAAGCCCTCTTTCCACTTCAATTTTTTGCAACAGTTTGAGAAGGATAGGTGTTAACTCTTGTTTAAATGTTTGGTAGAATTCACCTGTGAAGCCGTCTGGTCCTGGACTTATGTTTGTTGGGAGTTTTAAAATTACTGACTCAATTCCATTCCTGGTAATATCTGTTCAAATTTTCTATCTGTTCATGACTCAGTTTTGGAAGATTGTATGTTTCTAGGAATTTATCCATTTCTTCTGAATTGTCCATTTTATTAGTATATAATTGTTCATAGTAATTTCTTAGGATCCTCTGTATTTCTGTGGTGTCAGTCATAACTTGTCTTCTTTCATTTATGATTTTATAGATTTGGACCATGTCTCCTTTTTTCTTGATGAGTCTGGCTAAAAGTTTATCAAGTTTATCTCTTCAAAGACTAAGTTTTCTACTTTTTTTTTAACTCTCTATTTCATTTACTTCTGCTCTGATCTTTATTCTGCCTTTCTACTACTGGGTTTAGTTTGTTCTTCTATTTCCAGTTTGTTTAAGGTTGGATTATTTATTTGAGATTTTTCTTGTTTCCTGAGGTAGGCTTGTATCACTATAAACTTCCCTCTTAGAACTGCTTTTGCTTCATGCCATAGATTTTGAACCAGTGTATTTCTGTTTCTGTTTGTCTCCAGGTATTTTTTAAATTTCCTCTTTGATTTCTTCAGGGAACCACAGGTTGTTTAGTAGCATATTGCTGACCCTCTATGTGTTTGTATTTTTTGCAGTTTTTCTAGTAGTTGATTTCTAGTCTTAGACTATTGTGGTTGCCAAATATATTTGATATGATTTCAATCTTAATAATTTTATCAATACTTGTTTTGTGTCCCAGTATGTGATCTATCCTGGAGAATGTTCCATATGTACTTGAAAACAGTGTGTATTCTGCTGCTTTTGGATAGAATGTTCTATAAAAGCCTATTAAGTCCAACTGGTCTAACATGTCATTTACTGCCAGTGTTTCCTTATTAATTCTGTCTGGATAATCTGTCCATTGATGTAAGTAGGGTGTTAAAGTTCCCTACTATTATTGTGTCACTGTAAATTTCTCCCTTCATGTTTGGTCCCAGAGGTCTCGTAAATTATCCTCATTTTTAAAAATTCTATTTTCTTTTTTCTGTTCAGCATAGGTGATTTCCATTACTCTTTCAATTCTCTGATCCATTCCTCTGTATCATCTAATCTACCATTGATCCCCTCTAATGTATTTTTTATTTCAATTGTTTATTTTTCAGCTCTGTTTAGCTATTCTTTATATTCTCTAACTCTTTGTTAAAATTCTCACTGTGCTCATCTATTCTTCTGCAGAGTTCATTGAGCACCTTTATGATCATTACTTTAAATTCTTTATTGGATAGATTGCTTTCCTCCACCTCATTTAGTTATTTTTCTGAAGTTTAATTTTGTCCCCTCATTTGGAACATATTCCTCTATCTCTTTGTTTTGCCAAATTATCTGTATTTATTTCTATGCATTAGGTAGGTTGGTTACATTTCCTGATCTTGGAGAAATGGCCTTATGTAGGAGATGTCCTATGAGGCCCAGCAACACTCTCCCATCTGGTCACCAGAGACGTATGATCTAGGGGTGCCCCTATGTGGACTGTGTGGGCCCACCCATTGCAGCTGTTCCAACTTCTCTGGGTGCACTGTAGGCAGGGCCGGCCCCTGGCCTGGTTGGCTGCCAGGTTCTGCCCTTTACTGTGGTCACAGGCCAGCTGGTGGGCGGGACCAGTTCCTAGTGCAGCTGGCTGTGGGGCCCAGGAGATCTTGGGGCTGTGTTGGCCCATTATTTGGTGTGGCCAGGTCTGAGGGCAGCTGGCTATGGGGGCCAGGGACACCCTGGCTGGTGCTGGCCCACCAATGAGCAGGGTTGGGTCCTGGTCACTGGCTGTAGGGCCCAGGTTGAGCCTGGGGCTGGTGCTGACCTGCTGGTGAGGGGGTAAGCCCCCAGCACTAATAAGATAGAGGGAGAATTCCCAAAATGGTGCTTGCCAGCCCCAGTGTCCTTGTGGTAGAATGAGCTCCACAAAATGACTGCCGCCAGTATCTACATCCCCAAGGGGAGTTCAAGTTGCTTCCTGCATCTCTGGGAGGACTGCCAAGATGAGCAAGCAGTCTGACCCAGGCTTCTTTCAAATACTGCCTGTGCACTGAAACTCTGAGCATGTGAGATTTTGTGCATGCAAAGAGCAAAGGCTGTTTCCTACAGCCCTCTGGCTCTCCCATAGGTAAGCCCTGCTGGCCTCAAAGCCAGACATTCTGGGGACTTGTCTCCTAAGTGCAGGATTTCCAGGCTGGAGAGCCCAATGTGAGGCTCAGATCCCTTGCTCCTTGAACCTCTGCAATTGTGATTATCCCCTCACTCATGGGTTGCCTACTGTGGGGTGTGGGTGTTAACTATAGCACGTCTCATTATGGTTGGTTCCTTCTTTATAACTTTAATTGTGGAAAATGTTTTCTGCTCGTCTTCAGGTCTTTCTCATCAATATTTGCGCTATAAATACTTGTAATTTTGATGTGTCTCTGGGAGGGGGTGAGCTCAGGGTCTTCCTGCTCCACCATTTTAGCCACACACTTGGCATTTTTTTTCTAATATTACAAAATAACTAAGAATTATTATTCTCATTATACAAATGAGGCAGATGGGGCTCAGGAAGTTCAGTATTTACCCAAGGTCACACTGCTAGTAAGTCATGAAGCTGGAATTCAAAAGAAGTACAACTTTGCAATGAAAATAAAATGAATCTTGAAGACTTACCCCCATATTTCTTACAGTTTGTCTCATAAAATCACTACATGTAAAGGGCCGTAAGTCCTTCTGCACAAAAGTTCTTTGGAATTAGACTTATAGTTAGAAACTGAAGCCCAGAATAGATAAGCAATGTGACTAAGGTGCATCCCTTTCACACATAGTGTCAGAGCAAAAACCGAACACAACTCTGATTCTCAGATCACGGCTCTTGCTGATGTATTAGATTTCTTCTGCCATATCTCCCCTACTTTTAACTTACCAACTTTCTCAGCTTCAAATCAATTTTGATTAACTACCTCTAATAAACATTTTTAAAGAAAAAACAATACGATAATGATCAATAATGGATTGACAGCCATCCTGTCACTAGTCTTATACTCTCGGTAATCATCTCTATGGGAAAATGACCACTTGCAGGTAAAAAATTAAAAGGTTATGCTTTGTCAGTCAAAATAGCCTGTCTCATTTTTAAACAATGTTTTAATTTCTTTAGTACATCAGTGCTGTGATCATTGTAAACACATGATCATTGAAAACAAGTCCTTTTGATTTTGCATAAGATAATACCTTCTGGAAAGTGAATAAGATGTGGAATTACTCTGAACAAACATTTTACCCCCAATATTACAACCCTGGGTGGCCCCAAGCATTTACAAATGCTGAAAAATATCTTCAGATACAACTAATTTTATTATTCTTTGTTTTCCTCTGAGCGCAACAGGAAATTCTTAAGCTGCCATTTCAATTGCAAAAACAAATTATGTGTGATCCTTTCCTCACTTCTCTCAGAGTGACTCTTTTTGTTCAAGCAAGGATCAAATAGAAATGGCATATATTAACTTCTAATTTTCTAATGATATCCAAGCCAAAGAAGGTATTATTGACCTAAGAGCCAATAATAAATGCAATAAATCTTTATTCACTATGGGTTATCGCCCAAACTTTTACTTGACTACAGTCCATTTAAGGAAGAAGCATTTTAGTTTTAAGTGTTGATCATAAAATACGTAATCATTAATGGAGTAGAGATATATCTTTTATGGGAGTTTCCTTTTTACCGCCTCAGACTGCTCGTCAGTAATAAAAATTGGTTAGAATTTCGCTTTCCCATTAGGTAGAATTATTCCCTTGACTGGTGACATCAATGTATCTGAAACAACCCATCTGCAAGGCTGACAGCCTGGCCTAAAATGTGCCAATAAAAGGAGCAGAAGCAGGAGTTGGCATTTGAGAGAAAGCTATTGTAGTCAGTCAAAAGCAGGAAAAGTCAGGCAAGACGTATCTATGCATTAGATTGCCCCATACCTGTCATACTTACAGTTATGCTATACATAAATATTTAACTCTTGAATATGTATCTTAAAATAAATAATGTGATTGAATGATTTTTTTTAGAACGTTGGGCTTAACATATTCAAAATACCTTCCATTTAAATAAAAATGTTAGAAACAGAATATTATGTTGAATCAGAGCAATTTGATAATGATTTAAAGTGGGAGCATATGTTATATACTCAATTATGCTACGGTATCTCAAAAATAAATTACTAAATTAAATATTACTAAATGCTAAAAGAATTTTCTTAAATGTATCTCTCTTTTTGATCATTAAAATAAATATATTAAAACATGCAATATAAGTTCACTGAAATCACGAATTATTAAAAGTACTCTGGGATATTAGTAAATTAGTAAAGAACAAATACTGATAGCTCTATCCATGTCAACAAAAGCACTTGAACATTTTTTCAGCCCCTTGATGTTGTAGCTTACCCTACAGTACCTTTCTCGTGAGTCAGATATTGATGGTTGAAGTCGTGGAAAAGGCACAAAAGTGGAGCCACAAGGAACTATCTGTGGAGACATTATGATCTTCTGCTCAGATATTTGTTCAAGAGAAAGAAATGTGTTTACAGCCACAAACTCCTTTCATCCAGTTGCAAGATCAAAGGAATTAAGACTTCTGTTTTTACCATGACTTTAGAAAGATTTGATAGGGTGTCAACATTTCGGCTCCAGCAGCTGATTCTAATTTATTTAATGCTATCTGTAATTTTGCGTTGCTTGACAGACGATTAAGGAAATGTTAATGATGCAGGAAGACCAGCGTACGTTAACATAATTATTCCACAGAACACTGCATAGTGAATAAGTTGTCACACACTCCTCTCTATTTCTTTCTAAGAATCTTCTATTTATCTGTATTTAGTCTTGGGATGTTTGATGTTCAAAATACAGAAATATCACTTGTTTCAGAAAATACATAAACTTTTCTCTGGTAAATTATGAAGAATTTGAAAAAAATAGATTTGTAAAAGAAAAGAATCTGAAAAGGAATAGATACGTATATGTATAACTGAATCACTTTGCTGTACAACTGAAATGAACACAACATTGTAAATCAACTATACTTCAATAATAATAAAAAAAAGAAAGTATCACACTATCCTCAAGAAAAAGGTCTTTGTTATAAATTCAGACTTTTCATGCTGAAAACAAAACAAATTCAGATGCTAATTTTCAGAAAAGTCCATGGTACTGAGACCATGCTACCAAACACACAAGCCTTACAACTCAGAACAATATGAGTGATCATATTTCAAACATCAAGGGCTTTCTGCAACTAAAATATATATACACACTAAATGTTAAATTCCAAGAGGACATTATTGTTTAGCATGGCCCTTTAAAATGGCTGACATATTGAGGGACACAGTAAATGAGGAGAAGGTTCTTCTAGGCATAACTGGAATGGCAGAGTATATGAAAGAAAAAAATATATATATGTATGAATTAATAAAAATACAGACATACATAAAATATACAAGTCTCATTAAAAGGCAGTGATAATGTTAGGAAGATATTAGCAATTTATATGATAACAATGGTGCACAGAAGTATATAAACTTTTTTCTTTTGTAGCCTCACTCATTATAATCTTGCTTGGATTGTGAAAAATCAAAGCAATGTAACTGCCCAATAATAGAAAATCAGATAAAAATATTTTTGGTACATCAATAATATGGAATAGTAAGCCATCACAAATAATGATGGAAAGCTAATCATAATATATTATTAAGTGGAAAACCAATAAATAAACAAACAAAAATAGGTTACCAAATACCATTGTCGTTTTATTCTGTTTAGATAAAGCCCATACATTTCAAAATAGAAAAAAAAAAATCTGGATTATTATACACCAAGTTATTAGCATTGATGAAATTATGCTTTTGTGGGTTTTTTGAAGTTTCTGGTGGTTGTTGTTAATCAATTACTTTCCACCTTTCCCGTAGTGACCACGTACTACTTATGTAATAAAAATAAAGCACTGGGCTTCCCTGGTGGCGCAGTGGTTGAGAGTCTGCCTGCCGATGCAGGGGACACGGGTTCGTGCCCCGCTCCGGGAAGATCCCACATGCCACGGAGCGGCTGGGCCCGTGAGCCATGGCCGCTAAGCCTGCGCGTCCGGAGCCTGTGCTCCGCAACGGGAGAGGCCACGGCAGTGAAAGGCCCGCGTACCGCAAAAAATTTTTAAAAAATAAATTAATAAATAAATAAAGCACTAACTAAAGAAAATGAACCAGTTGTACCAAGTGACATCACTATCACAAAGTTTGACCACGATTTTACTTCCTAAAATGTGTATCCCTTCAAAATCACTTTCTGGATGTCATTTACAAAGATCCAAATAATTGCTCTCTGGTGACATGAGGTCATTTTAAAGTACGTCATGCTGGAAATCACATGACATCCAGAGTCAGAATTGAGAGCTCCTCATCCTAAATGCTACTTACTAGTTAGTTCAGCTAATTAGACTTCAGGCCCTACCAGCTTCCCAGGGTTATTTGCTAAGCTCAGAAAAGAAGTTTAGAAGAACAAATCAAAGGCCAAATATTTACTGTAAATAGCAATTTTACAAAACATAAGTTCTTGACGTTATCACTATAGATCAAGCACTGTATTACCTAATATCCTTATTTACCTTATTAATATCCTTATTACCTAATATCCTTATTAAGTTATCCTATAACTTATATCCTTCTGCAGAGTCTCTGGAGGTTGCTTCTGTCGTTCCTTCTAGTACAATGTATGCGCTTTGCTGTTCAGAGCTTAGGAGGCACTTTCTTCTACTCAATGGAGCTGGACCCATACTTTTCCACCAGTCCCATCAGGGAGTCCCACAGTTCTCAGAGCAGAATCCCCAAGCAGACTTCCTAGAGAACAGGTTACCATCTGAGGATTATAATGTTGAGGGAAATGGACAAAATTCAGAGCCACAGGACTTGCATAGACTGGCTAGTCCCATAGGACTTTGAACAAACCAAGGTTACCTAACTGTTCTGAGACTCACAGTTTCCTCGAAGTGGTGAAATGGGGGTAGTAATTCTTACTTCCTAATGTTAACGAGAATGAAATGAGAATGCGTGTGAAATACCTAATATAGAAACTGACATAGTAGCCTCTCGATTTTCTTTCTCATATCCTTATTAGCCTGGTATTCTTAAGATAACCATCATTATCACACAAGGCTAATAAAATTTTACCCCACAGCAAATAGACATTTTAGTAAGGCGTCCCAGTATTATCACTAAGAAATGTAGATTTGTGGTAAGTTTATTGAAACAACAAAAATAACTCAAGGGTTCCGAGATGATTATAGCAGGATCTCTAGTCAGGCTGTACTACAGTCTCTCTCCATGAAGTAATCAGAGATGCCTTTATTCCAGCAATTTAATGTAATTAGACCATATGGCTGCTGGTGGAAGTGCAGAAGCACAGCTGAAGCAGTATTTCCTAGCATTTAGAAGTTTTATAAAGTGATGGCAGAGAGTACCTAGGTAGGCTTATCTGGGAACTAACTTTTTTGCTCTGCCCATGCATAAGCCATCAAAATCCTCAAATTGGTGATTTAGCTTCATTTGCTCAATACTACAGTAAAGTGGGTTTTCTTAGTAAACAAAGCCTTCATTAGTCTTTTCTCCCTCTTAGGAGAGAAATGCCTTATCACATGCTCACATTCATTTATTTCACAGTGACTGCAAATGAGGATCAACAGAAATAATATTCTGACTTAAACCTTTAGTCCATGAAATATCTTTTCAAAACATCAGAGTTTGGGCTAACAATGCACGCTGCCAGGAACAACTCATTCTGACTCTGAATAGTATCATCAACACCAACAGTAGCCAAGCAAGAAGCAGGGAAAAGTAGGTGATTTGTACCATTTCCATGTAATGTATTTGGACATCATTTGAGTTTCCAGAACTAAATCAACAGAGCCATTCAACAGCTAAGTTCATTTTTAAACTTCATATGCTGGAGCCCTTTAACATTTCTGAGCTCAAACTCGGAACATGAGTCTTACTAACCAGAAAGGAAGGAAAATGTAGAGATAAACGAGAAGACAGAATCCTTGAGACCACCATATGTTTCTTATTTCATACTAGAATGTTCAGTACACCTAGCAGGATTCTGTATGCATAATATTTATTAAATGAAATAAAAAGAAAAAAGTCAAAAATTGTAACTATATTGCAACCTCCAATCATTTATCAGCAGAACACACTTTTCAATATATTTAACGATTCCCTGCGGCTGAGCCAAAATCAATTACCTCTGCTTTCTATTTGAACTTTTGCAGGTAAAAAGGGATGTTTATAGGATAATATCCCGCTCTATTAATATGCTTTGATAAATAATCAAGTTGATGAGTTCTTCTTATGGAGAAAAGGAAACCCTCCTACACTGTTGGTGAGAATGTAAATTGGTACAGCCACTACAGAGAACAGTATGGAGATTCCTTAAAAATGAGTTGCCATATGGTCTAGTAATCCCACTTCTATGCATATATCTGGAGAACACTATAATTTGAAAAGATACATGCACCTCAATGTTCATAGCAGCACTATTCACAATAGCCAAGGCATGGAAGCAACCTAAGTATCCATTGACAGATGAATAAAGAAGATGTGGTATATATACACAAAGAAATCTTAGCCATAGAAAAGAATGAAATAATGCCATTTGCAGCAACATAAATGGACCTAGAGATTATCATACTAATATGTGGAATCTAAAAACAAAAAATGATACACATGAACTTATTTACAAAACGGAAACAGACTCACAGACTTAGAGAACAAACTTACGGTTACCAAAGGGAAAAGGTAGGGGGAGGGATAAATTAGGAGTTTGGGATTAACAGATGCACACTACTATATATAAAATAGATAAGCAACAAGGACCAACTGTATAGCACAGGGAACAATATTCAATATCTTGTAATAATCTATAATGGAAAAGAATCTGAAAAAGAATGTGTGTGTGTGTGTGTGTATAAATATATATACATGTACATATGTATATATATCTCACTTTGCTGTATACCTGACACTAACACAACATTGTAAATCAACTATACTTCAATTAAAAAAAATAATAAAGGCAGTATCAGTAGCATATAGGAAGTGGGAAATCCAAACCACCTGACTCAGCTAATGACAACTCCAATGAAAAAAGACAACTGAAAACAACTCTAATAAGTATTTCAGAAAATGTAGTAAAATTGGGCTCTTTAAAAACAGTCCAAAAATGTTTTTGAGTCATGCTCATTTTCTTTGTACATTTTTATAACCTTGGTTTTGTAGCATCATGACCTGATAGGAGAAGGATATTATATGTAACACAAGTTATAGGTAATTATGTTCATAGGGAACCCTAATCTGAAGTATCTACAACTGTATATAATGTCAAGCCATATTAAAATGAGATTTTACTAAATTGTAAGACTCCGTTTTCAATATACCATTTGACTATCTTGATTCATTAGTCTCAAAATTTTCTAACTTCTGCTTACTATCCTAGCACCACCCAGCTGAAAAATTAACTTAAAAATGTATTCAGAGGATTAGAGCTTCAGAAATGAAATATGCACTTCCATGAAATGTATCTCTCTTTGAATGAAAAATAAATAAATGGCTTTAACTCCCTCTTCATGTTTTATTATGTTACAGTTTTATATTTTGTTGAAGTGAGGGCATTTCATGTATTTCATGCAAAGTGTTGTTAAATAACTTCCTGAAGACAGAAATGAGAAATGAATACAAAGAATAATTTTAAATAACTAATATATTTCAAGAAATTATCCATTATAAACTAACTGAGCTTCTTCAGTTATTAAAAAAAATAATAGGACTATTTACTGAGGATTGACAAAAGGATATGAGAAAAAAAGATTTGGGGGGGATAAAACAAAGTAGATAGAATATCAGTGCCATTAATTCATTCATTCAATAAACATTTGAGTACTCCATATGTACTGGGCACTGTATGGCCTGCTGAGAATACTATGCCCTCCCTCACAGGGCTTTCTGAAATCATTATTATGCATACATAAAGTATAATCATTGGTATATTTAATAATTTTCAACATGCTTATCATGTTTTAACTATAAATTTCTGACTTCTGTGAATAAATATCAAAATATTAATATCTTACACTCTGTAAAAAAGTTTAAAAATAAGAACAGCTAATGTTTTTAAGGGTATTAGTGTCTCTTACATAGAACGGCATTATTCCACATTCTTGACAAATATTTTCAATTTCATCACACACAATATTTAGTTTTTATTTTAAATAAACTACTCTTCTTACAAAGAGGGGCTTTTCCTCCTCCTTTATAGTCATTAAGTAATGACTGCAACTCTTATCAATAGAATAAAATGCAATGGCATGATCTTAGTATTAGTTTCTGCTTTAAATTGTGGAAGGGGATATGAAATAAATTTTTTCTCTGACATCTACAGGTCAGTAAGTGAACCTTCTAATTAATAGCCTTTAAACGATCATTAAAATTAAAGAAATTGTCTGATCTCTAAAGCCCTATGATTTGGAATCAATAATTTAATTATTTAATTACAGAATACTGTGGTATACCGGAGATAAACCCACAAATCTCTAAAAGGATTATAAAATGTATATTTGCCAGGGCTAAAGAGAGAATGTCTTAACAGCATGGCAGATGACCGTTGAAGGTCATAATCATCCAATTGGTTAGCATATTTCAAGCTATTAGTGCAAGATTCTAACGCAAAATGAAAATTTAACCTTTTCCAAACAAGTGATAATATTAATTATAATGGCGTGCTACTAGTTTTTGCTTTTACTGAAACAATCCTGTTTAAATAATTTAATAAACTTGTAAAATACTCTGAAATAATCTCTATGCAATAAATCAGTATCTATTCAACAAAGGTTTGTTTAAATTTAAATAGTAATAAAGTAAAATGCATTTCCTATGTTGAAGTTCCTTTTTAAGGGTAGCTGAATTTTACTCTCAACATTATGGCTATAATTCAATGCTGTTGTTGGGATGAAAGGATCACACTCTTAATTGTCTTAAGTCCCAAAGAAAGAGTGCATGCTTTAACAAATGTTATAATCCCTCCAGAAAAACACTTCATTCTCCCTCTAACCACTGCAAAAAACAATCCCCTGATATCGGGTGTCATCCAATGTTCTGAACATCTGAGGATGCAAGAGGAAACAGACTGAAACTGCAGAAAGAAAAATTAAATTATACATATAACTGCAAGTCAGGGACCATATTTGGAAAAAAAAAAACCTCTATTTTAAACTCCATTTGCCAATTTTCCAATCCAATTCCCCTTAAAAGGGAAGCTAGATAAAGTAAAATCACTCAGGTGAAAATTACATAATGAAAGTCACTGTGAATTCAATTTTCCTGTTTATATGTTTGTGAAAATAGCAGCACTGAACATCAACCTACCAACAGACAGCAACAAAACTTTGAACACCTAAGTTCCATGAGCATAGAATGGTGCCAAGTGGAAGCAGCATATTTATGTGACTGAATAGTAGTTGTTGTTGTTCAGTTCTATAACCATGGAGTATGATCAACCTCTGTTAAAAATTACAGTCCAGGGATTCCCTGGTGGCGCAGTGGTTGAGAGCCCGCCTGCCGACGCAGGGGACGTGGGTTCGTGCCCCGGTCCGGGAGGATCCCACATGCCGCGGAGCGGCTGGGCCTGTGGGCCGTGGCCGCTGAGCCTGCGTGTCCAGAGCCTGTGCTCCGCGACGGGAGAGGTCACAGCAGTGAGAGGCCCGCGTACCGCAAAAAAAAAAAAAAAAAAAAACACTACAGTCCATCCCCTAGATAGTACATAGGGGAAATGTTGCTAATCCTCTTCTTCGTTACTTCGTCTATAAAATAGAAATAATATCTACTTCATAGTGTTGGTAACTGGATTAAGCGAGATAAAGTACCAAGTGTCTAGCATCTAATCATCACTCGAAAGTGTTATGTCTTCTTCCCTAAGTAATATATTGAATTGAACATATAAGACAAAAAAAAATTAAGATATTTAATAATCAGTATTTTGAATACACTAAAGCAAAAAACATCAGTTAAAAATGAAATGAATTGTGTTCAGAACCCAACAACATATTTTGCTGTACTTCAGGGGTCAGCAAACAATAGCTCAGAAGCCAAATCTCACCCACTGCCTGTTTTTTTTATAACCTGTGAACAAAGCATGTTTTTTATATTTTTAAATGTCTGGAGTAAATTCAAAGAAGAAGAATATTTCATGGCATATGAAACTCAAATTTCAATGTCCATAAATAAAGTTTTATTTCAGCTCAAACATGTTCATTCATCTACATATTGTGTACAGATGCTCTTTAAGTTACAACAGCAGAGTTGACTACTTGTAAAAGAGTCCTTACGGCCTACAGGGCCTAGACTAATTACGGTAATATCTGGTCCTTTCCATAGGAAAAATTTGCTGATTCCTGTTCTAGCAAGCAGAATATCCTATCTTCTGCCATAACCTATTTTGTTACATTTTAGCAAGACCTTTAAGAGACTCACTTTTTGATTATAGAGGATTTGTTTTAATTATCTGATAATACACCCTGGACTTTTAACTAATTCATATCCTATGAGATGAGATGATGTCAGGACACTAAAAGAAAATGCTTATTGAGGGCTTCCCTGGTGGCGCTGTGGTTGAGAGTCCGCCTGCCGATGCAGGGCACACGGGTTCGTGCCCCGGTCCGGGGGGATCCCACATGCCGCGGAGCGGCTGGGCCCGTGAGCCATGGCCGCTGAGCCTGCGCGTCTGGAGCCTGTGCTCTGCAACAGGAGAGGCCACAACAGTGAGAGGCCCGCGTACCGCAAAAAAAAAAAATGCTCATTGAATGGAGGTATGGATGAAAATTGGGTAGAGGACAAAGCCCAGAGAAAGACTTTTCACAACATTCTTGTACAGTCATTGATTATTAATATATGTAAATATGTTACCTATTCAAAGTATATGCTTATTTTTTAAGAGAGGAGATGATCAAACCCTTTAAGCACAATGTTTTCCTCTGTCAAATTAAGAAAAAATTGTGTATAGTTTTTATAAAAGGAAGAAATATAACATTTATAATTTTAAAAATCAAGATTTAAAAGGCTTAATAACTAACTCACGCTGAGTTAAAATCTACCTAACGTATTCTATTAAAAAAATATAGTTTCTAAGGTGCACTTTTTAATCTAATTAGAATTTCTTAATTACCTTCTATGAATTGAACCAAATATGCATTACCCTTCCAAAGACATAGCCACAAAGTGATATTGTCTTTTCAAGACAAGGAAAAGGAGCAACTTCCATTTGATTTTGTATATAAAACTTCATAACATCTGATTTATGTATGTAAAACTTCAGAGATCATTGATTTGGAGTAAACATGTAGGCATTTTCATAGAACTCTGCCTAACATATAGAATACTGGATACAGGAGTCAGAGGTCTAACATAAGTCTGGAATATCTGGAAGTGGTTGGAGGAGACTAAATTCCAGGCAACTTTCTAGGGTTCTCCCTTCTTCTTACATAATATTCCTTCTGAGTTATCAACCTGCTCAGCCTCAAAGAAATGGGAATTAGGAACAAATAACTTAGTTGAGAAAGAATCATGAACATGTCCATGGAACTTAGAAGTTGGGAGGTATTTTTAAGTCCGTTATTTCATTCCCTCAACCATTCAACGAAAATACATGAATTTATTGAGCACCTACGATGGGTAAGGCACCCAGCTTGAGAGTGGAGAGAAAACAATGAACAAGAGAGACATGGTCCTCCTCCTGAAGACAATGAACAAGAGGTTCTGTTAAAGGATGATGGATACTGGGCTTCCCTGGTGGCGCAGTGGTTGAGAGTCCACCTGCCGATGCAGGGTTCGTGCCCCGGTCCGCGAAGATCCCACATGCCGCAGAGCGGCTGGGCCCGTGAGCCATGGCCGTTGGGCCTGCGCATCCGGAGCCTGTGCTCCGCAACGGGAGAGGCCACAGCAGTGAGAGGCCCGCGTACCACAAAAAAAAAAAAAAAAAAAAAAAGGATGATGGATACTGAAGATGCTGGCATATGTGTTATAAGAGGAGAGTTAAGGAAACATATAGAAGGAGGATTTAACCTGGTCCAGAGTTCAGAATGCTCACTTAGGCATCAGATCTACCAGAACTGGAACCATGCAGAGAAGATAAGCATGGTCCCTGTGCAAAGATGACAGAGTTCCACAAAGCCGAGAAAATAACCAAGGAATAGAGATCCGAAGGGTCAGAAAGAAAAAAGAAAAAAGCTGGTAGAACACCAAGGAACAAAGTAAAAACAGAAATAAATACTGTGAGATATTTTGTATTGTTATAAATTGATAATATAACTATTTAGCTAACATGTAAGCAAACCATTCATTTAAAATATAGTGGTAGTGGTCTTGAAAGCTATTGACTTACAATTCTTCAAGGGAATTCACTAGAGTTAAGCTTCATGCATAAGAAATTTGGTTCATGATTTAATTTGTAACTTCCAAACAATTATATTTGATATGTAGATAATTATCCCATCTGTCTCTCAGCAATATCTTAGAGAATTAACATTTTAACATACTGCAACTGTGAGGATTCTGAAATCAGAAGACTGAAGTTTAATCTCAGCAAAATGTCTTGTGTACATCTCACGAGGGATTATCAATCAGAAGTTTCTTCTGGTATAAACACAGAAAGATAAATTTTGTCAGATTGAATAGCAATTAAAACATCACACTACCATCTTAATACTCTCAAAGGTAAATCTGTGAAAGTAAGAATATAATGAAAAAGAAAATATTGCGAGACAAAAGGACTCCAGACAAAAACGAAACTTAATTTTTAAAAACTGTAAAGTACATTTAACTTACGTTTTTTTAATCTTTTTTTTTTTTGTGGTACGCGGGCCTCTCACTGTTGTGGCTTCCCCCGCTGCGGAGCACAGGCTCCGGACGCGCAGGCCCAGCAGCCATGGCCCACGGGCCCAGACGCTCCATGGCATGTGAGATCCTCCTGGACCAGGGCATGAACCCGTGTCCCCTGCATCGGCAGGCAGACTCTCAACCACTGTGCCACCAGGGAAGCCCTGTTTTTTTAATCTTTAAGGAACCATTCCATGTGGGAAAAATGGACATCTCCAAGACTTCGTATAAAGTGAAAAAAAGAAATGTACAAAATAGACTATATAATCACTAGCATTTGTATAAAGATGAAAAAAAGAAATATGTGTATATATATATATATATGTATATGTATATATATATATATATATATAT